>NC_134490.1:63473589-63818350 GCF_040206685.1 Ascaphus truei | reverse complement strand
GAACCAACTCTAATACCATCCTAGCCCCTGTTACTAGTTTTAAATATCTGGGCTTATGGTTTGACTCCCATTTAACATTTGGATTGCATATTGATACCCTGACATTCAAAACCTATGCCAAACTAGGTGTACGTTATAGAAACAAATCCTCCATGAGCCTGCTGGTCAGAAAGCGCATCACACATAGCAGATGCTAATGCCAATTATCGACTATGGGGACATAGTATATGGTACTCACCTTAGCAAACTAGACACCCTCTACAATTCAATATGCCGCTTTATCCTCCAATGTAACTACAACACACATCACTGCAAAATGTTGAAAGAACTAGATGTATTGCTTCCTGGTAAAAAAAAAATTATAATAAATAAATAAAGATCACAAACCTTCTGTTCACCAAAAAAAAAAAACGGAAAAAAGTAAAAAAAAAAAAAGTATAATTGCCCAATTTTGTCAAGCACCAACTGCCTACAGGTATATTTAGCCCAATAGATGGCCATGAGATTCCTAACACGCGCACTGTAACTGACCTCTGAAATTGAACAGGAACAAAATGAACTGATGACCGTAACTTCCATCAGTTAATTTTGTTTCTGTTCGATTTCAGAGATCAGTTACAGTACAAGTGTGTGAGGAATCTCATGGCCGTCCATGATTGCGTTCATTGCATCCACATGTTGGTTCTTGCCACCTGCTCCCAAAAATGTAACTGAGTAATTAATGTCACACCTGAGGCAAACATGTTTTTTTTGTCCCCTTTGGAACAATAGTATTGATAACCGTTCCAAATGAAAAAGATGTACAAGTTGCTTCTTAGCTGTCAATTCTGTCACCTAAATAGATCGCAACTAAAGAGTGTTTGATTTTCCAGAAAAGTCCAGGACAAAACTTGTGATGTGTTGTGACAACTTTTGAAGGAGATCAGAGAAAAATAAACTCCAAGTTTGTGTTTCTAGAGCTCCTGAGAGTGAAGAGGCCGCGTGTGCAATAGAATAACGTAAACGCTTGGCTGCCGGAAAGCTTACAACGGTATTCTCGTTAACAATAGTCCGAAAATACTCGACTAAAAAGATTCTGCATTACATTTCCAGTTGTATACAGGCGTGTTAGGTATGTTTCAGTCACCAGGGAGTTATTTCCTTCCAAAACTAAAGCACTGTACAGTATATCTTTACACCGTCTTTAATTCTAAGTATGCAATCTATTTACAGTATATGAGTTACTAGAAATCACTGCACCATTTTATTTGTCTATAAGCAAAAACAATAGAATAAATGCAAATTGGAAGAATCTATAAACCGAACCTTCAATTTGGTGGAAAATTGATATTAAGTGATATTTTAAATATGCATCTCAGTCAGTTTATGAAAATACCCAGCTGCAATGTTGTGCCTGTTCTGTCAGCTGTTTGCATGGGAAGTGGTTATGTGGAGTAATGGGAGTAGTTAGTACAGAAATTGAAAAACACATACTATATTACCATCATGCATCAATTAAAGAACCCACTATAAGATGGTATTAATCTAGTCTGCCTAAGAAGCCTGTGTCAATTTCGCAATTTGGGGCAAGTTTCTTAGATTTCATGAATAAGCAATAGGTTATAAATTAATAAAGTGGCGCATTTATTTATACCATCAGGTTCGTACATGGTCCCCTAACTCAAGGGTTCATTTTGGTTCTATGCAGTATAATGAGGCACGTTTGCATTATATTTAAGGGACTTTCATGAATTTAGTTTGGCAATTCAGTAAAAAAATATCCCTTAAATGTGCTGAAAATATATTGTACTGGTAATAAATTTTGCATCTGCAAAACTCCTGGTCTTTTGATAAATGTATGCATGGTGACAAATACGGGTCTGATGACATTAAACATGTGTATGATTAAAAGACGTACAATCATTGGTATTCAGCAAAGAAAAGTGAAATAAATAGCAATCATATAGATGCCAACGATGAAATACATTATCCCTCTTTAGAGATGGGCAGATCAATGACTCGTAGCTCTACTACTCATGAGTAATAATCCCATCTCCAAAGACTGGGAATTAGAACGTGTAATTCATCGGTGGTACTTATATATTCTACTTTTCCCTTACTATCTTACTTTTTTTTATAACACTCTTAATCTTATTTCATAAGTCACTTTATTAATGGTCCATTGGGCTTGTTGGGAAAATTAGAGATTACCTTATAATTAATTCTATTGTTTGCTTGTTATCTTTCCACTAGTAATTAAAGGTTCAAGCAAATGTCTCATCTAATTTTATTACTGGAATTCAATAATGGGTTACCAGCAACTAATAGTAACCTTACCATCTGATTATAGACAGTTTGGGGAAAAAATAGATTATTTTCCTCCAGGTTTTTTACAAAAGCAATACTGAGTGACTAATGAGTTCTTAATCAATACTGATATTGGAGGTTATGGGCAGGAGACTGATGCAGGACACATCAGTTTTGTCTCTCTATAATTAAACAACCTCCCCTCTGCACTTCAACAGAAATGTCCAGCCACATTTGTCATTGAGTTTAGAAGAAGAAAAACAATCCTGAGGTCACACTGGCATCATAGTGATGGACACAGGCCCTCCCTGGCCCGTACCTAGGCATACCTCAGGTAAAGCACCACATGGGGGTGGCGTGTCTCAGGGGGAGGTCACTCCTGCTCATCCTATTTTTTAATATGTTTGAAGTAGGGGGTCTCCAGAGCTAAATTGGTGAGGGGGGCCTTAATATTGCTGGCCTAAGGGCGGCACATAACATGGGGATAGGCCTGGGCCTTCCTATTAACTCCAATTGGTTTCTGAAGATGTTGGTTAAACGGTGGGATGAGGTATAGGTTGCACAGAAGCGTGCAAAGAGTTCCAGTCTTTGGGTCCTTTCACTGAATGCATGATTGCAGAGGCATACTATTTTATATAGCAGGGTATCCATGTATTAGTGTGTTAAATGTGTGTGCTGTGAGTGTCAGTGAATTTTTGCAATGGGTTTAAATATCCTTAAGTTTTGGTATTAGAGTGAGCAGCTGGCCCTGATGGCACGTGAAGGGGTTAAAAGGTGTGCTTATAAAATATAACCATGTCTGACTCTGTGTTGAATATGGGTATCAAAATGTCAACTTCTGAAAGTTCTCATATTGCAGTGGCTGAACAATAAAAAAAGAGAGAGAAATACAACAGCATTTTGCTTTTATACATCAGCATTTTAGTTTCAATATATGATAACTGTATGTGAATAGGAATGGGATAATATAAACAATATCTTCACAAGCTGATCTGTTTTTTCAAGGATTTTAAATATGTACATATAGCCTGGGTCCCGTGGTCCGTGTTCCCTCCCCCCCTGTCCCCCGCTCTTGCCTTCGCTACAGCGGGGGAACTTGCAGAGTGCTGCGGTAGCTAGCAGAGGCGATAGGCGGAGGCTCCCGGCGGCTCCTCTTACAGGGCGCCGCCATCTTGAATATGGTCACGCATGGCAGAGAGCAGCTGCAGGGCGGCCATTACCTGGATAGGGCTCCACAGGGACAACAGCCCCCATAATGCACCAGGGCTGATTTACCACATGTTACACCACAGCGAATAGGGCGCGAGTATTCCCCTGCAGAAGAGAATAGATAAATTTCGCTCACTAGGAGCACGCCAGTCAGATCTGGGACGAGGAAGGGGTAGGGTGTGTAGGTGCAGGGCTTCTGTGACCCCTGCACTAGGCCAGAGACCCCCATTTGACCCCAGATAGGCCCGACTCCCCTCAGTTTGTGGTCGCTGCAGGGACAATCCCAGTAGTTAGGGACACTGGCCCTGTACCACCAGTGTGAGGGACACAGCCAGGGTGCGGCAGCAAACTGGCGATCTGGTGGTCTGGGACCAGCTCACTCTACAGATCAGAGACTATCTTCAATGGTGATACCATCCATGCGGGAGGTCACCCCTCGTGGAGGCAGCGTCGTCATTGACAACAACCATCGCTGGATCAGTGGTTACTATCATTCCGTTGTGTCGCTACCGGGTCCTGGAGTACCCGGCAGGTATCAACAAGTGCACCAACTTTAGACAAGGTAGTTGTGGGCAGCGCGGTCTCACACATTTGGATGGGTTGCTGCTTGTGGACACCAGGGTGGTTGGGTGCCCAAGTGCCATCAGTACTTTGGGGGATAATCCATCAGGTGTGAACATTGAGTTGGAGGACACTGATGGTACGCCCGTGCGAGGCCTAGTTGGTGGGGACGGTATATGGTTATTATTCTTATGCATACATTAAACTGTTATTTTATTCAGTGTGTGTATTATTGTATTGGGTCCTATCACGGGGTTATCTAACATAGTAGGATCCCGTGCAGGTGGAGGAGCTGTCACCAGATGGATCAGGCACACCCCAGGCTCCCAGAAGCTGAGGCTCGGCCCTCCTGTGAGCCACAGGTAACGCACTACACACACAGTAGCCGCCTTATCTCCCAGGGGGTGGCAAAGTGCGCTACATACAGCAAATACACAGATCACATGTGAGCACATTCCCATGTCTCAGTCAGGTCTGCAACTCTTCCTTTCCCCATTATCTCTTAGCATACAATGCTTCCACTGCAGCCAGGGATTCTGGGTAATGAAATGCAAATGAGCACACTGTCACATTTTGCTTCCTGTACAGAAAGGAGCATCATATATAGGAGCACTCATGAAACAGACTCAATACTAAGAGGGTTGAGTGCGTGGCTCCCCGTGTTCCAGATCCCAGTAGTCTTGCTGCCATCCCCATAAGCAACTGATAAGAAAAAAGCAAGGAAATGGGCACTGTGCATTTGATCTTCAGAAAAATGCATTGCATGTCAGAATGTATTTCATGTCCAATGTTTCGGCTGCTCCTCCAGCCTTTCAGTGATCGAACTGCAAACATCCTGCTTCCCAGGGTTCACTAAATGGCTGCCTTTCAGTTTCAATCAATCCTTCAGTCAGTGTAACTCAGCAGCTACAATGTGTTATTATATTACTAAGGTAACATTATCTATTGTTACAGTTTACAGCACAAACTGCTGGGAACATTGACAAATGATCACAAACAGGAAAGTGTTGCAAAGATCTTGCACTGCTGGAGAAGTGTGAAAACCTGGTATAGAAATGAAAGGATACCCAGTATATTATAACTAATTAAAAATGGCATTAAGAGTTGAATTTTAAAAATAAATGAAAAAGGTAGTAAGTATTATCTAATACTACATAACTGATTTATTTAAAAAAACAAACACATGTAGGATAGTGCATGGATTGCTCCTTTAATATTGAAACACTGCAATGTTAAATAAACATATTTCAAACAAATAATTCTGATTTGTGTTAAACCATCAATACCTAAAGAGATTAGTTACACTTCACACTTCTCTACATCCTTGTATATGTACATCTGCATCTAAATAGTTTTACTTCTACAAGTAAGACACAAATTATGTCTAAACCCACATCTCTTGGCATGGAGTGAAAAGTTCTGTCACATGTTGAATGGCTCCTGTCTGTCATGTCAATTTGTAACACTGGAGCTCTGTCAAATGTCGGAATCTGCCAGCAAAAGGCACCTGTGCCCTCCTCCAACCTCACTGTTGTTCCAGTGCAGCAGCTGTGACTCTGATTTACTGATAATCATTAGAGATAAACTGCATGAGGAGGCAGAGGAAAGAAAAAAGGTTACAGACCGCGTGAATCATAGAGACACGGAGACCTATTTATCAAGCCAAATCTCTCTTAATCCAAAAACATCCATGCAATAAGTCGAGGGCTTTTGCTAGTTTTGAAGCTACGTGTTCCCAGATGTGATGGTATTGAATTTAATGTGAGAATCTAATTGTTCATTTAGCATTTAAACAAAAAGGACATTGTCTTAGCTGTTATATTTAAAACACAAGTCCTTTTTTAAAATATCAGTACCTACCGTACACCTCAAACTGCAAAACGACACTATAGACAGGTGCCAAACGGAGAGGTTTGCAGAGCACCAAAGTTACCCTAAGTCTCCAAAGTATGAGAGGGTATGAGAAATACTGGATCCGAGCTCCAGGATATCCTTCTCAGCATTCCTCATATCCTCATATCCTTCTCAGCATTCCTCATATCCTCATATCCTTCTCAGCATTCCTCATATCCTCATATCCTTCTCAGCATTCCTCATATCCTCATATCCTTCTCAGCATTCCTCATATCCTCATATCCTCATATCCTTCTCAGCATTCCTCATATCCTCATATCCTCATATCCTCATATCCTTCTCAGCATTCCTCATATCCTCATATCCTTCTCAGCATTCCTCATATCCTCATATCCTCATATCCTTCTCAGCATTCCTCATATCCTCATATCCTCATATCCTTCTCAGCATTCCTCATATCCTCATATCCTTCTCAGCATTCCTCATATCCTCATATCCTTCTCAGCATTCCTCATATCCTCATATCCTCATATCCTTCTCAGCATTCCTCATATCCTCATATCCTCATATCCTTCTCAGCATTCCTCATATCCTCATATCCTCATATCCTTCTCAGCATTCCTCATATCCTCATATCCTCATATCCTCCTATCCTCATATCCTCATATCCTCATATCCTTCTCAGCATTCCTCATATCCTCATATCCTCATATCCTCCTATCCTCATATCCTCATATCCTTCTCAGCATTCCTCATATCCTCATATCCTCATATCCTCATATCCTTCTCAGCATTCCTCATATCCTCATATCCATCTCAGCATTCCTCATATCCTCATATCCTCATATCCTCATATCCTTCTCAGCATTCCTCATATCCTCATATCCTCATATCCTCATATCCTCATATCCTCATATCCTCATATCCTCATATCCTTCTCAGCATTCCTCATATCCTCATATCCTCCTATCCTCATATCCTCATATCCTCATATCCTTTTCAGCATTCCTCATATCCTCATATCCTCATATCCTCATATCCTTCTCAGCATTCCTCATATCCTCATATCCTCATATCCTTCTCAGCATTCCTCATATCCTCATATCCTCATATCCTTCTCAGCATTCCTCATATCCTCATATCCTCATATCCTTCTCAGCATTCCTCATATCCTCATATCCTTCTCAGCATTCCTCATATCCTCATATCCTCATATCCTTCTCAGCATTCCTCATATCCTCATATCCTCATATCCTTCTCAGCATTCCTCATATCCTCATATCCTCATATCCTTCTCAGCATTCCTCATATCCTCATATCCTCATATCCTCATATCCTTCTCAGCATTCCTCATATCCTCATATCCTTCTCAGCATTCCTCATATCCTCATATCCTTCTCAGCATTCCTCATATCCTCATATCCTCATATCCTTCTCAGCATTCCTCATATCCTCATATCATCATATCCTTCTCAGCATTCCTCATATCCTCATATCCTTCTCAGCATTCCTCATATCCTCATATCCTCATATCCTTCTCAGCATTCCTCATATCCTCATATCCTCATAGCCTCATATCCTTCTCAGCATTCCTCATATCCTCATATCCTCATATCCTTCTCAGCATTCCTCATATCCTCATATCCTCATATCCTTCTCAGCATTCCTCATATCCTCATATCCTTCTCAGCATTCCTCATATCCTCATATCCTCATATCCTCATATCCTTCTCAGCATTCCTCATATCCTCATATCCTTCTCAGCATTCCTCATATCCTCATATCCTTCTCAGCATTCCTCATATCCTCATATCCTCATATCCTCATATCCTTCTCAGCATTCCTCATATCCTCATATCCTCATATCCTTCTCAGCATTCCTCATATCCTCATATCCTCATATCCTCCTATCCTCATATCCTTCTCAGCATTCCTCATATCCTCATATCCTCATATCCTCATATCCTCATATCCTCATATCCTTCTCAGCATTCCTCATATCCTCATATCCTCATATCCTTCTCAGCATTCCTCATATCCTCATATCCTCATATCCTTCTCAGCATTCCTCATATCCTCATATCCTCATATCCTTCTCAGCATTCCTCATATCCTCATATCCTCATATCCTTCTCAGCATTCCTCATATCCTCATATCCTCATATCCTTCTCAGCATTCCTCATATCCTCATATCCTCATATCATTCTCAGCATTCCTCATATCCTCATATCCTTCTCAGCATTCCTCATATCCTCCTATCCTCATATCCTTCTCAGCATTCCTCATATCCTCCTATCCTTCTCAGCATTCCTCATATCCTCATATCCTCATATCCTTCTCAGCATTCCTCATATCCTCATATCCTCATATCCTTCTCAGCATTCCTCATATCCTCATATCCTTCTCAGCATTCCTCATATCCTCATATCCTTCTCAGCATTCCTCATATCCTCATATCCTCATATCCTCATATCCTTCTCAGCATTCCTCATATCCTCATATCCTCATATCCTCATATCCTCCTATCCTCATATCCTCATATCCTTCTCAGCATTCCTCATATCCTCATATCCTCATATCCTCATATCCTCATATCCTTCTCAGCATTCCTCATATCCTCATATCCTCATATCCTTCTCAGCATTCCTCATATCCTCCTATCCTCATATCCTTCTCAGCATTCCTCCTATCCTCCTATCCTCATATCCTTCTCAGCATTCCTCATATCCTCATATCCTTCTCAGCATTCCTCATATCCTCATATCCTTCTCAGCATTCCTCATATCCTCATATCCTCATATCCTTCTCAGCATTCCTCATATCCTCATATTCTCATATCCTTCTCAGCATTCCTCATATCCTCATATCCTCATATCCTTCTCAGCATTCCTCATATCCTCATATCATCATATCCTTCTCAGCATTCCTCATATCCTCATATCCTCATATCCTTCTCAGCATTCCTCATATCCTCATATCCTCATAGCCTCATATCCTTCTCAGCATTCCTCATATCCTCATATCCTCATATCCTTCTCAGCATTCCTCATATCCTCATATCCTCATATCCTTCTCAGCATTCCTCATATCCTCATATCCTTCTCAGCATTCCTCATATCCTCATATCCTTCTCAGCATTCCTCATATCCTCATATCCTCCTATCCTCATATCCTTCTCAGCATTCCTCATATCCTCATATCCTTCTCAGCATTCCTCATATCCTCATATCCTCATATCCTTCTCAGCATTCCTCATATCCTCATATCCTTCTCAGCATTCCTCATATCCTCATATCCTCATATCCTTCTCAGCATTCCTCATATCCTCATATCCTTCTCAGCATTCCTCATATCCTCATATCCTTCTCAGCATTCCTCATATCCTCATATCCTCATATCCTTCTCAGCATTCCTCATATCCTCATATCCTTCTCAGCATTCCTCATATCCTCATATCCTCATATCCTCATATCCTTCTCAGCATTCCTCATATCCTCATATCCTTCTCAGCATTCCTCATATCCGTCGTGCTTGAGAGATGTAATGTACTTACACTAGATAACATGTTGGAAAGTTAATTTCACCAGATTTTCTACGAATTAAGGCAAAATACACCAAATACAGTACACATGCCACCTGTGAGCAGGGCCACCTATGGATTCCCAGGGCTCAGGACTAGAGGTTTGACTGGGCTCCCCTTCCCGGCCTTGCGATCCCCCCCTCCCCCTTCACACCTCCTCGCAAGCACCTCCTCTTTTTTTCCCTCTCCCCCCTCTTTTCCTCACTCATTCTCACCCCCCCCCCACCCCTTACCCCCCTCCCCACCCCTTACCCACACAAAATACACATGTGGCTCCCTTGGGGTATGCTAGAATTTGTCTTAGTGAGTCCTTGTCCCTACAGGGAGTTAAGGGGTTAAATCCTTTACAGGCCCTAGTTCATGTAGCTAATGTGAAGCAACTTACTTCATGTTGCAAGTCACCCAGGCCAGTGGTGTGCAAACAGGGGGCGCAAGATTTTCTAGGGTGGCACGGCGGTTACAGAGGCCCCGAGCCCCTGCCCAAGGCATTTAAATTAAATGCCGGGGGAGGCGCGAGGCTTCTGCAACATCCCTTACCTGCTGCCAGCCAAATCTTCGGCGACGCGTCGCCATGGCAACATGGTGTCAAATGACGTCGGGTTGGAGGAGAGGTGGGGGGGGGCGCAAACGCTGGGGCTGTGAGGCAGTGGGGGCGCAGGTTAAAAACTGTGCGCACCCCTGACCTAGACCAGTGATTGTCCAGTTCCTGTTCTTCCAGAATGTGCTGGAAAGGTCAACCGTTTGCCATGACAATGTGATGTCATGTGACATCCCGTTGTTATGGAAATACGTCACCACGTGATCTTCAGGTGGCAAAAAGGTAAATACAACATTCCTGCCTTTTTGCCGTACGCGCTCCAACCCTGGCGCCATCTTTAAATGTCTGAGTCCTACGTAGCCTCGTCAATGTCGAGGGACATTTAAAGATGGTGCGTTGGGGCGACAGTCGCAGGAATTGGAGCGGCAGTGGCAGCAGCAGCAAGGGACATTGATGAGAGCGCTCGGCCACGCAGGACACTGCCGGTGCGGGACTGGTCCTGCGCACCCTGTCCCATATCCCACGTGGCCAAACGCCCTCGTCAATGTCCCTTGCTGCTGCCGCTCCGAGACCCACGCGCCTGCCACTGCAACGCACCATCTTTAAATGATCTTCAAAATTGACGAGGCAGTACAGGACTCGGACATTTAAAGATAGCTCTGGGGTCGGTGTGCGCAGCGCCCCTTTTAAGGTTGGCGCCCCGGGCACATGCCTGGCCACCTTGCCCCTTAATCTGGCACTGCAGTCAACATGAGCACAGAAAGATCGACAAGCCTCAGACAATGAAACTTAGACAGCACATGGATAGGACACAGAGACAGATGGAACACAATGTTTTATTTGGGAGATTGTAATTTTAGAGCACATTAGGGGGTTATTTACTGATAGATGCAGCACAAATTGAGTCCGTTTATTATTCGAGCCATGTATCGGGCATTGTTAAAGGCCCCCTGAAGAATGTATTTTAAATGCTGTGTAAATTGGTTGTTTTATGGTGCAATGTATTTTATTAAATCCCTGTAGTACTGTAAGTATTCTCTAATTATAGTGGAATGCTGTGTAGATATCTTACTGAAAGGGTTTATTCTGCGAAACAAGTATTAATATCATGCTGTAGTCAACACGCAGGCCGCTGATGTAAGCAGTTCATTCTTCCTTTGCACCAAAACAAATCAATCAGGTCAAAGGTATCATGAACTAATATGCATAGACCAGGTCCGCGCTGCCTGCTGCTGGTGCTGCAGGGACAAGAGCTGCCCCTCAATGGGGCCAGGCCCACTAAAAGGGGCGGACGCCGCACTGCATGGCCAGTTTTTCCTGAAGACAGGAAAATTAAGCTCAATAATAGCGACAAGCGCGGTGGCCACGCCCCCCAGTGGTTCAGCCAATGAGGGCAAACCCGCCGGGTGACGTCATGGCCGCGCCCCCACCATGCCTCCATCTTGCGCCCCCCCCCCCCCCGTTTTTCTCCCTGCAGACCGGGGATCAGAGTTACACGAGCCGCCAGCCTGGCAGGCGCGCGTGCAGCGCAGACAGCGGGGCCGTAGACATAGAAAGCTTGTATCAAGCTTTGTTAAAGTTAATTTGGCATGTCTCAGGCAGATCTGTAAACCTGCTTTTCCCCATTATCTCTTAGCATACAATGGTTCCACTTCAGCCAGGAATTCTGGGTAATGACATGCAAATGAGCACAGTGTGTCACTTTTTGTTTCTAATTCATTTGAACACAGGCCCCTACAGCCCTATGCTTGCTGTATAATACACCTTTTCAGCACAGCCCAAGTTAAAGAAGTGCACTGCCAGTTAACCTACTCACAGACAGCTTTTTCATCCACTTGGGTCTCATCAGTATGAGGCTGGATCTACTGACTGTGCAACGTGAAGTTGGGAGAGGTTTCAACCACACAGTAAATAAGTTATGGCGGGCCTTCAAAATTCTATTCCGTGGGCACAAGGTACTGTATGTGTGCCCAGAAATCACCCCTTTGTTATTCGTTGTACTTATCTCTGCATCCCAGAAAGGGATTACACTTTATATTGGCATGTTTAATGCTCGATACTTTGCCCAATAAATCCCAAATTGCTCAAAGGACAGAAACCTGAATAAGACTAGAGAATAGGATTCTGATTTATGTTTTTCAAATGCCCTTTGAGTTCCCGACACATTGTTACATTGAAATATAAAAACCAGGGCTCAATAGAACTCATAGTGGTGTGTGTGAGTGTGACCACAATCCATTAGCAATCCTGTACTGAAAAAAAACCCATGAATACAGACTGTTGTGAGCTATTGTGCAACAGCTTGTGCCTCTTAAAAACTAACATTATTTCAGCTCATAAACCTCCTTTCCATTGTGTTTTTAATATAACTTGTTTTACTTCAAGAATTGAAGCATTTCACCCTGCTTCAAAAGACACTCCGATTTGGAAGATTTCAATAAAGACTACATCTATTTGGCTTAAAATGCTACCTGAATGTTATTTTTTAATCTAACTTTACCTACTAAGTAATGGCCTACTTTCTACAAGGGCAACCCCAAACCCTTACACTTTATACTATCTCCCATGTAATGATTTCAGGGAACGTTACTTCATGTTAAACATTGTCTTTAAATAGTTTTTTTTCTATTGTTTCTTATGTGTATAAACGGAAAATACTGATTATAATACTAACATTTATAACATGCAGCCTCATCGGAGATGGAATCAACGCAGCATCATTTGTAGATAAGGTTTACAAAGCAGGTCTTCAGACTTAAAAATGACATATATTATTTCTATTGCTTAAAGCAGCACTCCAGGTTCCACTGCTTGTTTCTTTGATGTTATAGAATTGAAGCAGGGGGTCTGCAGAGCTAAACACCATTAATTTCAACTCCGGGGATCCCCTGCTTCCAGAGATGTATTTACATCCGTAGGAGTGCAAGTATCTCTTCAGCCAGGTCGCGCGGGCCAATAGGAAGCCGTGACATCATCCGTTGCGGCATCCTATTGGGCCGCGTGACCTGGACATTTAAACTTCAGAGATCTCTGCACCCTCTACGGAGCGAAGTATCTCTGGAAGCAGGGTGTCCCTGGAGCTGAAATTAACGGGGTTCAGGTCCGGAGACCCCCTACTTTAACCGTATAACAAAAAAAAAAAAAAAACAGCAAGACATACAGTACAAGCTGGGTTGCTGCTTTAATACCAGCTAAAAAGATGAGAATACAAGAATTTACTATGAATTAAACACAAACATAATAAATAAGTGGTCTGAAAAGACCCAACCCTGTGGCAGCAAGCAAAATAAAAAGGTGCCTCCCTTTTAGCCCAGTGATGTGCTCAGTATGTCGCAAGGCAGCACTATTTACAGTGTCATTCGTCTTCAAGTGCAGCGAAGGTGGCAGCGTCTCCTGGATGCCAATTTATTAAAAGGTTACAGTGGAACACAGTTCAAGGTAATGAAGTAATAAGTGCCCTCTACAATAACAAAACACTCTTAAAGTGAGAAGAGATTGCTTGGGTGAAGGATTTTTTTTTAAATCTGTCCACGTATCAAAATGATATTTCCATTAGGAATATGGAGAGAGAGAAAATGCATCTTCCCAGAAATTCAATTGTTCCTTTCACTTGCAATTGCTCAGTTGTGACAATAGTAACTGTGGTCCTGACTGGTGAAAATAAACATGCATTATGTGTTTTTTTTTTTTTTTTTTAAACTTGTATTTTATTGGGTTTTTTACACAAGTTATTTTTGGGGTTTTTTAATGTTGAAAAGTTTAAAAGAAAAATTCAGCCAGCAGCGTTTCTCTCAGTCTGGGTGCAATGCTTTTTTCATTCCAACAATTACTATTTTTCATAAAAATGAACACAATAAAACATTGTAAAGAGTAATCCTGATAATGAATATTCTAGGAACACTAAATGATGAATGTAATAATTGATGAGTTTCCTCCTATGCCTTTTATTTCGTAAGCAAGAACAAGGGTTCCCTAGTTGTCCCTTTTTTCAATGACTTGTTCCTGAAAGGTCTGTTGGGACGCATCATTGTCCCGTATCTCAGGGGGCATCGGGACAAATCAGGTCCAGGAGGCGGTGACAGGAGGATGGCGGCAGGCAGCGGCAGAAGAAGGCGGGGGGGTGGTGACCGCGGAGCCCAATGGCGTCGGCCGAGGAGGGGAGGAGCCCGTCCCAGAGGTCCAACCCGGAAGGCAATTACAACTTCCGGTGTCTGTCGCCAGGACGGGCTCCACTCCTGTGGACAGCGACAGGGCACTTTAAGCGAGGAGGGGGGCTGAGAGATGAAGGGAGGATGGGGAAAAAATGAATAAATAGGGTAAAATAAATGGATGGAGGGGGGAAGAGATGGATGGAGGGTGGGGGGAGAGCAAGAAAGGGATGGGGGAGGAGAGTAACGGTGCATTTTAAATTTAATTTTCCTATTGGATTTCGGCGCTCTGTATGATAAAAAATTACATTTGGCAACCCTAGCAAGAACTGATCTCAGGCTTCTCTATAAATACATTTCCAAAATTCTTGGGTTGATTACAAAGGCACAAATACAATTCCACTTTGCACTGCTGCCTGGACCCCCATCCAGCTTACCTTCCTGTCAATGCAAGCCACGGATCGTCCAGCAAAACGGTTTGCCACACCTCTTTTAATGTTTACGTCATCACTGAGGATATCTTCCCAGCGCCCGTTGCGAAACGTAAACAGTTTATCTGTGTATGTTGCCACACCTGCAAATGAGTGAAAACCAATGGAGACGTTAGTATTTACATGGGGGGGGGGGGGCTAACTTCAGCCAAGGGCCACCAACAGGCCAGATGTTAGGGTTATCCCTGCTTCAGCACATGTCCCTCAGTCGTGTTGAAGCTGCGACTGATTGAGCCACCTGTGCTGAAGCACAGATATCCTGAAAAGTTAACGAGTTGGTGGCCCTTGAGGACTGGAGTTGGCAACTCCTAATTTACATCCATGATCACTTGGAAAAATACTCTTAAAATCACCACCCCATCCCAAATACAATGGATTATATGACCAGCTATGTATTCCTTTTTGTGTAAAGTTATTTATGCAATTTGTTTTTTATTTTGATGTCACTGGCATCACGAATTACTGGGTAAACGTTCCATAATAATGTAAATAAAACTGGATTGGTATTTTTGGAAGGATAGTGATACAGTATGTTAGGGCTTGGTTATTGTTTTACTTTTGGCTTTTTTGATCACACCACAATAGCACTCAAGTAAATTATATATAAAAAAAAAAAAGAAATTGCCCTTATTCTTTGCATTGGGTGAGTTTACCATAATAATGGGAACAGAGTTTGCTTTTTTATATGCCACTGGGCTCAGAAATACCATAGTGACCTGTATGAGCTTTACCGTATGTGTGGAAATATCTAAGTGCAGAGAATGGTGCACTCACTTTGCTAAAGTTACCTGCTACAGGTGAGCAGAAACAGCGATCCAGTGCAACAGCAGAAGCCGTCGATAACCCAGGATGCAAAATACAATAAAGTGGTACAGTACTCCAGTTGTCTTTCACAATAAATAACATTTATGGACAGTGCACTTTTTTTTATTTATTGTGAAAGATCAATGGAGTGCCACTTTATTCCATTTTGCATATTGTGAACATCTACAGTCATTTTCAAATCCCATGTTGCTAAATTTCCCGAAACTGATATTTTCCGATTACAAATACAGAATTTTGCGGCGTTAATCAGGTAATATATTATCTTTGCATTCAATCTTGCTCTGAAATACAGCTATGACTCAAAATATGGATAGTGCTTTTGGGGGGAGAATGAGTGGCTCGGCTAACAATGCTATTTACAATATGCGAAGGACCCATCTTTCAATTTTTGTGCAGATACTGTATATTGCTTTCAGCAGAAGGAACGGGATACTGGATGAAATATTGAGTGGTATAATAGAACAATAGCTTGTTTCTGCACCTGACTTCAATTTTATTAAAATCGGCTTGTTTACCCATGTCTGAGATTGCCCAGTTGTAGTTGAGAACAAACAGTAATAATATTATTTCAGAGTATCATAAATGTGCTGCCAGAATCTTACTGTACTGACGGCTTTATCAATGCTTCCAAGGTCTAAGCATCAAGAGAAATTAAATTGAAAGGCACTATAAAAAAACGTATGTTATATACCTGTACATATTCCATTATGGAAAAATGAGAAAGACAAGATTAGTTGGCACACCTTAGCTTGCCTAAAACTTTTAGCAACATATATTTAATTGGGTGATAGGTTGCCCACGTTGTTTCCCTAAAAATACTGGATACAATGGTGAAAAGTGCTATGCGCTTCAGACACACACACACCTCTCAACTCTCTCCGCTCCATGCTGTTTCCTCCTCTCCTTGGCCCCACCCCCCAGGCTCCTGACACCTTATCCCGATTGGCTGCTGCTGGGTAATGCAGCAAATCAGGATGGAGGAAGCTGGCTAGCCTCCTAGCAGAAGCCTGGTTAAGGGAAATTCTGTGGCCTACTAAGCCGATAGGGTCACTATGTCCAGAGAGGTAATACCGGACACATACATGTCCAGTATTATATCTCATTTTTACTGGACAGAGTGTCCAAATACAGGACAGTCCAGTTCAATACTGGACACCTGGCAACCTTATTGGGTGACTCAATACACAATGTCACAAAAAAATACAAACATGCTGTGTACTTACAAGCACTGATATAACACACACACACACACACACACACACACACACACACACACACACACACACACACACACACACACACACACACACACACACACACACAAAATCTTCATTTGCAGCAGTGAAAGTGCATGTTCTCCAGAAGACTGATATACAGTACAGGCTATATTAAATCCCTACAGTAAAGTTAAGAACATTTAATCTCAAGAGGATGTCAACGTTGAAGCCAGCTCTGTCTAAAAAAGTTTCACAGAATTACAGTCTCATTAATGAGGTAATTCAATATACTCCAAAAGCAGCTGATCACACCATTATCGCCCGAAAACTGAAATTAATGGGAGTTTTTGACTTATTACAGTGGGAACGGATGTTTCAGAGTATATTGAATCTGACCCTAAATGACTCTCTCTCATAAAGGCTTAATGAATACTGGCGCTTACTCATTGTAGCTATATATCTGTGATTCACAAGAAAAATAGGGGCAGAGAAATGAATATAGGGGAAAAGAGACTTGTGTGCAGGCAACACAAAAAGCACACTAACATGAAAAAAGTGACAGGAAATCCCCAAGTGGTGTAAGATGTCTACAGGGAGACAGCAAACAACATTTTAGGTCCTACATGGAACTTACGGTGCAAATAAACAACAGCACATGTACAAAGTCCAAAAGGGCGCCAAAACCTTAAACAGGAAACAGATTTCTAACACAATCTGTTTCCTGTTTGATTAAGGTTTTTGGTGCCATTTTTGGCTATATAAGTGTGCTGTTTGTTATTTGCACCGGAAGAAAGGTCCATGTAGGAAACGTTCTCTGCTGTCTCCCTATGTTTCCTGCAATAAATCGTTTTTTTTTCTCGTTTTCACAGTCCGATTCACACTGAGCCACCAAAATCTGATAATTACTCATTACATTTCACACTGATATGCACTCTCCTCCTTGGCTCCGCGTCAAATGACCCCGTGTAACGTCACATCGCCATGGTAACGCGGCATCACGACCCGCGGGTTCATTTGACATGTTTGTGTCCCAGTTATAGGGTTGATGAGTATGTGTCCCAGTTATAGGGGTTCGGGGTACAGTATATGTGTCACAGTTACAGGGGTGAGGGGTTATGTCCCAGTTATAGGGTTGAGGGATGTATGTCCCAGTTATACGGGTGAGGGGTATGTGTCCCAGTTATAGAGGTGAGGGGTGTATGTCCCAGTTATAGGGTTGATGGGTGTATGTCCCAGTTATAGGGTTGATGAGAGTATGTGTCCCAGTTATAGGTGTTTGGGGTATATGTGTCACAGTTATAAGGGGGAGGGGTGTATGTCCCAGTTATAGGGGTGAGGGCCTCAACATCCAGCGCCTGTCAGCTGGCCGGGCCTCCTGCAGGCACTGGGCCCTGCCTTTCCCCCCTTTTGTCAGCCGCCCTGAGTGTAGAACAGCAAGGTCGAAGATTTAAAGAGAGCATTTTACACACAAGAGTTGTGGCTCAATATTTATCTTCGCAGTTTAATATGCATCCACAGGATTTAAAATATCCTATTAGAAATAGTCTAATAGGAGATACTAGTCATACATTTTCAGTCAATATTATGTATAACTAATATACTTGCGAGTCAGGGTCTTCCCCTCTTTAGTTAGAGCCCGATTTCTGTAACCACACTCAGGGCCGTCTTAATAGCATTATAGGCCCCCGGGCAAAGCAGTGCGCTGGGCCCTGCCAACTCTCCGCTACAAGTCGTCATTTTTCTCCTTCTACCGAGTTAGCGGGAGATTTGAATGTTGAGGCGGGTGATCGGAAAATTAGTGTTAAATTCTGGTCTGTGCATAGATTAGCATGGGGCCCCTATGCCCGTGGGCCCCCCGGGCAACGGCCCAGCGTGCCCATGCGTTAATATGGCACTAACCACACTGCATGCATAAAACAGAACAGGGGTTTATAGGAACCCTTTGGTTCCCTGGGTATCCCTATTGTATTTTTTTTCCACATTATCCCTAAAGGGTTCCCTGCAATTTTCAGGTCATTTGAAAATTGTACAACACACAGAAGAATTTACAATCCATCTGATTTTACATGCGCTATTAGAGAGCGTTGGGGTTCCTTACAATGCATCTGATCTCAGATGCGCTATTAGAGAGGGTTGGGGTTCCTTACAATGCATCTGATCTCAGATGCGCTATTAGAGAGGGTTGAGGTTCCTTATAATGCATCTGATCTCAGACGCGCTATTAGAGAGCGTTGGGGTTCTTTACAATGCATCTGATCTCAGACGCGCTATTAGAGAGGGTTGGGGTTCCTTACAATGCATCTGATCTCAGACGCGCTATTAGAGAGGGTTGAGGTTCCTTATAATGCATCTGATCTCAGACGCGCTATTAGAGAGCGTTGGGGTTCTTTACAATGCATCTGATCTCAGACACGCTATTAGAGAGGGTTGGGGTTCCTTACAATGCATCTGATCTCAGACGCGCTATTAGAGAGGGTTGAGGTTCCTTATAATGCATCTGATCTCAGACGTGCTATTAGAGAGCGTTGGGGTTCTTTACAATGCATCTGATCTCAGACGCGCTATTAGAGAGGGTTGGGGTTCCTTACAATGCATCTGATCTCAGACGCGCTATTAGAGAGGGTTGAGGTTCCTTACAATGCATCTGATCTCAGACGCGCTATTAGAGAGCGTTGGGGTTCTTTACAATGCATCTGATCTCAGACGCGCTATTAGAGAGGGTTGAGGTTCCTTACAATGCATCTGATCTCAGACGCGCTATTAGAGAGCGTTGGGGTTCTTTACAATGCATCTGATCTCAGAAGCGCTATTAGAGAGGGTTGGGGTTCCTTACAATGCATCTGATCTCAGACGCGCTATTAGAGAGGGTTGAGGTTCCTTATAATGCATCTGATCTCAGACGCGCTATTAGAGAGCGTTGGGGTTCTTTACAATGCATCTGATCTCAGACGCGCTATTAGAGAGGGTTGGGGTTCCTTACAATGCATCTGATCTCAGACGCGCTATTAGAGAGGGTTGAGGTTCCTTATAATGCATCTGATCTCAGACGTGCTATTAGAGAGCGTTGGGGTTCTTTACAATGCATCTGATCTCAGACGCGCTATTAGAGAGGGTTGGGGTTCCTTACAATGCATCTGATCTCAGACGCGCTATTAGAGAGGGTTGAGGTTCCTTACAATGCATCTGATCTCAGACGCGCTATTAGAGAGCGTTGGGGTTCTTTACAATGCATCTGATCTCAGACGCGCTATTAGAGAGGGTTGGGGTTCCTTACAATGCATCTGATCTCAGACGCGCTATTAGAGAGCTTTGGGGTTCTTTACAATGCATCTGATCTCAGACGCGCTATTAGAGAGGGTTGGGGTTCTTTACAATGCATCTGATCTCAGACGCGCTATTAGAGAGCGTTGGGGTTCCTTACAATGCATCTGATCTCAGATGCGCTATTAGAGAGGGTTGGGGTTCCTTACAATGCATCTGATCTCAGACGCGCTATTAGAGAGGGTTGGGGTTCCTTACAGTGCATCTGATCTCAGACGCGCTATTAGAGAGGGTTGGGGTTCCTTACAGTGCATCTGATCTCAGACACGCTATTAGAGAGGGTTGAGGTTCCTTATAATGCATCTGATCTCAGACACGCTATTAGAGAGGGTTGGGGTTCCTTACAGTGCATCTGATCTCAGACGCGCTATTAGAGAGGGTTGAGGTTCCTTATAATGCATCTGATCTCAGAGAGCGTTGGGGTTCTTTACAATGCATCTGATCTCAGACGCGCTATTAGAGAGGGTTGAGGTTCCTTACAATGCATCTGATCTCAGACGCGCTATTAGAGAGCGTTGGGGTTCTTTACAATGCATCTGATCTCAGACGCGCTATTAGAGAGGGTTGGGGTTCCTTACAATGCATCTGATCTCAGACGCGCTATTAGAGAGGTGGGTTCCTCAGAATTTCACAATATAATTATAAGGTTCCACAACCACAGAAAAGTAAAATAAAAAAACACTGATATACAGTAGGTCAACATATTCACCAAAGACCATCATGGATTACAGACTCCATATCAGAATGCAGGTCTTTTCCTGGAGCAAAATACAGTATGAGTAGACGCTACTTAGAATACATAGGAGAAGGAGCGGCTCAGTGAGTAAAGGCACTGACTGCACTGAGTTTAAAAAAGGGGAACCTGGTTCAATTCCCGGTGTCAGCTCCTTGTGACTGTGGGCAAGTCACTATATCTCCCTGTGCCTCAGGCACCAAAAAATGGGTTGTAAACGCCACAGGGCAAGGACTGCAAAATATCTCTGTAAAGCACAATGTAAAACTAGCAGTGCTATACATGATCATGCTATTATTATTATTATTATTAAATAAGCCTGAAAGTGGTCATGCAGTGGAGAAAACAGATCTGCTCCAGTCACTAAGCTGCCCTTGTCTTTGGTGCACAGTGCTAACAGAATGCAATGCAACCATCTTCTGGAAATATCTGCATTACATTGCACTGTAAAAGTTACTGGGTTGTTATCAAATGTGTTGGTGGCTAGGTGTGAATCAGATAAACATTGCTACTATGCGTAAGTCTTTAATTAAGCCTCTATAAGAACTGACAATTTAATGAGAATCTTAGGATACTACAATTCTGTGAAATAATTCCTTTTTTAGAGCGAGTTGGTTTTAACAGCAACTTTCTCTTCAGATTCAATTTACTGTGTGAATATAATATACACTGTATCAGTCTTCTGAGGAATCTGTACTTTAAAGCCAAGCTTTTTTTTATTATTATTATTTATTTTCCCTTTAATACAGTATGTGCATCAATACAATCCACACAATGATAAGTAATTAGCTAAGTTACTGATCGATCTGTTCTCCTTTGATCGATTGGCAAAGAATCGGCTGAGGGGTTCACTAAATGGCTGTCCATCCAGTTAGAAGAGGACCAAAGATGCAAAGTTCTGTGGGGAAGATCATGTGACCAGGCAGTACCTAGATACAATTGGTGCACTGCTAGATAGAAGGCATGTGCCATAGCCTTTTTCAGAAGAGGAATGGAATTTGACTTTGTAAATGGTTACTATAGAAACAAAGAAGGCTTGTTACATTATAATACATTAAAAATGTAATTCAGAGTTGTTTAAAAAAATGCTACAAGTATTTTCTCATAGTACAAAACTGATTTATTTTTAAAAAAAACTCATGTAGGATATTGCTTGGTCTGCAGCTTTAAGTCCTGCAGGTGAAGATTTTCTTCAGTTGGAGACATATCTAGGGATTCATGAATTTGGGTTCGTTAGTGATGTATCAGTGGTTTTGAGAATAGGTTTGTGTTTTTTGTGATATTTTGTATCGAATAAACCGATGCATTAATAATTTACATATTTTTTACTAAAGTTTAAGGGCACTTACTATACATTAGTTTATGTGTCCTTTCCCCCACTATATGAACAGATGTAGGCTGGGCATTGTAGCGAGACAGAACGCGCCAACAAGTGCAGTAACGTCAGCTACATCTTTATGTAATGCAGTGATTTTCACCTGGAGTGTAAGGCCTCGTCCAGGGCGGTGCTGACCGTGCGCGCGCGCTCATGCTGGACCCGTTGCGACAATGCACGTGGCCTGCTGTTCGCAAGCGCGTCACGTGAGCAGTTCGCCCAATGATGGTGAACCAGCTCCGCGACGTCGTAGCCGTGCCCCCAGACGTGCGCGCACCTAGCCGGCCAGGAAAAGCATGGCCGAGCAGGGCGCAGCGCCGGAGCGCCAGCACGCCCGTTCCCTACCTGGACGAGGCCTAAGAGAAAAAGAGAGGGGGGAGTGTGAGGGCAGGTCCATACTGCCTTCGCCCACACGGAGGCGTGCACATCCGTGACGTCACCCGCGTGAAGCAGTGCGTTTCCCAGACATGCAACACACGCCATCGGGGGGGGGGGGGGGGGGCGTGTCAGTGATGTCACAGAGCTGAATCACCCTCATTAGGTGAACCGCTCACATGACCTGCCCGTCGCCCCGAGAAATCAGTTACAAGTTACTTAAGGCAATGTGATTGCGCTCTGCACAATCTGCGGCAGCAGGCTTAGTGTAAGAGGGAGAGAGGGGGGGTGGAGGAAGTGTAAGAAAGAGTGAGGGACGGTGTGTGAGAGAGAGAGAGAGAGAGAGATAGAGAGAGAGAGAGAGAGAGAGAGAGAGAGAGAGAGAGAGAGAGAGAGAGAGAGAGAGGGGTATAAGAGAGAGGAGGAGTGTGAGAGAGAGAGGGGGGGTGACAGGGGAAGACAAACAGGGGGAGGAGAGGAGAAGATGAAGGGAGAGGGGGGAGGGGGAGAGGAGAAGATGAACGGGTGGGTGGAGGGGGGAGGGAGAGGGTTTGGGTTTCCCAGAACTTCACAATATAATCACAAGGTTCCTTAACCAAAAAAAGGTTGAATACCACTGATATAATGTCAGCACTGTTCTGGACGTCAGCATCCATTTAACACATGAACAGAATATCATGTTTTCTTCGACTGAGCCACTGCTCGAGCCACCTGTGCTGAAGCAAGGATATCCTGAAAATCTGACCTGTCCGTGGCCATTGAGTTGCCCCACCCTGTATTAGACGCACAATTTAGTGACAGTACCTGGATACATACTTGTATCTGCGTGAGCATAGCGACTTTAACATTTTCTTAGTCTGCACTGCAGCATTTCTAATAACATACAGTACTTTTCATCCTGCGTACAATTGTGCCAGTGACCTTTATCTAAACTTGAAATTACCCCTTTAGTTCCCAAATGTCATCTGAACAGAGAATTACTCTACTCCAGGTCCCAAAGTATAATTATTTTGGCACTTTGGAAAATGAAATAACAATTAGTGAAAGGTTTTGAGTGCACTGCCCACTGCGTCAAATTTTACACACAGGTAATAAAGACATTCTTTTGTGATCTAGATTTAGAAACGTTAACCCACAACAGTTTGGGCTGACCTTACCAACTGCCCTTGGTACGGAATCGACTTAATTCCCGACCCCGATTCTGCGCTTGACTATTTCCAATCCGGGTTCTTAAAACTTTGTGATGCTTGCTCCACTACGCAGAATAAGGCCTGGGACATAGTACGGTGAGCCTTGCTGAGCCGCGCTGAGCAGATGCACTTACCCCCTGCATCTGTCATCAGCGCGGCTTTTGCAGCCGCTTCCGCATGCGTGCGGAGGCTCAAGTATTTTGGAGAGACAGGCAAATTTAAAATTTGCCGCTCAGGGAAGCGGAGGAGCGGTCACGTGACCGCTCACATCCAATGGGAGCGAGAGACTAGCCCCGCCTCATGCCCCGCCTCCGATTCGCCTCCCGACACGCCTCTGGCCTGCCCCCAAAGCGCGCTCACTGCCTCGCCTGCCAGGACACAAAAAAGCTCCAGTTTGAGCAGGCGAGGAAGAGCAGGAGTGCTGATCAGCGTGGCCCGAGGCACCATGCCCGAGACCTAAGAGTACAGGGGGGGGGGGGGTGTCACCTTCTGTGAGTTACAACTGGCCTTATTGCACTCTACCAGTTCAGGAAGCTTTGCCTTGTGGAAAAGCCACAAAGTAACTGGCATTACCAAGGATCTCAATCACTACAGATGCCTGCGGAACATGTGCACAAGGCAAACAAGGCACGTAAAAGCACAATTTTACTCAGACAATCTCCTCCAAAATACATCAAACCCAGCTAACTTCTGGAAGGTTATCAACAATATATTCCAGCCTTCTAACCATCAACAACCAAGTAATATCACTAAGGGGGACATTACTCTGACAAACCCCACTGACATTGCAAATGCATTCAATGACTACTTTGTGGGGTGTGCAACTAATTTATTAGCGAAACGCAGCACAAACCACAAACATGAACCTCATTCTGAAAGTACCCCTATAGCCCCACCCTCTCCCAACACTGCTCACAATATTCCATTTGTCCTACTATCTGAAGAGGAGATAACACAGGCGCTCCTCAAATTAAAACTAAGCAGCCAATGTGGACCTGACTTACTGCAATCTAAGTTCCTAGGACTTGGTGCCACAGCCACTGCCAAACAAATTGCTTCCATAGTCAACTCTATTTTGTCTGCAGGCCATACCCCCAAGACCTGGAAAACTGCCAGAGTTATCCCAATCTTCAAAAGTTGGGACAACAACACTGTCTCAAACTACAGGCCAATCTCTCTTCTCACAATACTATCCAAAGTCATGGGGAAATGTGTTCACTCCCAATTAAGCGATTACTATACCAAGACAAATTTCCCTAGCCAATTCCAATCTGGCTTTCGCCCCAAACACTCCACGGTAACTACCCTGCTAAAAGTTTGCAATGAGATCCAGTGTGGAATGGAACGGGGACAATCCACTGGTGCAATATTCCTAGATTTTGCAAAGGCTTTTGATACAGTCGATTATGTTATCTTGCTTAACAAAATCCAGTGCTCTGGAATAGGGAAGCATGCTTTAAACTGGTTTCATTCCTACCTATCAAGTAGATCCCCACGTGTCTATCTCAGGCTCTAACTCCAACCCCTTGGATATCACCTGTGGTGTCCCGCAAGGCTCTGTTCTGGGTCCCATACTCTTCTCAGTGTTCATCAATGATCTTCCTACAGCTTGTAAACAGCCACCACAAATTTTGTAAGTCCAAAATCTGTGAGATCATGAGAGAATGGAGCATGGCCCACAGCATATTTAAAGATCAAATAGAACTTCGCCATGAGAGTGGTCCCCTAAGGGTACACTTTGTCTGGACCACTGAATTTGATGGGCGGGTAGTTAAAAACCCTGACACTAAGTTTTATAAATAGGGATGGCTTTATTCTCCATGTTGGAAATGATCCAGTTGTTCCTCATCGATGTAATCAGTGTATGAGACTGTACTATCAATGTTTGTACTGCATTTGTAGTTGTCTGTTAAGACATTGTCATCCCCCCCCCCCAAGCAGCCTCCCTGAGTGACAGGGGTGGAGGTGGACAGGGTCTGTGTGCTGCCCAATCATGGGTTCAGACCTTGTAACCTCTCCCTCTGTACTAAGGAAGAGGAAAACCTAAATGCAGTCAGTCAGTGAGTACTCTAGCTATGGAGTGAGTACTCTGAGTTACTGTTTCACCCTGCGGGGTGGGACTATATGATCAGTCCCATAAGGGGACTGTGAAATAGCAAAGGAGGAGAGACAAGGCCTCAATCCTACTATCTGACACAGGGACCAGCCAGAGGTCCGGGACCTTAGAGAGTAGGCTATATTTGTTGTATTCATATGCTGTATGCAGTGGGTACTGAATAAAGATGTTCCTGCTTTTCTACACTCCTGGACTGAGTCTGCAGTCCATCAGGGGGGAGTATATGAGTGTTCATCTACGGGGACTGCCTGTAGCACAACTGGAGCCTGTTGAAGATGGAGGCGCTGGCACCAAGAAAGAATTATGTATTGACCTCCAAAAGCCTGTCCTGTTCCCCCCCCAAAAAAAAAAAAGCCAGACTGTGTGGTGCTCTAAAACGTAGACTCAGCACGTTCAATTATATATTGTATAAGTTGTATCCTCGAAGTATCCCACATATAAATGGTGACCATCTATAGCATAAACACCTAATTCCACCAGTTATCAATAAACCGGAAGAGTATTACCCAGATAGGTAAATACTCACACTAGCTAGTGTCCAGCCAAATCATTGATTAGGAAAAACGGTGTAAAATTGAGTAAATAAACTCACTTGTAGCAGATGGTCCTCCCGGGATTAACCTTCATCGGTGCGTGCATCCGGTACTCCACAGCAGAGGCAGATATCCAGAAAGGAGAGTTGGAGCACAGCTATACGAAATAAATTTGCTAGAGAGTGTGTCCCAAAAATTAGAGGTTTATTATTTGTCAGAACATGGTAACAAGAAAAAAATGAGCCCTTAGGCCTGAGGGCTCATTTTTTTCTTGTTACCATGTTCTGACAAATAATAAACCTCTAATTTTTGGGACACACTCTCTAGCAAATTTATTTCGTATAGCTGTGCTCCAACTCTCCTTTCTGGATATCTGTTCCCCAACAACATTGGCGGAACCTCAGCTCTCCTGCACGCCAATAGGTATTTACAGTAGCACCACGACACACCAGTACAGTAGGTAAAGAAGGAGTGGTTCAGTGAGTAAAGACACTGACTGCCACTGAGTTTGAAGCAGGGGAACCTGGTTCAATTCCCAATGTCGGCTCCTTGTGACCTTGCACAAGTCACTTTATCTCCCTGTGCCTCGGGCACGAAAAACATTGATTGCAAGCTCCATGTGGCAGGGACATGTGCCTGTAAAATGTCTCTGTCTCCCATAGGGTGGGGGAAAGAGGGTTACACTTATCTAACTCCTGTTACTAGTTTTAAATACTTGGGCATATGGTTTGACTCCCATTTAACATTCGGGATGCACATTGATACCCTGACATCCAAAACATATGCCAAACTAGGTGTACTTTCTAGGAACAAATCCTCCCTAAGTCTGCTGGTCAGAAAGCGTATCGCACAGCAGATGCTAATGCCAATTGTCGACTATGGGGACATAGTATATGGCTCGGCACCTCAAACCCACCTTAGCCAACTTGATACCAATTACAATTCAACATGCTGTTTTGTTCTCCAATTCAACTACAACACACATCACTGCGAAATGCTCACAGAACTAGATTGGTCATAACTTGAGTCCAGGCGCAAAGTTCATCTCTCCTGTCTTGCCTTCAAATACTTTCTTGCCAAGCTACCCATCTATCTGAACAAGCTCCTCACCCCTACCACATGCAGCACTTATCATCTGAGATCTGTCTCCAAAAGACTGTTCATGGTTCCAAGGTTCAGCAAAGTATCCGGCCGCTCCTCCTTCTCATACCGTGCACCCCAAAACTGGAACAACCTACCAGAGACTCTCACAGCCACCACCAGTTTAAGTTCTTTCAAAACTAAAGCTGGCTCACATTTTAATCTGGTCTGTAACAGTTACATACACCTACTGTATAATATATATTATCTCTAACTGTGCATGCAATGTCTTGTATATAATAAATACCCTGTTCACTTGTGTAACTATGTATTTGTAACCATGTATTATTTGTCATCATAACTCTATGCTGATGACATACTTGAAAACGAGAGGTAATTCAATGTATTACTGCCTGGTAAAACATTTTATAAATAAATAATAAATACATTGCCCATGTGTGACTTTTCTGTACTTTCCTGCTCATTAAATCTAGGTGGAATGCACCAACTCAAGAGTCATTCTACAGTATCAGGGGTGGCCAACTCCAGTCCTCAAGAGCTAGCACCAGGTCAGGTTCAGGATATCCCTACTTCAGTACAGGTGGCTGAATCAGTAGCTCAGTCTTTGACTGAGCTTCCTGTGCTGAAGCAGGGACATCCTGGAAACCTGACCTGTTGGTAGCGCTTTAGCACTGGAGTTGGCTACCCCTGATCTACAGGAATAAAACAATCTGATGTGGTTTCCCGCACTGACTGTACCATGGCCACATAAATGGACCAAGATCAATAGCAGCGATCCATGAGTCCTGGAAGCATATTCTTTTGGACAAAATATTTTCTGCTGTAATGGGCATTTTTATATTTCTTTGAGAGATGTTAGACCTTGTTATTAGGTCTTTTCACCAGCTGGGAGCACCCATTTATACAAGTTTTTTGGTTGTTTCCTTACAGCTCTTTTTTGAGTCTTTGGTTCTTTGATTTATATCACTATTATTTGAGATGTGAAACTGGTAGAGCTTACAGAAAAAAAAGAAAGAGAGAGGGGAGAAAGGGAGAGGGAGACGGAGGGAGGGAGGGAGAGAGAGAGGGGGGAGAGAGAGGGGGAGGGGCAGAGAGAGAGGAAGAGAGAGGGAGAGGGAGAGAGAGGGAGAGAGAGGGGGAGAGAGAGAGGGAGAGAGTGTAAGAGGGAGAGGGCGAGAGTGGAAGAGGGAGAGGGAGAAAGAGGGAGAAAAAAGGAGAGGGGAAATAGGGAGAGGAGGAAAGAGGGAGAGGAGGAAAGAGGGAGAGAGAGTGGGGGGAAAGAGGGAGGGGGTGAAAGAAGGTGAGGTGGAACGAGAGAGAGAGAGAGAGAGAGAGAGAGAGAGAGAGAGAGAGAGAGAGAGAGAGAGAGAGAGAGAGAGAGAGAGAGAGAGAGAGAGAGAGAGAAAGAGAAAGAGGGTGAGGGGGTTAAGAGAGGGAGAGGGGGAAAAGAGAGAGAGAGAGATGGAAAAGGAGAATGGAAAAGAGAGAGAAGGAGGGGGAAAGTGAGAGGGAGAAAGAGGGAGAAATAGAGAGAAAGGGAGAAAGAGGGGGGTGGAGAAAGAGAAAAGATTCTAAAACTTCAGCAAAAAATAAATCTATATGCATACAATTAGCAATTATAGTTACTAGAAAGATTCATACAAAAATACAAGAAAACACATGGTATAATAAGATCAGCATAAGCCATAAAATGAAGAGTTTGGAATTGCAGAAATAAAAACCCAAGACAGGGGCTGAATATTTTGTGCCTAACTTGTCTGAGATGTAATCAGATGTATTGTACTTTTCTATTGTAAGAAGATAGGCATTATCAGACAAAATCCTGCACCAAGCATAGATCTGAGGGCCTTAGAGAGATCAATCCCTTTCAATGCTTCTGTGTTAAAAAAAGAAATACAATAAGGAGAGTGAATAGAATGTTTCCTGAGACAAGGACTTCAATCAATTCACGCACTAAGAATAACCAAGCAAAAATACATTTACCAAAGTAACATAGATACCTACACAAGGCTAAATGCTGAGGCATTTGGTTATTACAAACTACCAGAAAGACAAAAGGGCTTTTTAGGTCATTCTAGTTTCACACAACCATGACATCGTTTCAGCAGGAATGGATGCATTTGTATCACTTATGATTTAAGTTACCATATGGTCCCTTCGGGTGATATTACGTGCTGGTACAGTAATAATTCATCCCAAAAGTAATAGCATGTTTACCATGTATAAAAAGGTTGCTGCTGATAAGACTGCTACTATACTCGCTATCAATAAAATTCTTCAAGAAAAGCTCAAGAGGCAATTCACTTAACTCCATAAAAAGAGTTGATATTGTAGTTTTACTGCACACAGCCTCGAAATATGCCAGAGCTATAAAATATGTGTTGTCAACAATCTACATTGTCAATTTCTTTCCACTGGATGCACATCTGCAAATCCCATTAACAATTATTTCAGAGAAACCGTCTTCTCCTCTATTGGAAATTAATGGTATTAAGGTGATTAATATACTCCCACATGCACAGTATAGTACAGAATATATACATTGGCCAACAAAGGAAAGGAGATACTGTAGCAAACCAGTAGAGGGCAGGGGTGAGGTTTTCAACAGGCAAACACAGCCACTACAAAAAACAGTGTAACCATTTCAATGCTGGTGGACACTGCAACGGACTTATTCCCTTTCCTACTGGGGAAGCCTGCTACGGAGAATGGTTTCACAGACTGTTAATATGCATGAATTGCCTTTACAATGTCTACATCTTAGATATTTTTAAAGCGCAAACAGGGTATGTAACTTTCAGACACTTCAAATGCTTGTCCAAAAAGCTAGCATTCTAATTGGTAAGCCGTGACACAGGTACCTGTAGATAAAGTGACTTGGCTAAGGTTACATGGAGTAGCATTCAGTTTGGGACAGGATGAACTCTGCAACACTAGGGCCGCTTACTATTACCAACTTTTTCATTTGGACCAAAAAATTGTATTCGAATAAACTCTTTGTTGCACTCACACCTACAGTACAGTATACATTATAACTGCACTACTGTAGGTACAATAAAGATTATATGGATGGAGAGGTGGACTGGCTATGTATCCTCCATATTTATTCTTTATGTATAATTTCTTATCGAAGAGCAAAATACTGAACAATACCGTTCTACTAGACTTATTGGTCAAAGAGAAAACTGGATCTACATAGTTACATAGTAGATGAGGTTGAAAAACGACATACATACATCAAGATGGATCTAGATACATTTCAAAGCTATGTTGATTGATGTTCATGAAATACACAGCAGAAATGGATAAGAACCACAGAATATTGGAGGTGCAGCCCCCTCCTACAGTAGTACCAAACATCTAAGACAAACTAAAGATAAAACAGATCTACTGTATGTGATGCAATTTGTCACAAAAAGTGCATTCAAATACAATTGTATTTCTTTAGTAGTGACTAGCTACGGTATATATATATATATATATATATATATATATATATATATATATATATATTTATTATTAGAGTGACTAGCTATCTGTTTGCATTGATAATTCCTGTAACATGGCGAGAACTCGTTTTTTCTATCACTAGAAATAGTATTTTATTTGGAGGCAAATGTGCATAGATAAGTTTAATGAATAGGCCCAATGACTTCAACATGGTAACAGCTAATGATATAGATATACAATACCCTTAAGGAACAGTTATTATGAGGATTGCAAAAGTGATTTTCCATTTCTCATTTCTATGCAACTGCAATATTGATTTTTCACAGAACTGAAAATTGAAAAAATATGTATCTTGGGACTTAAACAAAAATAAGTTATAATAGAGTGTAAACAACAGAAATACATACATCTCATTTGTAGTCTGACATATTCACATTAGCTGAGGGAAAGTATACAACATGCACACTCAAAGTATTATTACTTCCTGGTAAAACATTTTATAAATAATTCTTCTGACCTACCAGATTTTTCTGCCATTTGATATCTCTGTACATCTTAAAGCAGCAAAGCATGTGAAATCATATCTGTTTTATTTAAATACATCAGTTCTATAATATTACATAATATTTTTTATTATTTTTATTATTAAACTCTTAATGCTATTTGGAATCATTTTAACCCATCTTTCTATTTCTGCAACAGCTTTTAGCCCACCTCCCAAGAAGTGCAAGATCTTTGCAACACTTTCCTATTTGGGATAATTTGTTGCCAATATTCACAGCACTTTAGATGCAAACGGTAACAATAGATAATATTACCTTAGTAATATAAGGATACATTGTAGCTGTTGAAGAATCGCAAACAAGAAAAAATAGAAAGTGTGATCAGCGTTAATGCTTACAATACAATACAGTAACAATATAAATTACAGTGATTACCAAATAAAACCTTTAACTTAAAGTTGAGGCTGCCTAGGCAAAACGAGATTAACACAAATCAACAAAACCAATAAATACAGAGAGCCGACGCCTAGAAGATAGAAATATAAAATCTGACCAAATATAAAGTCCAATCAGAGATGGCAAGCAACCCTGAGGGGAATCTTCAATGAAGTCTCGCGAGGATGACAAACACACATAAATAACAAAGAAAAAAAGGAAAATCATAGTGTAACTCAAATAACAAAAAACAAGACACTGAAAAAGATTAACTAAAGGATTATTACAAATTTTATATGCAATTAATGAAAGTAAAACAACAAACAAATGTCCGTTGGGCTAAAGACACTAATAAAGCTGTATCATCCAGTAGGAGTAAAATTAGAATCCTACTTACAGCAAAGCTGAGTTTATAAAACCCATAGAGTAGCTGCCCTTTAAACCAGACCAGGAACCTCTGCAGAAAGATGAAATACCACGACCTCCAGGGCTCCACGCTGTCAGAACAACCACTGCTGCCGCACACACTGGCCTACAAGGTCAACAGGGAGTGCTACACGGTTGATCCGCAACTCCACGCCGCTGTGGCAACACCAATGCCGCGCACACAGACCCGCTGGTCGCGCGGTGTGCCGATGACGTCACAGTGCAGCGCGAAGGCAAGGGGAGGGCCTGGAAAGTCAATGAAGCTCGTAGAGCTTAGAGGGACAAAGTCTGGAATGAACACCACTCAAAAGGGGAAGAATGATACTAGTCTTGGAGCCAATAAAACCACCCATGGTGGAGTATCATTCTCCCCATTTGAGTGGTGTTCATTCCAGACTTCGTCCCTCTAAGCTCTACAAGCTTCATTGACTTTCCAGGCCCTCCCCTTGACCTCGCGCTGCACTGTGACGTCATCGGCACACCGCGAGACCAGCGGGTCTGTGTGCGCGGCGTTGGTGTTTGCCACAGCGGCGTGGAGTTGCGGATCAACCGTGTAGCACTCCCTGTTGACCTTGTAGGCCAGTGTGTGCGGCAGCAGTGGTTGTTCTGACAGCGTGGAGCCCTGGAGGTCGTGGTATTTCATCTTTCTGCAGAGGTTCCTGGTCTGGTTTAAAGGACAGCTACTCTATGGGTTTTATAAACTCAGCTTTGCTGTAAGTAGGATTCTAATTTTACTCCTACTGGATGATACAGCTTTATTAGTGTCTTTAGCCCAACGGACATTTGTTTGTTGTTTTACTTTCATTAATTGCATATTAAATTTGTAATAATCCTTTAGTTAATCTTTTTCAGTGTCTTGTTTTTTGTTATTTGAGTTACACTATGATTTTCCTTTTTTTCTTTGTTATTTATGTGTGTTTGTCATCCTCGCGAGACTTCATTGAAGATTCCCCTCAGGATTGCTTGCCATCTCTGATTGGACTTTATATTTGGTCAGATTTTATATTTCTATCTTGGAGGCGCCGGCTCTCTGTATTTATAGTAGCTGTTGAGTTACACTGACTGAAGCAGCCATTATGTTAGGCACACAATCAGGATTTTGACAGATTGATAAAAGGAGCACCAAACTATTACCAGCTTAGGTAAGAATTTAGAATGATACATTTCCATTCTTTGTATCTACAGTAACAATAAGAAAAATACAAAGAAAAAAGGGGACCAATGTAGTATTGCTGCTTTGAGAATGTTTATAACTGGGTGCAAACACGACACCTGTGTTTTCTGGGTATCCCTAAAGGGTTCCCTGCAATTGTCAGGTCATTTGAAAATTGTATCAAATATAGAAAAATGTACAATGTATCTGATTACAGAGATGCTATTATAAATGGTTAGAGTTTCCCCAGAATTTCACTTAGGGTTCCTTAACCAAAAAAAAGTTGGAAACCACTGCACTACACAACGATCACATGCAGCACTTATGTGGAGGGTGTACAGACATTGAGCTATAGTGAAGCTGTGCAGAGAAGGTGTTTGAAGTGTCTTCATATGATGGAAAAATCTGTAATAAAACGATGTAGGTGTGAGTCTCGTATTCCTGTGCTGACAAATATTTTATTTTGTTTGCAAGATGTTTCAAAACCCATTACTGCCAAAATGCAACTATGCTGTTTGGATAGGAAAAGCACCGGGAGTTTGGTTGACGAGACAAGAAAATTAGGGAAATCAAAGGTCTCCTAGTATGACATTCATTGTGGTTTGTGTGGTTGTGTTTTATATCATGAGAAGGTTAGGCTGGGACAGAACAGATGTGCAGCATGCTCCCCTTTGAACCCCAGTAAATTGCTCCCTTGTCTACAGTGGTTGTCACAATAATACCATTCAAATATTCTGTATTTTAATCATCTGGGACACAAAGAGTCAACAAACATTTTTTTTTGTAAACCAAATTGGAATAAGGAATTTATTGGCCCATAAAACAAGGAGATGTTGATATGAGGGTGACATGCAAAGAGTACCAGACCTTAACCTGGGGTTATCATTGATGGCCCAGTATAATGAAATTATGAAGTCTAGTGACAGTACCCAGAGTTACCAGAGGTCCTGGGAGGGGGGAGATGTCTATGAGATGTCTGGCATAGGGTTGCAGTTCACAAGGATGAGAAATATGTATTTATGATCAGGGAACTCAGTTGATTTAATTGATACCAAGAATGACAGGTTGGTCTATGTCAGGGGTGAGCAACTCCAATCCTCAAGTGCCACCAACAGGCCAGTTTTTCAGGATATCCCTATTCAGCACAGGTGGCTCAATCATTGTGACTGAGCCACCTGTGCTGAACCAGGGATATCCTGAAATACTGACCTGTTGGTGGCCTTTGAGGACTGTAGTTGGCCACCCCTGGTCTATGTTATATCGCTGATATCTGTTTCTCATGCAAAAGTATAGGTTGCGTTGGCAAAAGTGGTGTCTTCGTGTGTATATTAATTATACAAATGTATACTCTGTAGGGGGTGCCCTAGCCGCTCTGCTTGGCCACCAGGGCTTTAAAGTTCCCACGTCACGTGAGCCAATAGGAAGCCAAACCTGATGACATCATGGCTTCCTATTAGTCCGCCGAACGCGGGAGCTTTGAAAAACGGCCATAACATGAACCCTAGTAGCCGAGCAGAGTGGCTACTGGCACCTCCTGCAGAGGTATCTGCGGAAACAGGGGGCACCCGAAGCTAAAATTAATGGGGCTCATCTCCAGGGACCCCCTGCTTCAATCCAGGTTAAAAAAAAAAAAAGAAAGCTTGGATTGCCGTTTTTAAAAGTAATTTTTCCCTTTAGCCATGAAAATGTGGGGGGATGGTATACGCCCAGAGGGTGGGCTTATACTGTGTTCTAATGCAGGAAGGTTAAGATATAAGCCATTTATTTGAGATATGAAATCAGAAATTCTACATAGAGGGGTGTGTTTGTGTTTATTGCACATGTGGATTTCCTTCTTTCTAGCTTCAAGCCCTCTCTGAAGTAATCTGATGATATTATGCGGTAACGTAATTATAAAAATCGATGTTACTCCCTTTTATTTGATGAAACCGTCTGCATTTATTGTACTGTAGGTTTTTGTAATATTATTTTTCTGTAACCTAAGCACTGTGCTATATTTGTATATTAAATCTAGAATTTAGTAAGTACTTCTTTGGGCTCTGATTGAACTTTGCACATTTAGTAGAGAGTGATTACGTTTTCGGACACATTTTGCTACAATAGATTTTTGGGTGTTAAGTGCCTATTTTTCTTATTAAACAGGAAGCAAAAAACCTGCAAGTGAATCTTGACATAAATTTTTGGTGGTGGCAGCAATTAAAGATATATTTTGTGACGGATTGAGGGGGCATATTATTCATTTGAGGGACCTTGAGTAGGTGAAAAATGTGCCAGCTGGATAGCTGTCTGTATTAATCCTTTGTCGCACATACAAGTCACGTGCTCACAGGTGTGCCGTTCAGGACAGTGAGTATTTTAACTAGTAACATTTCCACTATTAATTGAATCCAATTTGTTAATTAGGTAAAAAGGGAATTTGGCCATATTGAAATTAAGCAGGACAGAAATACAAGATAAAAATGCCTCAGTCCAGCATCCCTGAATTCAGGTGGCGTTGTGTTAATGGTACAGTATAAAATGTGTGATGTTTGCCTGTTAATCAGGGGAAAACGTTTTCAGAGACTGTACAGCTTGACAGAATTGAGAAAATTGCTGTAATCACAGAAGACAACAACATAGAAACGTAATACTAGTTAAAAATAAAAATTGAAGTCTCAGCCAAGTTCACAGCTTAAACTCATGCATGTTGGGGAATAAAAGGTGCAATCCTATTTAGCAAGATATATTAGTGTTGTAATAAAGGGGGAGTACACAACATTTTATAACCTTCTCGCCTGCTTTTATCTCAAACTGGTGAATGAAGAATGTTAGCTTCAGAAAGCAGGTCAATAGTCCAATAAAAAACATAATGTTTCTCCTATTAACAGCTCTTTAACAGGCTTTCACATAATATATTATAATATATAATACTGAATATATATATATATATATATATATATTTATATTACGAATTACAGACGAGGAAAGAATACTGAAGAGGTATAAAAAATGCAGTGGTCATATCTTAGTAGTTCTACTAAAGGATTTCACAATTAATTATCTGATCAGGGCAAAAAAAAAAGAATTAATATGAAATTTGTGGAAAATATATATTTATTAGACTTAGTGGAAGTCAGGCTTCAAAGGGTGTTGGCAAAATGTAGCTTCTTCTGCTGCCACTGCAGTAGAGTTAATAAGAGTAAAGGCTGGTCTGGGTATGAGAAAAGAATAAACTCATTAAGGTGCGCTGTACCACGGTCAAGCTATGCCTTGTAGATCATAAAAGAGAAAAGCAAAATCAATGCAAGGCCCATTGCAGAGAGAGAATGGAAGAGCTTGCAAGCCAGAAGTAATGTGATAGGTTGATTTAGGATGAGCGAGGTCTCTGGCAGCTGCAACCTGGGTAATTAGGTATGTCAGAGAGATAGATAAATAGCCGAGTGGTGCGGTCGATGGTACAGGTAGATTAATAAAAAGACAGGCTGCAGACGGTCAATGGCTGCCAGTGTCACATTGAATGGCTGGTGAAGAACGTGAATGACCCATGTAAAGCTAGCAGAAGAGTCAGCTTTTGTAGAATTGCTCCATGTTGTCAAATGAGCCACTCAATGGTAGACATGATCTATTTAACATTCAATTCCTTGCCCCTTAGTCGTCTTAACCCCATAACCCCAAATAACTACAGACACCTTTCAAATGGCCACAGCTTTTATGAACCATAACAATAATGATATACAACATCCCTGGACCTCGTTAGCAAGTAGGCCCAAAACCTGTACATGCGAACCTGCTCACCGACACCCCTGGCTCTGCACAGGGTCCCTTTTAGGAGGGTGCATCCCGGCCAACCATATCTGGCACACCTGGCCTCCTTTGACTCCATTAACTACACCCACCTGGACAAAACTAACGAGTCCACACCCCTCCAAACAACATACAGTACCATAACCCAACAAATCCATTCTTTTATATATATGTAGAGGTATCAATACCGTGTTAGCCGAGCTTTAATAATCAAAAATGAATAGACGATACTGTTCTGTGGCTAACGAAATGTTTTATTTGTGCGAGCTTTCGAGATACACTGATCTCTTCCGCCAATGTTACTGCTGCGGCCGAGTTTATTCGAGCATTTGCCCGTTCTCGGCCGCAGCAGTAACCTGGCGCGCGCCGGAGGGTGCCGGGCGTGCGCCGAAGACACGGAGGAGCGCCCTCCGATCGGGGCTTTCTCCCTCCCGTTGCCGGGTCCGCCGGGTCCCCCGGAACCCCCTGCCGCCGTCCCCCACATTGCGGGACACCAGGGCTCCCTCGGGGAGCCCTGGATGCGCGTGCAGGGGGCGCAGGCACCCGATGACGCGTGACCGCGCACGCCGAGGGAGTGCGGCTAGCATGCCGGGGCATCCCCAGGCTTGCGGAGCTAGCCGCACTCAAATAAAATGTGCCGCCTCTGTTACATTGAATAAAGCAGGCAAGGGGTTTACTCAAAAACAGTGCATCTTGAAATGTGACTAGAGCCCATCCCTCCCCCCTGTGTAGTGTGCGATTTATGACTTGAGGTGTTAAATAGTCCCTGAATGTGAGTGATAGAGTGTGTGTGTGTAAATATGTAAATATAAATAAAGAGCCCACAGTGTATACAGCGCTTTACAAAAGGTGTGTGTGAAGGGGGAATGTATATCAATGGTGTGGGTAGGTGTGGAAATTTGAGAGGGTGTTGCATTACTAAAAGTGTGCGTAGATACTATGTGGTCCCTATTGGTATATAGGGATGGAATTACATAGAGTATTTGTATGTGTAAGAGACAACTGTGTGTGCATACATATAGCGCAGTATGTATAGACATGGCCTTCAGCACTCATGGGAAGAGAGTTCTCTCGTGTCAGTAGTGACTCATAAAACTTCAGTCTCGGTTTAGGCCACAACAGTGTCCCGAACAGTTGCATAAATTTGTATTCATGCAACCATCTCTCTTTCGGTGTTCTAAGATTACCTTTGAGTATGGCCACCTTCAGATCGTTCATCTTATGGCCAGAGTCAGAGAAATATTCGCCGACAGGACCGTCTCTTCTTCCGTGTGTGATGCTGTGGCGATGCAGATTCATTCTCTTGTTTAGCCCCTGTCCCGTCTCACCTATGTAGTAGCAGCCCCCTGGGCATTTCATGCACATGATGAGGTACACGACATTGCTGGAGGAACAGGTGAACCTTCCTCTGATTTTGTACTCCAGATTCTTGTGTGGTATTTGTCTTGTGCCCGCTGTGTGGAGCATTGTGCAGGTTTTGCATCTTGCGTCCTGGCATGGTCTTGTCCCGCATTCAGTTGTACTGTTGAATACTTGACTCAACACCATCATTTTCTTGAGATTATGAGGTTGTCTGTATGATAATAAGGGTGTTTCAGGGAAGACCTATTGCAGTCTTGTATCTTCCTGGAGAATGGGTTGTAGTTCCCTGGCGATCTTGCATAGGGCTTCTAGGTATGGGTTATATGTGACCACCAAAGGTACCCTGTCGCTTGTTTCTTTCTGTCTGTATTCAAGGAGATCACTTCTTGGTATTCTGGTGGCTTTGTGGATTTGCTGGTCTACAATTCTGTGGTTATATCCACGGTTTATGAAATCCGATCTCAAGGCTGTAAGCCGCTGGCCTCTGTCTGCTGTGTCGGAGCATATCTGGTTGTATCGTATGGCTTGACTGTAGATGGTTGCATGCTTAGTGTGTGTCGGATGGAAGCTATTGTCCCTCAAATAGCTGGCTCTGTCCGTAGGTTTGCGGTATACAGAAGTCTGTAGTCGCCCTTTTTAGAAGTCTCCCTTTCTGACAATCCTTCCCGATTAACCTGCCGCTTCCTAAAAGCACCTATACCTGTAGTTATGATTCCCTCCCACAGTACTCCTCGTAGACCTGTAGGGGCGCAGAGACGAGTCAGGTTCAGGCCCAGAACTGGTAAGAACTAGAAAAGTCCATGAGGCCAGCTGTCATCTTAGTTTGGGTATAAAACCCCACCCAGGTTGTGAGTTCTTTGTCAACTTACTGTTTACATGTCAGGAGTCAGGCAATTCTTTGTTCCCTAGTGTTGCGTCTTCCCTGTTCCATTTTATTCAGGTTCCATCGTTCTGCAGATCTACAGGTACCTTCTTGTCTGTTGTCTTGTATTCCTTTGCACTATTTGACCCCGTTTATTATTTGTCCCCTGTTACTATTGCTCTTTGCATGTAGCACTGCACCTCTTGAAGCTAACCTTGTTTTTTTTTGTTATTTCCCTTACCACTATTTCTCCCCTGTCCTTGTTTGTTCCCTTAGCTACCATTGCCTTCTCATGTAGCTCTGCACACTTTACAGACTCAATTTTGTTTTCCCAGTTTTGTTTCCTTTAGTGTAACAAAAAAAGTATTTTGGTCTGTCTTATAGGTTTCCATGTTACCTCTGGGGGTTCTATACATCCTGATAGCTAAGGCCGGCTTGATGGCAGTGCCATCAGTGCACTACAACCAACACAACGCTTAGAGGCCCCACGCTCTTCCTCACAACATTTAAACTGATCACCCGGGTGCAGCATGGGACTCTGTTAGTGCCTCTTACATTCTTTCCGGAGCCGGAATCTCCAGCTGCAATCTTGTGCCATGAGAACGCGACATCACATGACATTGTGACGTAGCTACGACAACGTGACGGAGCAGGAGGACATGCCGCTCTGGAGAACACAAGAAGCCCCACCAAAACCCCACTGCACTGAGCCCCACAAAACTCCCAGCCGGCCCTGGTACCATGCAATCCCCCTCCACACAATAGGCACTTGTGCTTAAAATGGCAGGATGCATCCCTCTTGAACTTCCCTTCATTGAAGGCATAACATACGCCCTGCTTAAGAGTGGCCAACTGCGGTGAAGTTCCCCTGCTGCCGGCCAAGCCCTGAAAGGGGAAATGATACTGTGGCATCATAAGCAACAGCCAACTGTCCATATTCTTCAGATCCCACCTCCCATGCTTTATAACTGCCTTCCTCAGCCTGAAGCCTTCAGGCTACCCATCTGTAAACTTAAAACGCCTCCCAAATCATATCCAAGTATTTGAAAAGTGTTGAATAACTCTTTGTGATTTTCCCCCCACTATGCTTTCCAAACCACAAGAGCCTCTAACAAATTCTCAAATGTCTTGGGTACCTTACCTGGTTCCTCTTTCTCCATCATTACCATCACCTTTCTTCCCCAACAACTCCTTACAATCTGGTAGCAACGTCCAGATCTCTACATATTCAGCCACCCAATTTTTTTTCTTTTGTTACTGCTGGACTTCCCCAGATGCCCTGTAGGCCTAAATCCCCAACCTCATTCCTTCCCTGAGCCTGCTACGGTGCTACCCCAGGCCGCCTCTGTTCTCTGGAAGCCTGGGCTCTCTACTGGTCCAACGTAGCTCCACCCCCCCCTTTCCTGCTATGCTGGTCTTTTGGCTGCCGCTGGGGCTTAGACTCTGGAGGGCAGAACCTCCTCCACGTCTGCCACTCTCCTCTACCTGGCTTAATCAGGACCTCGGGGACTGCACTCATGGCACCACTCACCCCCAACCCGACAAGCCTCTCCACTTCCGGGAATCTGTCCACTTTTGCTGCCGGCAACACACTAGGGAGCAGGCAGCAAGCCTGCACCATGCTCTGCGGCTCCCTGCCTCAGCTCCCGGATCAAATGCTCCAGGTCCTCCATAGGCACCACTCCCACCGTAACACTGCTGGGGACTGCTGCTCTGCAGTGGGAACAGCCCTGTCTAAACAGCGCTTCAGGGCATGTTGACAACCTTCTAGGTGGTGTGCAGGAAGAAGGTAAGCACAAGGCCAGAACCTCTTTAAGTAACTTCACTTCCTCCTCCTCCACCCTCCCTTAAACCCTAACCCCCTTCCCTCCAGGGGCACACCCTTATTTGTCAGGGTTTGCTTTAGCACTGTAACAATCTGACACTCAGCAAGTTTTTTTTTATAGATCCTGGCCTTTTTCTAATTTGCTCTCCTTAATAATGTATGTGCTAAAACTCATACTAAAATGTAGTAGTAATATTTATAATAAAATATATGTATCATGTTTTAGTGTGTACAGTATATGTGCTCTCTGCATGGAAATGAGTGATTACATGGTACTGGAAGGGTTTGGTCATACTTCTTCCTTCTGATGGATTTAGGATCTAGGAAGGGAGAGTCCATCTGTGGGAAAAGTAATCAGAGATGGATGATGCCTATTAGGGACGAGGTTTAAATCACATGGTTTAGCATAATTATGCACAATACGTTTTAATATCAGTACATCATAAAGTGTTACATGAGATGTAATGTGAATTTACCATAATGCTCATATATATTTTTTTATTGTGCTGTTATTCACCTGATTTACAATCATACAGTGAATTTGCTCAGTGAATGATACACCCTGTCAGAGTCTTCATAGACATCCTGCTCCCAGCCAAAGTTCCCTTGTCTGTCCACCGGGTGTGCTGCTGTTTCTGTCACTCTGGGGTTCTTCTGTCTGCCCGTCTCCTCTTGTAGCTCCTGTCCTCTGTCCTTATAGTTTCCTATTCCTCCCTTGCCTTTGTTTTGTGCCCATGCTTCTGCTTCTGTTTCTTGTGGAGTCCTGATTAATATTAAAGGAGAATAAAGACAAAAAAAAAAGCACAACACTCATAGTGTAATAAAATGTAGTATCAAAAGATGGTCAAAAAAAGGGTAACTATTCTGCGTACGTCAGAAAAATTATTTTAAAGCATATCATGTAAGAAGACGTGTTACAAACACTGGAACCAGACGGATCGGGAGTCTGTCGTCGTCTGGTCTCTCCCGGATGGTAATCGGAAGACGTCGCTCTCCTTACGGTAGGTGGCCCCATAGAGGCGGGCATGATTGATCCTCCCTGGCGTGAGCATACAGAAAAAGTCTCACTAGTGGTAGTCCCCGCAGGTAATGAAAAATGCTTTCCTGATTTGAATGTATTGCAGTGTAACCATATAAACGTCCTACTTCACCAAACTGCATCACTATTGATCGTGACCTGGGGGTATCGGTAAGGAGAAAACAGTCAAACAACTGCAGGTAAGAGTGTGGTAATGGTATCAGTAATTCTAATGTCCATAGGGAGTAAAAGACTTAAGCCCAAAGAAAGCGCAGACAGTGCAAGGCGACGGTCAGTGACATCACTGCAAAGACGCCACAATAGCAGCAGCTACAGTAAACAAGACAAGTCAAAAAACAATAATAAAACTGCACGTCAATGCTAGTGCCTTCACAAGTCAAGAAAAGCATGTAAAACAGCTCAAATCCTTTGCATTTCGTAGTTCACCAACTACTTCATCAGGGCATAATTTTAAACAGCGTAATCATATGGGATATATACCCACTGGTCTCCAGAGATTGGTCGGACATCGGGAGTGTGTGCGGCCAATCCCAATTGAATAGAGGGTTGACATAATTATAGCCATTTCAAATTAACAATTTATTAAGAAACATATATTATACAAAATTTGCTAAAAACGATGCAACATAAAGGAATGTGCTGAAATAAAAATAAAAAAACATGTTTTATCTAAAAATAGAATCAAAAGAGTGCAATACAAAATTATTGAACAAAATACACAAAATTGCACTTATTGAAAGGGGATCACGTAGAAAACAGTGCAAAAAGTTACATTTAAACAGCTCTTAAGCTGAGAATAGCAGCAATAGAGTAAATAGTATTTATGTCAAAATTAGATAAACCCTAAACAGCAAAAACAGAGGCTGCTCAAAGGTTTTTTCTCTCCTTGAGTTTTAACTCTCTATTTTATGCTCACATTTTTTTATTAAATGTTTAACCTTTGAGCAGCCTCTGTTTTTGCTTTTTATGGACAAGGCTTGTCTTTCTCTGCATTTCTGAGTGGACTATTGCAGATTTTCAGACTATTCTAAAAACAGACTTGCTTTTGGTTTCTTTGCTTGGGTTCTCAGGGTCCATTTAAAAAAAGACAAAAGTATTTCCATTTGTTTGTATTTTTCTGTCAATGGTTTCCCTTGCAATTATGATATTTCTATCACTTATGCTAAGGTATCAAATCTAAAAGTCAGCTCTCCTATCTTTTGTCTCCCTGTTTATGTCTATTTCTGTTGTTCATTCCTATGCTTCTGCTTTAAAGACACATTTCCTCTTTACTGGCTTTCTTGGGAAGTTTGGGTTCCCCATGTCTGAAGCTATGGCTTCCACTTTGAAAACAGTCTTGAGCAATAAATGTGAACACAGTACAACGGATTCTTCAGAGTTTCTCAAGGCAAAGAGAAAGAAAAAGAAGGGTGGCTGTTCAATTATAGTGGAAACTGTAGAAGGAATTAAGGATGACCATTTAACCCCAGGAAATCCTGCATTAGAAGGGAACAGAGATATGCTGCAGCCTAAGGCAACTCACATAATTGTTCCAGGGGTAGTGGAAAAGAAAAAGGATGCCTTTAACCAGGGTAAATATGCCTTAACTCAGGCACTTCAATCTGCATGGAATGAGATTGATTGCCTTTATAGACGACTTGATAAAGAGTAAGAGGCCAAGGCTGTACTACAAAAGTGTCTGTCCACAGCAATTGCTAAGTGTGTACTCCAGGAGAAAGAAAAGGATCAGTTGGATAGTGACAGGGTGATCTTGTCAAGTAAGCTGGAGAAGGCATACGCTGATTCTGCCCAGGACCAGAGTTTCATTGATCAAGTTGGCTCAGCACTGGAAACCTCTCAGAAGGAAGTTCACAGGCTTAATACAGAACTTGACGCCTCTAAGGAGAGGAGTTGCCACTTCAACACAGAACTACGTTCAATGAGAGAGATCTTTGAAGGGTTAAATAGTGGTTTTGAAACTGTAGCCTAAGAGTGCAAGAATCTCTATGCCCGAGTCAGTGAAGGGGATAAAAGACTCCCTGAATTAGAAGAAAAGAACCAATTGGCCCAGGAGACATTAGACGTACAGGCAGCACTGCAGAATGCAGAGAGAGTGCTGCAAGAAGAACGTGTCTCCCTGAGCAGCGCAGACAAGCAGAGAACATGCTACAGAGCCAGCTGCAAGAACTGTGTGCGAGTTTGCAGGACGCCAAGGAGAAACAGATGAATGCTGAGGAGAAGCAGCGCATTCTGCAGGAAGGAAGTATCCAGACTGTGAACCAAGTAAAAGTGTTACAGGAGCATTTGAGTACCCAGTGTGTCCCAGAGAAACAAGTAACAGACATTTAGTGCTAAATTGGATGAAGTTGGAAAGAGAGATTCCAAAGTTAAAACAGATATTTGGTCACAAAAGGAGACCACGGAAAGTAAACTCAATGCCCTCACTGATTGTTATGAAGAGCCTGGTGAACCAGTTGCTGGTTCCTGTACCATCACTGTAGGGACAAGTACTTTGCCCGTTAATAAACCACCAGGGGTGGGTCACCCCGAGTCTGCCTTTAACCAAGGTCTCCCTGAGAGCCTGGAAGATCGTCTGGAGAACATTCCTGAGGGGGAGGGGGGGAAGGGAGTAGTGTCACAGTATTCCTAGACATCCTGCTCCCAGCCAAAGTTCCCTTGTCTGTCCACCGGTGTGCTACTGTTTCTGTCTGATCTGAGGTTCCTCTGTCTGTCTCCTCTTGTTGCTCCTGTCCTCTGACCTTATACTTTTCTGTCCTGCGTGCTACCAGCCACCGACCTCAACCCGTGACCCCAACAATCCTTGCCTCCCCTGCTGTTCTGGCCACCAATGTCCTACCTGCTCCTGGAGTCCCCGTGACACACCCCTTGTCCAATCCCTCTCCACAGGGCTCAAAATGGTAGTACACCTATTGTACTATATTACTTTGTAGGGTCATTTGGAAAGGGAATTAAGAAACTTTTCATGGCACTGCTTTAATAACATATTTTAGTGGTCGTTAAGTAAAGCAAATAGAATTTATTTTACATTTTGATAAAACTGCAAAAAGGAGCTATTTTTATTTTTGATGGCATAAACTTGCAATGTTGCGTTAAGATTCTTTTGTGAACTACATAAGGAAATCTAGGGGATCTACTGTATTAAATTTCTTTGTAATCAAGAAGATACTCTACTACTAGAAAGCAAAGATGTCCTAAAACTATATTTAGGGATACAAATCATCACTGTGAATTTATATGAAGGGGAGATATAAAGATGATGAAAACAGCGAATGCTAGAAAAAGAAAAAAAAAACATCAATCATATGCATTGTGCACTGTATTTTAAACAGAATGAGAGATGAAATCAAAGCAACATGGGGATTTACAATCTTCTGCCATTCAATCTCAGAATTAGCCGAGCAATTTAATTCATCAATTCTCAAGCTCCATATGAAGAACACCCTGAGGACAAACTTGAAGGGGCAGGAGGACGTGTATATTTGCTCATGGGCAGAGATGTGTTATAGCCCACAGAGGACAATTAGGAGGAATTTACTCACATTGATGATAAATTAGGCTTGTCCTCCAAGATCCCTGTGACCAGTGTTTTGGAAGAATACTAATAGAGAGAGACTGAAAGAATTGTAAACAAATAGGTACTATCTCCAAGACATGTTCCAAAGGTTAAATGAATGCAGGAGATATTTCAATGTGTTGATATGTGCTCTATCCCCAGTGGACCCGAAAAGGTCTTATTCAGTGACAAGGCACAGCCATTGTCCTTTATGAGCCGGGTTTTTTGTAGCTTTTATTTCCGATCTTCTGTAAACAAATGCTCCAAGGGAAACTCTGGAGGTGCTTGGAATGTGTGCTGTTCATTTATCTTATTTAAAGACATATAGTTCACTTGTATGTCTCACCTGAGAGCTTCACTTTGCTAGTGTATTGCTATGGCATTAGCATCCAAACAGAACCATTATATGATCTGATCAAGGGTCCCCGAAAATTCTGCTAACAATAACATCATGGGGGTCATTTGCAGTAGATTTTTTCATTGATAAATCTGGTGCTGTTTTTTTCTGCGCAAACATTGCACAGTAGGGAACCTTGATATTGCATTATATCGTAATGATTTGCAATGGCAAAGTTCTGATGCAAAGTTGATCAAATACTACTGCAAAAGAAAACCTCACTACCTGTTTGAAGAAATGTTGCTGCTGACAGAAATACTGGCTTTAAGTGAACTATCTGCAATTTTACCTAAAGCACACAGGTAATTGAAACTGGATGTAATGTATGCAAGTCTGAGGAGTTCATTCAATAAAGCCCAACGCGGTTTACTGCAATTATCCTTCTGCTCCATCACAAAAACGATACTAAGATGGAAAGTGAGGGGATGGAGTTAAGAGTCACCAATACTGCACTATTTACTGTCTTCCAATCCCGTGACTATGAAACAATGTTATTTCAATATAGATTGTTATTAAATCGGCTTCTTTAAAGCCAAATGTGGGAGATAGAAAATGAAGTTCTTTCTATTCCATTAACTACACTATTTAATATTCATTTAAAAGGTTGGCTTACAGGTAGCTAGATTAGTTTAGTGTTTTTTTGTTTTTTTTTACCGAATTCTCAGCTTCAGAAAGCGGGTTGATACACTATTTCGGCATCATTTTAGACATTCCTTGTATGCTGTGAAATGGAGCCATTTCATTGGCTGGTTGCAGCTTTCTGATTTATTATGTTACATGCATCAAGGGGCTGTTCATCAAATGTTACCCTTTTCTGGAGCCACATATTAGGAATAAATTAAAAGGAGACAAAAAATATTCAGTACTTCAGAAGTCTACCCTCTATCTTAAGTTTCCTTGTTTTATTTGCACTGATAGGTGTTGGAATATTCTAAATTTGTCTATCATTACAGCTGCTAGAAAAAAAATGTTGGATTTATTTTGATGTCCCAATACTTGTGTTTGTTTGTCTTGAGCACTTATTTTGCTTTGTGGAAGCTACTGGCAGCTATATGCCAACAATATGCCTCAATACAGAGAAATTGTCATTGGGATTAAGCATCAAAGGGGGAGATCCTCAGAAGTTCGTCACTTTTAAGATAATAACGATTGTTACCTAATTTGGTAATGGACGTTATTTTCTTCAGTTTAATGGGTATTCTCCAAGCTAATGAGATGCAAAAATAACGTCTGTTAATAAAAGTAGCAGCCCTAGTAACGGGGATTTCCGTTGAGCAGAGGCGCGTTAACTAATACAGTGCGCATGCGCAAAACTTTAACTTGCATTCATTAATGCATGCATTAAAGACACGTTACTCATGTGCGTTACCGCCAAAGTATTTATTGCTACAATAAAGATAACTGTATTTTTAAAAGATTTTTCATTATTCATAGTGCCTTCATTTATTTTCTTTGTACATTATTATTTATTCATTATTATTGTAGAGATTATGGATAAACATTATTGTACACCCATACTTTATGCAGTCATTATTACAATATATACCATATTAGATCACATAAACCGATCACTTAAATCACTAATAGTTTGAGGTGTGTCAGACATTTATATTTTGCCCCACATCTCTGCAATGCCCTTCCCCTCAATATTTGACTAGCACCCTCTCTACCCATCTTAAAACACACCTCCTTAACGAAGCATTTGGGTAGATCTGTGGCTGATACTCTACACTTTATACATCGACCATGGCCCTTTGCACATGCACTTACCAGAACACCCTCCTACTAGGTCTGTAATCTCCCTACTTACCACTTAGATTGTAAGCTCTTCGGGGCAGGGTCTCCTCTTCCTAATGTTACTTTTATGTCTGAAGAGCTTATTCCCATTATGTGTTATATTATTATGTCATGTGTATTACTGCTGGGAAGCGCTATGTACATAAATGGCGCTATATAAAGATATACATACATTCCTAATACAGTATATCTTTGCATTACCCATGTAACTTTTTGTAATGAAAGGGTTAAGTCCTATAATCAGGACATTGCTTTTAGGCAATTCCAAGAAATAACTCAATGACAATCAGGGTCTGGGTGTAAGGGCAGCTTTTGGTAGGTCGGAAATATGATAGCATTTATTCCCATGCGCCAACATGAATGGAGGTCTGAGGATCTGTGTGGTTAGGTAAACTGCAAGAGAGACAAAAAAGACCCAATGCTACTGTACATCCAACTTGACAAATCATTTAGTACAAAACGATGTATTTATCTATATTGTTTTATCATAACTATGGGTCACTTAGTTAAATACTTTGGCCAAAATATTTTAAGCTACAATCACATCACAGTAGACTCATTTCAGTAGGTCCTACACTGGGTCTACCATGATGTGGTTCTAGGTTATATTTTGGCCAAAGTATTGAACTAAATAACCCATATTTATGCTAAAAAAATATAGATAAATACATAGTATTGTACTAAATGATTTGTTGCGTTGGATTTAGCATATTGGTCTTTGTCTCTTGCACTTTACCTAACCACACAGATCCTCAGACCTCCGTTCATGTTGGCGCATGGGAATAACTGGTAGGGCACCCTTTGGTGAAACATAAGAGAAAGCTAATGTATTGGATTGTAATCCTCAAATTATCTGATTTCTTTTTTTCTTGTTCAGACTTTACAGTATTCTAAATTGTTGGACATAAAGCTTACTTTATAAAGTCTACATCAATATAAAAAAAATGAGATTTTCTCTTTTTAAATAGCTTTTCATCAAAATGCTTTACGACTCCTAACAAAGGTTTATTTCTATCACTAAATTTGTTATTCATTCCTGAGTTGTACAGACCACTAAAGAGCAAAACTACAGCTGGAGAAATATCCAGTATCACTTGGTCTGATCACGCAATGGTGAACATGGAGATTAAACTAATCCCCTCTGTGTGTACCAGAGACAGCGACCCATATAGGGGACTGGATATATTAAAAACACTGTCTCCCCTCGGCCCTAATCTCGATTTCGATTTGGGATCATTTTTTAGGGAATGACCCCACACTTCTGCATCATGGTTGCAGTGTGATTTTAAAAGCCACAGGGAAATTCTGTGTGTCAGCAGTTAAATCTCCATTTAGATATATATGGTTTAGGAGATCAGTAAACAAATACGGGCTTAGGTATATGCAACCGAGAACAATGACTGATTAAATCACTAAGTAACCATTCTCTGATGATGTACACTTTGTAATGGATTATGGAGTCCCGTCCAAATGATCCCTCCAGCTACATAGGCGGTCACTACAACATTGTATATATCTGTATGCATACTGTCCATGTGCTGTTTTAGAGTCATAAGTTATACTAGTTTTACAAATCCCGCCTGCATTGGAAGAAGCACCCATTGCCTCCAATTGTGGCAAGTATAAAAAATACGTTCTACATTTTTTGTAGTGTGGTTAGGTCACCTTTAACCGATATTTGATCTGTTGGATTTATTTACATTTATCAAGTACTATGTGACGTCAACCATGGGAGCTATAAAATGGAGGAAATCCCTCAATGTCAGAGTACCCCTGAGGAAGCGGATGTTAGTTCGTGAATACGCATGCACAAGTGTGAGCAGAGGAGCTGAGCTGGGCATACCACACTACCACACTATACTGGCAAGTGAGGAGAGGAAAGAACCTGATGGGAGTGAGATCACTGAATGGGAGTATCTGAGGATGTGAATTCCAAGCCGAACAGCGTAAGCACATGACAGCGTGCTGACGACATCATAGGCGGATGTGGAAGCGGATACGGGCAAGGAACACACGTGAATTACAGCAGCAGTGGGGAGGCTGCGAAGAATTCTATGCAGAGTGAGAGCACATCGAGGCATTACAACAACTAAATCCAACTCCACACGAACCGGAGGATAAAGGCTGATGATGGCCATAAAGTTCACACTGCGCATTTTATAATTGAAATTCGTGAGTGCAATTCCAACTGTCCTTGTTATATGTTTTTTAGTAAAGTTTTATACGTTATTGTGCTATGACATTTTCTTCTCTTTTCATATGACCCATGAGGCACTAATTATTGCCATAACATCCCCCCAAATCAAGGGGCCAGAAGAGTGAAATAGTTCCCTATCACTTCAACACTAACGTTTATATCATTATCATAGAATATTTGATTAATATCACTGTGTTTTAAGAGCACGTGGGTGTTGTAGGTATATCAGATCCCTAGCACTAAAAACAAGTGTGCATAACGAGGTGATCAAATTGCCTTTATTGTCTTAATATTGTATTGAAGCAATATGTTATTGTTTTCTTTCCATATTTATGGGACATTGTCTGTACATCTATCCGGAGTTCCAGCGCCAAGGAGGACTTCTTTCTTCACATTTACAAAGAATTTCAGACTTAACAACTGAACTGGCCAAGCTGGACCGGGTGCAGAAGCGTACCAGAGATCCAGATATACTTACGAATATTATAAGGGTTATAAGAGAGTTAAGTTTATGCCTCTCAGGGGGCGATACACTAAGCAGTCAGCTTTTGCGCCCGATTGGGAATATGTAATCTCACGATAAAAAATTAAGCTAAGAAGTTAAGCGCATTTTGGTCCGTGCGGGCAAAAACATGCCCGATCGCACAAGCTGGTTTTTTCCCCCCTGCTATCGTGCTTAAAATCTATAGCGCTATAGCTGATTGGGGGAAAAAAGCAGCCTGTAAGAGCTGCATGGAGACACTGTGTCTCCATGCACGGCTCTTACAGGCGGTCATACAGTATAAATATACATTTTAATACTAGTGTACATATGCAGGGGGTCTCCTGAGCTGAACTGCATTGGTTTCAGCTTCGGGGACCGCCTACTTCATGATATACAGGCCCCGTTATGGGGTGCCAGTATCCCCGTGCAGGATTAAAAATCCCCGGTCACGTGACACGGGACATTGAAAAGCACAAGGGGTGCTGGCACCCCATAACGGGGCCTGTATCTCATGAAGTAGGGGGTCCCCGAAGATGAAAACAGTGCAATTCAGCTCAGTAGACCCCCTGCTCATGTACACTATTATCAAACTCACAATAACAATTATTTATGAACTGTATTTAAGGTAATTATGCACCTGTAATTTTAATGTTTTGATTAGTGTGTGGGAGCAGGGGGTAACCTGATGTGAACCACATTTATTTCAGCCTCTGGGCCCTCCCTGGTTCAAGAAGTACAAGCCCTGTTATGGGGTGCCGGTATCCCACTCCAGAATTAGAATACAACGGTCACGTGACGTGGAAATTTTTACATCACAGGGAATACCGGCACCCCATAACAGGGCCTGTATCACGGGAAGTAGGGGGTCCCCGAGGCTGAAGAGGAGTTGCATGTGCAGGTACGTCCCGTCTGCCAGCGCAGGTATGTCCCATGCAGGTACGTCACGTGCTACTAGTGCAGGTGGGGCAGTGCAGGTGGGGAGGGTAGCGGGAGTAGTGCACTGGGAGAGAGGGACAGTTTCGAGCATCCGATCACTGATCCAGAGCAGGCTCATGCAAGTGATGAGCAGCCTCCAGCATGCAAGAAGCGCGTGGAAGGGATAAGAAACGCCTGTTTTTCTCATAGAGAAAATTATATTCTTGTGGAAGGTGTCATGGCTTCGTTAAATTAACTCTATGGGTCATTGGCATGTAAGAACATCACTTATATGATTTTACTGTACTGCATGAAGTAATATTTAAATGTATCTAAACAGTACATTTTAGTAGTTTTTCAACACTTATGAATGCACCATTGAGATGTTAAACATGTATGCTATAACTGAGTTGTGCTGCTGATGTATGGACACATTTTCTTAGTCACGACTGCGCACATTACATAGACTAATGGGTGTCTGTAACTACATGTACATTTTGGTGTTGACACCAATACTCATACTGTTACAACATCCCTTTCCTATGGTAAAATAGTTAATATATTAGCAGAAATTATTAAACCAATAGTTAAATTTACAGTAACCTATAGTCATGTATTAATACATTTCTACTTACATATACACAGCAAAAACTAAAAGCAGTCAAAAAAGCCATCTGTGGTCCCAGATCTGCACATCTGTCAGCGCATCTGGCCAACAAAGACGAACACCCGAGACGTGCAAAAAACATTTTGGAGAAAAAATTACGTCTTAAAAGAAAGATGTCAAAGGCTGGTCGCCCTGTATGTGGAACAGGAGGCGGTCCTTCTGCATCTCTATTTTTGTACTTTTATGAAGAGAAGATGTACCCCATCATGGATCAGCAATTCATTTTTCGGACTGGAGGGGACAGGGACATCGGCTTGACTCTTTCACAGTCGGCAAAAGGCGAGTACTGTGATATGAAATCAATATATAATTCATGCTGAAATACAGTGCTTAAAAGGCAATCATTTATACGGTACATACAGAAAAGCTTCGCTGTAGTTTCTATGATAAAAAATATTCTCTAAATTACACAGGTCATTAGGTTCACTTTTTAACATTCAGGCTTGTTATGTAACTGATACACTTCTCTAATTGATAGCATATAAAGAAATGTGCAGTTACAGTACACTGACTGTACACTTGTAGGCGAAAATCCACGTGGAGAAAACGGAGCACAGCCGGTCCAGAAATGAATAATCTGGGGCTAAGCAGGTGAACTAAAAAAATTATTTATTGTGGGTGTACAACATGGTGGAACAAGGATGTACCTCTGATGCGTTTCGCACTGAAATAGCGCTTTTTCGCCTGCATTGCATTCCAGCTGGACGCATGCCTCTGGGACTGCTTACCAACAGCGTTTATGTGAGTAACAAACTTTATGTTATTATGTTATGTTTATCTTGATGTTATTAGAGGATTATGCCGTGCTTGGGTTGCTGCCAGTCACATAGGGACACGCCAAATTTGCTGTTGTATATCTGCACTAGTTGGTTTGAGCTGGGTTCCTTTGACTAATATTGGCAGCAGGTAACCCATCAATGAGCTCTACAATCAAGATATACTCAGCTGTTTGTTATCACTTTATTTTTGTTAAATAAATCATGACACGGTGTAATCTGTCATGTGTTGTTGTTCATCTGAGGTTGTATTTACCTAATTTTAAGACCTGCAAAGGAACAGATGATTGTTATTATGTCCTGATATGTAAAACCATATGATTTAAAGAGGGTGTACTTTCTTCTTCACACAAGGTATTAGCAAAACATAATAAAACATTAACCTCTACATGCCATTTAGATATAAGTGCAGTTTGTATTGCTAATGTATGTAAGTGCGTCTTCGAATTCCCCCGCTTCAAATGCATGGAAGACTGATGAGTTCTGCAGGATATGGGAATCGTGGCAGGCACCTGGGAATAGGGCTACCACACCCAGAATTTTCATGTGCGCATCACACACTACCTGCACATTAAGCGAGTGGTAATGTTTCCGGTTACGGAAACGCCTCTCGCCTTCACGTATCGGGGTCAGTGCAACATTTGTGCAATCTATAGCACCCATCACATTGGGTAGCCCTGCTACATTATAAAATGCAGTCTTCAGTGCCTGCCACTCTGTCTGCTCACTAGGAAAATGTATATAATTCCTAGTGTACCTAGTCAGTACACATAGAAACTGGCTAAGGACCCGCGAGAATGTTGGCAGTGAAACCCCGCCTCCTATGCCCACAGTTGTCTGAAAAGACGCAGAAGCAATAAAATGTAATGAGCTCAGAAATTTAACAAGGCCAGGCACTGCATGACACCTGTCTGTTGATGGCTCTAAATCTTCTCTTAACTCCTCATAGAGTTCAAAGATAGTCGCTGAGCTCAATTGATACACCTGATGATGTCGGCCTCACTTAACCTCTCTAGAGAGCATCTTGCTGGGAAATATCGGGGTGCAAATTCACGCCTTACAGGGAATTGTAACTCCCTCTCTCTCCTCATCCTTAATTGTAATAGAATCTCCCTCGTCCTCCTCACAAAGTACTCGATCAAACCACAATTCGCAATGACATCCATTTCACCCTCGAAGGTAAGTGTTTGCTTGTAGCCTTTATATAGACCGCCTAATAAGCCACATTAGTGCAAACGATAGCACATGTGTATGTAGAATATTTAGATTGTATTAATCCAAGCAGTCTTTATAGTTTGAATGAGATGTGTTACACACATAATATAAGATGATGTAATCCGAAAATAAACACCATTCATGAATCCACAGTTAAAGCGATGATGCGACACAATATGAAGAATTGTTGTTAAAAATCACACAATCATTACATTTGTATGTAACATGTTGAGTCATAAAGGTGTTAAATCACAAGAAGTACTTGGTTTTCCTAGAGAGGTGTGGCAGAAGGTTTGATTAGTGTCCGGGTGGTTGTTTTCTGATCACGGAAGTATTGCCCTTTAAATTACCCCCCTCCTAACATATGCGGTTAGACTATTAAGTTATAAAGATGGATGTCATTCAATTGTTATTAATTTGGATTCAATAATGTGTTATCCTTCGATTCAATTAGTGTGAATCAGCTTCATGAACCCCTGGGGCCACACAGTTATTCACAGAAACATCGGTGGACCCCGAGGGCCACACATTATTCATGCCAATACCTGGGGGCCACACATTATTCACGCCAACACACGGGGGCCACACATTTATTCATTTTTTTTTTGACTGAAAAAATGCTTTTTACGGCCGATAAATCACTTTTATCACTGCTTAGAGAATCGCGGAGAGGGCAGTATCGGTCTTAAAAGGCATTTATCGTACTTAAAAGCAGTTATCACTGCTTAGTGAATCGCCCCTCAGACTCAGCTGAGCGAGCCCTAAGCTGGATAGGTAAAAAAATATTATGAGCATGGGAATAAGGCGCATACAATGCTGGCCCAATGCCTAAAGAATGCAGCTACAGCACGGAACATACAGGCGATAAGAATGGCAGACGGTACGTGTCTCGTGATCCTAGCCAAATAGTAACGCAGTTCAATAAGGATTATCAGAACCTATATGATGAGAAAACAATTCTTACCAACAATAAAACAACAAAGATTAAGGAATATTTATATACCCTAAGCTAAAATTCACAGGTATCCACACCTCCTACCTAGTGAAAATGTTGAATAAATTCCAACAAGGGGCAGTGGAGCAACAGGCAATGGCCACAGCCAGCATTGTACTTATCCTAAAAAAGGCAAGGACCTATTGAACTTAGCTAGCTACCGGACCATTTTACTTATAAATACGGACATTAAATTATATGCCAACTTTTTGGCAAGTCGCCTGAAACATTACATGACCTATTTGATATTTGACCACGACCAGGTGGGTTTTAATTCCAATCAGGCATGCTCCTGATAACATCCGCAGGACGCTCAACATAATCCACACGACTGATACTAAAAAGGTCCCTTGATAAGATGGATTGGCAATATCTGTTTCTAGTTCTGAACAAGATCAGTCATTTTCTCAGAGGTACAAGTTCTATTCCATGCTCCTTGCATGTAAATTAAAAGCACACACATGCTGTCAGAGATTATCCCCATTGCGAATGGGACGTGGCAGGGGTATCTACTCTCACTGTTCCTGTTTGCAATTTCCATCGAGACCCTCGTGGCTTCATTTTTGCGAAAGAACCCAATATATTGGCCATACAGATCGGGAAAACTGAACACAAGCTATCGTTATTTGCCGACGATATCTTTATGACCATATCAAACCACTCACCGCCCTCCCTAATCTTTTTCAGGCATTAGCACATTTCGGTGGGGTATCCAGATTCAAAATCAACCAAACAAAATCCCTCGCTTTAAGCATAAATTTACCACAGCATATGACTAAATTACTCAATATAAATTTTTATTTCACTTGGTGTACAAAGACCATCCCGTATTTAGGAATAAAAACCACTAAAACTATACAAAGCCTCTATAAAACACAATTAGTCACAACATATCAGTAAACAAGAGATCTGGAAGAATGGGGTAGGTACTGTATTTCTTGGGAGGACAGGATAGCAACAAAGAGCTTAAAGGGCTACAAAGGTGCATTTTTTATTTGGAATGGCAACAATCCTAGAATCAGGATTACAGTGCAGCAGAGATCCAAAAAACTGGGGTGCTTGGCAGCACCTAATCTACTGAAGTACCTCCAGGTTTCACAGTTTAGCCAGCTGCTCCTTTGGAATTCGGCAGCTACTGTAATACAAAGGGATGGGTCGAGGTTGAAAATCATGCTTTCTCCCTGGCAAAATTAAACTCAATACTCTGGTTAGCTAAAGGTGATAGACTGCCAGTATCCTCTATCTATCCAACAACAAAACACTGATTAGCTCTGTGAGACCACTTAACATTGACATACAAATTATTCCGCAAAAATTCAGGTATGATATAGCTCTTCCACAACCCTCAGTTGAGTCCAGGGCTGGACGAGCTAAGCTTTGCTGCATGGACGAAAGCAGGGATTATTAGAATTAAGGCTATGGTGTCAGACAAACATATTAGATACTCTCAGTATTAAAGGAAAATAAGGGTTTGTAGCCAAAATAAATATTCAGATATCTCCAATTAAAGCATTTTACAATGTCAACCCACACAGAAGCTAGTCCGGCTACAACCACTTTAAGCTATTTGACTCAAGATAAAATCTTGATAAAAGTCTTATTAAAAGTTTAATATCAAGTATCTATCAAGTGCTACTAGATGTTAACTATAATCAGAGAACCATATATATGCTGAAATGGGAGGCGGAGCTGGGGGAGGCCCTAGATATTGAGGAGTGGACAGATATTTGCGAAGTGGTGCTAGCCAGCACTTTACGTGTTGCTAGGGAGCTGGGCAGCTTCCTCCATCCCGATTGGCAGCATTACCCTGCAGCAGCCAATCAGGAGGAGATGTCAGGAGCCTGATGGTGGGGCCGAGAGGAGGAAACAGCATGGAGTGAAGAGGTGAGAAAGGGATGTATGTGTGTGCGTGCACACGTCTAGAGCACATCACAACGTTCACCATTGTGTTTAGTATTTTTGGAAAAGCCAACTGGCAACCCTACTTGCAGGGTACAGTAAAAGGAAATTGGCTACAGACCTTTATAGTGGCAAAAGGACAACACTAAGCAAAACTAAGCAATGAAAACATATGTTTAGTAGAGTTCATAGTGGCATAGTACAGGGTGCTATGCAACACACCACTTTATTATTCAGAAATCCTAAATGTCAATTCTTTCATTCTTTCTTTCCGTGTGAATTATTTTACATGATTTTCACGCTGTTTTGTTCTTGTGCCTTAAATCCCACACACACCCCTTTTTAAAATGGTATTTCAAGAACATTGTTAGCATGTTTGAAAGGATTATGCTTTGATACAATGAAACACAACACCATTTTACAGTGAGAAAAACATCGTTACTTTTTCTGCCACTTTATCCACGGGTGCCAATACAATATCAGCATTATCTAGAAAGCCATACCAACGCACAAATACGCAGTCCAATGTTACACTGCCACAGCAAAACTGGACAGTGCAGGCTTCTCCGTTGGATATTAACACTACAAAAGGATTACATCAGTATTATTTCCCTTTACTTTATTAAACAGAGACAGGGGAGATTTTGGAAGAGATAGACACCTACTAACATAGGAAATAAGATGTTATGTGTTATAAGGAGATTTAGAAACATTGTTTTGCAGGTATACAGAAAAAATACAAAACCGGATTCTCATCTCACTTATGCTTGACAGACACAACAGAGTTAGAAAACCTACAGTAGAACGGGTAAAAAAGCAGCAATTCTCAAATAAGTGTATAAAACTCATTAGCTTTTGTTCAGCACAGCAGCGTCTGCTTTGTCTACCTTCCCAGCGAATGCTTCAAAGCTGCTTAGTTCGCTGTCTGCCTTTCTTTTTCTTGCTTGTCTCACCATCCTCACTTGCTCTTCCGGATCTCTTTGTCTTGGTCACCCCCTCGATTTTTCTTGTCTTTCTGCCGGTGATATATCAGCACTTTGCAGCACAGGGTGGCTTTTTTTTTTGGACTGCTTACTTCTATAATTACAGCCATAAAGGTCTGTATAGGAGAATGCAGCAAATGGTGATTGAGATACCAGGGACAAAGGACAGGATTAATATTCATAGGGAAGCACTGAAATAATACTGCCAGGAAATTAAACATTTGCCACCGTACAACTCTGTGCCCCGCAGTGAGAAATGAAAACAAGGAGTTAGCCAATTCAGGAGGCACTAGTTTGTATAGGGGGGAAAAGGATCCCAAACTCTATGCTCAGTAAAGTCCCAGAATATAGATTACATGAGCTCTCCATACTCACTCGCCAAATGTCAAGGCTCCAGTGTTATAAATGCACTAAGCAGCGTTTGATGGCACCATGATTGCAATATGGGTAGATTTGTTCCTAGGTCTACTAACAATCAACTCTTACTTGAAGATTGTACGCATACTGTATTTGGTAAAGCTAGGTTTTGAATTTTTCCTACATTAAGTGCAATGGCCTTTCAATGCCTTGTATGCAGAGATTATGACATGCCTTCTTTATGGTATAATGGCAAACGTGTAGCAGAGTCACCTGAATACTGTATGAAGCACGTAGGGATAAAACCAGAATAGGGTATATAGAATGTATTTGTTTGCATCCTATATAACTTGATACAAGTTTAATAACAGAAATTACAGTGGACACAAAATTGATAAAGTGGATAGAATATTGTAATGTGCTCACCAATTCAGAACGGGGTTTTTATTCCCAGGCGTAGTTTTAAACTTTAAATAGACATTGTGCAAGAACATCTTTTTCTGCACATGATGTGGGCAAAGGTCTACCCTTCCTAGGGTCATACAGTACATAACCGACAACATACAAAACAGGGAGTTAATGCAGATGTGACATATGCGTATTGTATATTGGTATTGCTATGACCTGAAAGCATTCAACTGTGTAACAGCTTAATCAGCTACTTTATTAAATTGTGGTATACGAAAAATATGGCACTGACACAGAGTTGCTGCTGTGTTTCACCGAGCACGTGATTGCGCTTAGTTTGCAGTGACATTTATTCTCATAACTTAAGCATGATAGCCCTGCTCTGGGCATCTCAAAGTCAGATATCAAGGAATTTGGGATATGTGCCGCTTTCACCGCTCACAAGTGATTAAGAGAGGCTAGCGATCGAGCAGGGGTGGACAACTGCAGTCCTCCAGGGCCACTAACTGGTCAGGTTTTAAGGAAATCCCTGCTTCAGCACAGTTGGCTCAATCAGTGGTTCAGTCTTTGTCTATATAGAGGATAGATAGCAGCAGCTTTATTTGTCATTAATGGATAGCGTAAAAATAATAATAATAATAATAATAATAATAATAAATGGTCGATGACTATTATGAGTTTCAAAAATATTTCACTATTGTACATTAAAAATACAATGTCACCTTTATATGTACAATAGCAAGGGGTTAAAAAGTTCAAAGGATGGGAAAGTGAGTAGCCTGTGCAAAGGAGAATTCGATTTTAAAACAGAAAAACATGTGAAATCTTATATGTTTTTTTTTTTAAATAAATCAGTTCTATAGTATTAGATAATACATACTGCATTTTATTTTTCATTCAACACTTAGTGTCATTTTTTAGTTTTAAAGCATCCTTTGATTTCTATTGCAGGTTTAAGCCCACCTCCCCAGCAGTGCAAGATCTTTGCAACACTTTCCTGTTTGTGATCATTTGTTGCCAATATTCCCAGCAGTTTGAGCTATCAAATGTAACAATAGATAATGTTACCTTAGTAATATAAGGATACATTGTAGCTGCTGAGTGTCACTGACTGGAGCAGCCATTATGTTAGGTACACAATCAGGATTTTGACAGATTTATAACAGGAGAACCAAACGATTCCCAGCTTCAGTAAGAATGCAGAATTAGACATTGTCACGTGTTTTACATATTAAAATAAGAAAAGAAAAAAACACGGGGGGGGGGGTGTAGTATTGCTGCTTTAAAGCCTCTAAGTGGCATTGCTTGCAAAAGGAAAAACTAAACTGTGCACCTGAGCTGAATGCATACAGGGAAGCAAAATCTGCTGACAAGGCAGAGGTGTTTCAGATTCACTACTGCATCAGGCTGTCAATGAATCAATTGAATCACTCAACTGAAAAATTAGCTCAAGACTTAAGACATCCTTCAAACACAGAAGGTCACAAAGAGGGCTACATGGAACCTGCCTGACATCTCTCTCTAAGAATTTGTGTAATGAACCAGTAGTACAAGTGTATCTGAACCAAAAGTTCTGGATGAAGAGTATATCCCAATAAAACGAAGTGTAAATCGTGAGGCGTTTAACCTTCACAATGCTCATGCACAATAACAACGAGAAATATTATTTGTTAAAAGGGAGTAATGGGACGTTGGTAAACAGGAAAGCAGTAGCATTTACAACCACTAACACTCAAATAACTGCTGCAAAAATAACCCAGCAACAACAAAAATAGAACTCCAAAAGGAGTGCAAAGCAACAGATGGCAGTCCCATCGCAACACAGCTACTGTACTCATTACTGTGCTACCCTACCCAGGTAAGTAGGAAGTCCCATCGCAACACAGCTACTGTACTCATTACTGTGCTACCCTACCCAGGTAAGTAGGCAGTCCCATAATAACACAGCTACTGTACTCGTTACTGTGCTACCCTACCCAGGTAAGTAGGCAGTCCCATAATAACACAGCTACTCATATACTGTGCTACCATACCCTGCTGTGAAGCGCTATATACATTAATGGAACTATATAAATAAATATATACATACAATTCCTCAACCTCAAATTACTCACAAGTTTCAGCGTACCATGTTATCAAACCAGCTTTCATAAATAGTTTTATAATCCATTGACTTCTGTTTTTGCAACGGCTATATTTACTAAGTGGTGCTAAACCATAAGACAATTGACAACCAATGTCTAAACTCTGCCATCATCCCTTGTCCTGTGCAGGGTAATGCCTCGGCCATAGTGGAAGCGTGCGTGCGCGCTCACCTTGGCGTAGCGTCACTCTCGCCTGCAGGCAGAGGCGAGGGGGAGGCGTGTTGGGGGCATTTCGGGGGGCGCGGTCGTGATGTCACGGAGCTAGTTCGCTCTTATTGGGCAAACAGCTCACGTGACCCGGTCATCGCGCGGGAAATTCAAACTTGGTTGTAGCGCCTAGCACCGGTCTCCCCGCTGCGCTTGTGCACGCGCTCGCACACTATAGAGAAACAAATTGATGTCCTAGTGTTTAGTTTCGGCACAAGTTATGTCGCTCGCGCCATCTCCTGCACTATGGACGCAGCCTAACATTGCTGTACCTGAGAAGGCGTTGTTGGTGTTAAGAAAATAAATTTCTTCCCTTCCGTCTCCATCAATATCACAGGCAGTGACGCCAATGGCGTTGCCTTGCCGATCTCGTAGTGCATAATATGGTGAGCTCCGTTCATCCACCGCTATATTCACCAGGCGTCCCTTCTCCTTGAAATATTTCAACACTAGGTTTGGCCCATTATACCTAAAAGGTAAAAAGAAAAAAAAGGACACAGGCAAATTGAGTCATTTTTATAAATCAGTCATTTGCAAAGAGACTACTTTAGGTGTGATAAAACAGAATGAAATATTCCCACACAACAGGTCAAATGGGGAATAACTGTGACGTCTGAAGTGGTTTCTGAATTGTCCCTGATTTTGATTTGAGGCTTTAGAAAATCGAGGATGGGCACATTGTACCCTGGAAGCCATGACTTTGACATTCAGCTGGAAAACACTGACAGAATATTAACCTGACAAAGCCCTTAACCTACGCGGGAACATACTGTACCAGTGATTGAAATGCCATTAACACAAGTTGTGTGTGATTCCAGGAGAGTAGAATGTTTTGTAGTAGGGAGGAAGCTTTCTAGAACCATTTTTAAAATGGCTTTTATTTTATTTATAATAAAAGAGCAGAAAGTGATTTGTTCTCCATCAATAACTTATTTATTAGAATAAAGATGAAGTTGTGTAAATTAGCAAGTTAAAAAGCAGCTGTATTCCATGTTCTCTTGTATCAACACTCTAATCCGTGGGAAGGTTTCATGTTTGCTATTTACTGTATCTAATTCATTTTAATGTGTCCTGTCCTCTGCACCTCACATATCACCTTGTCCTTTAAGTTAGGACATTCTTTACCACTTGGAGCTAATTAACTATAATCTGTTACATATTCTTTTATTATTATTTTGCTTATGTAAAGCAGCAAAACATGTGACATCTTATGTTTTCTTTACATAAATCAGTTCTGTAGTATCAGATAATAGTGACTGTTTATTATTTTTTAATATTCCACTCTTATTGCCATTTTTAATGAGTTTTAAAGCATCCTTTGATTTCTATAGGTTTTAGCCCACCTCCCCAGCAGTGCAAGATCTTTTCCTGTTTGTGTTCATTTGTTGCCAATATTCCCAACAATTTGAGCGGCAAACTGTACTAATAGTCAATGTTTCCTTCGTAATATAAGGATACATTGCAGCTATGGAGTTACACTGACTGTTGCCTTGATTCGAACTGGAAGGTGGCCATTATGCTAGGCACACAATTAGGCCCGGGCCATGGTGCCTTCGCCCGCGCTGAGGCGTGTGGAGGCTGTGGGAAAGTGGGTGCTTTCCCTGGCCATGGTCGACGGGCCTTGGGGGGCGTTCCTATGGGCGTCACGGAGCTGGTTCGCCCTCATTGGGCGAACCGCTCACGTGACCTGCGTGTCGCGCCAAGAAATCAGTTTCAACTGATTTCTTGCACAACGCGCCCCCTCCTGCCTCCGCCCGCACGGTCTATGGGCGCGATCCATGCCTTAAGGCAATCTGATCGCGCCCCGTGTGGACGCCTCTGCGCTGTCTCCCACACCATGGATTCAGCCTAGAACAGCAGCACCAAACGTTTGCCAGCTTAGGTAACAATATAGAATGAAACATTGTCACATGCTTTACATATACAAATAGATAGAAGAAAAATGTGCTATGAAATATGTCAGAGCCCCAGGACATCCACGTTGGACACAGGACTACAATTTATCTGTCAATGGGGAACGGAGAAGCAAACGTTAGTGAGTTTGTGCCATTTTGAAAGCACAATGCTTCAATAAAGTTGTTGGGAAAGACTCAAGAGAACTACTCTTAAAATATTTAGCACCCTGATTTTTATGTGCTGAAGCATCTGTAATTTACAGTACATTTCTAAGGCTGGGGCCATAGAGGGGTGAGGAGTTCCGTGCTGCGCTGACGCTGAGGGTCGCCTGCTGAAATCTGCGCGATTTCATGCCCATGCAGGCGAGCCAGCGGGCGCAATCGAAGGCGGGGGGAGACTGAGGGAGGCGGGGCAGTGACGTCGCTGGGCCAATCGCCCGCAACGCACCGACGTCAACGTCACGGCGCCGATGTCACGGCGCCGTGATATTGATGCTGCTCCGCGCTGATTGGATGTTTTCAGCCGACAGCGTGCTGAAAAACAGCTTGGCTGTCGGCTGAAAAATCCAGCGCCTCCGCACGCTCGCGTGAGCCCCCTCTCAAGGCATCCTCATTGAGGATGCAGGGGCTCAGCGCGACCTGTCCTTCTATGGACTCGGCCTAATGCACCACTAGTAGTCAAGTACCAGTTTCTTCCTGTTGCTGGAAGAAGACATACGTGTCTACTTAGAACAAAGACTCAAACGCGTGTATTACATGATAATAAAATTGTGCCTTAGGTCCTATATAAAGGGACACAGCTTTTGCATTCAAGCATTTAATTACAAAATAAATGAGATATATTTGCCTATTCATTTAATTCATATATTCAATGCCGTGATATTTGAAAACAGACTATTGTGAGCAGTTTATCAAGTTTCAGAAGGAAAATATTGTACAGGCGACATGGGTTACGGTATGCAAATGCAGCCTGCATTCTGCGGGTATTCTTTTCTAAATGGTATTCTGCACACAATAGATACAACTGCACGATTATACAAAGCAAGAGGGATGCTAAAAGTTTAACAATGACGTTAGTTGATTTCATTTTCAGTTATGTGCTACAAGTGACAGCTTCTATTCATTACAGCCTTCAGAGCAATACTGGTGCAAAAAGCAGGACAGATTTATTGCGCACAAAAAATCCCATTGTGTTTAACGTCTTGATATTTGTCTTGATTGAACCTGGAGCTCTTTTTGCACCAATGTTGGATACTTTATTAAGTAGTTCCCACTATGTCTATTGAGCTGGTATCATACCATTTGTCTTACCTCCGATCTTCCTTTTTGCACCACAGAATGGCATGTTTACCAAAAATACAGGCCATAATTCATGAACTATATTCATTTCAATATAGTTATTCAGACACACAGACACACAGACACACAGACACACAGACACACACACACACACACACACACACACACACACACACATACACACACACACACACACACACACACACACACACACACACACACACACACACACACACACATATTGTGTCTTTTTTGGAAACTTAGTGACTTTACAGTTAACTACAGATGTAGTCAACATTACTGTATGTTTACATGCAATAACACAGGAGGGGTGCTCAACTACAGTTCTCAAGCCCCTGAACCCCCCCAACAAGTCAGATGTAAAGGATATCCCTGCTTCAGCACAGGTTGCTCAATTAGTGACTTAGACATTTTTCTATTAGATTTGCAATGGGGTATCACTTGTGTCAGAGATTCTCAATTCCAGTCCCCCAACAGGTCAGGTTTTAAGGATATCCCAGCTTCAGTACAGCCACCTGTGCTGAAGCTGGGATAGCCTGAAAACCTTACCGGGGGGGTGGGGGGCGATGGGGGATTGAGGACTTGAGTTGAGCCCCCCTGCACTAATGTATTAAATTGCACAACTTGGCATGTAAATCACATGATTTTGCAACTCGTATCTCCACTGAATTGTAAACTCGCACCAGTGGAAACACGTTACTGCTCGATACCAATGGCGGCTTCTCTATCGCTGGTGCTTATTTACTCCATAGACACCACTCTTAATAACAGTGTGGCTCTTTCTTGCAGGTTATTGTTAATATGGAACCAGACACTGTCCTGCACTCAAGGAAAATGCACTCTTTGAGAAAGCACCGTTTGGTGTGAAACGCGTGGGAGGATCTTTTTGTGTTTTCCAGTATGTTCCGAATAAAGCTTTGTATATTTTTGTATCAATTGAGTTCCCGCGAGATTTGTTGCAAGCTGTGACTCTGGACGCATTGGCTCACTTATTGTTGATATGTACAAGACGTGTCGTGCTATTGGCCCGGAAAAAAAAAATGTATCAAATCAAATAATGGAAATGCAGGGAAACAAAATAATGAAGGCTGGGAGAGAGGTGTAGAAAATATGATCACAGGTAAAAGGTGGCAGTGATCCATTTCCTTTTTTTGCTTATTCTAGAATTTGAATATATTCAGATGGCTCAAAAGGACATGTCCAAAGTTACTTGCAAATGCAAGGACGGCACAATTTGAGATGGAACTTTGCCCAGAAAATGTGATTAATATACAGATACAGAGCTGTGAGCGCAATCAGTGAAAAGGTTTCTATGAAAACCCCACTCAACTGGCTTTACAGAAAAGAATCTACATAAAAGACAGAAACGTTTCAGGTATAAACTTCAGATTTAAAGCAGATTTGTATTATTTGGCCCAAAATCGTGATGAACATAATGTTGCCAAAAATTATTCCAAATTGCAAAGTTGGGGATACTAAAAGTGCTGCTTTAACCCTATGCATGCTAGAGAGGCCACGGTACCCCGCCCCTTGATAGTGACATCACTGATAACCAGAACGGAAGAGGAGGAGTCTCCCCCTCAGCTCCTCGGTCATGCCATTCAACGATCTCCCCTAGAAAACGAGAGGAACATCCATGACGTAGCTACTGGTATGCCAGACCTCATACCGTGGTAGCTGAATCATGGAGCACGCAAGGAGTTCATTTATAGAAAATACTGATCTTCAAAAAGTCTGTTTCCCATGCAGATGTTGTCTTTCCATCGTTTTTGTGACAGACTTTATTAGCCTTTAATGCAGGGGTGGCCAACTCCAGTCCTCAAGGGCCACCAACAGGTCAGGTTTTCAGAATATCCCTGCTTCAGCACAGGTGACTCGGTCATTATGACTGAGCCACGGATTGAGCCATCTGTGCTGAAGCAGGGATATCATGAAAACCTGACCTGTTGGTGGCCCTTGAGGACTGGAGTTGGCCACCCCTTGCTTTAATGCAATATATTGTATACCCCTCTGGCTGTGAAGGGGTTATATGCACATTTGTCATCAGGTGTAGGTCAAGAGCAGACTAGAAATGTTGTATTCTCTGACGTTTCAACATTAAACCACTTAAAATACAAACTCAATTGTAAGTGGATAAAAGAACAATGCAAACTCAATGTGCAATACTTAAATCATTAAATAAAGTGCAATAATTGAGACCAGTCCACCAAGTTTTGAGCAGGGAATCCCTATTGGGGGATGTTAGGCTAGAGGACTAAACGGTTCTTCTCCCAAAAGCAAAAAACACCCCTGAGGAAGTGACCCTAAGTGGTCACAAAATGCGTTGGGTGGAGCTAACTGAAGAAGCAGCACACACAGTAAACACAAGGAGGCAGAGGTTGAGGCCAACAAGTGAAATCAAGGAGAGATGCTGTGCCTCCAGAGCGACCGTGTTAGGAGACAGCATGCTTACTCCAGCTGGAGACATTGACCACCAACGCCTGGGCAAGCTGCGGACAGCATTTTATAAAGGCACCTACCAAATAGCCAAATTTTAAGTGTGAATTTGGTTGTAAGTGCATATTAAATTGTGTTAAATGAATATGTTAAGGATGTTTTTTTACTTAAACATGTAGTAGGCATCCTAGTGAGATACCGAAAACCCACATGTGACATGCTGCCACCAGCCAGGATAAGCGCCAAAACCGAGGCTCTGATTCTGGAGAGAACAGATGTATTCTTCCTGCTCTTCCCCTACCCAGGGCCAGAGGTAAAAAAGGGTCAGATACATGAAAGCTGAGCATGGGACTGAAAGGTTCAACTTTTGGACTGTTCTAAATTCAAGGCATTAATGACCTACTGCAGAAAAACACTTAAAATCCTAATACCTTTAATATCCCTCTGCACTATATATTACCAGGAAAAGATGCAGCAGAGAACAAGCCGGAAACAGTTTTATTCGCCTTTTCTTATGTTATTTTGAGATTGCCGCTTTTTAGGTTGATGGACCCCTTTGAAACTTTTCTAAGGAGGAGATAAGGACAGTGGCTGAAAGAAACTGCAAGAGTATCAGGATTCAGTAGCTGCCGTCTCCAAATCCAAGTATACTGTACTGTACTTTTTACAGCATTTAAGAAGTTAGATCAACCAGGATTGTAGCTGAACTAAACCGTGAGCATCCGGATGTCGGTTTCAGATTCTTTCCTCTTCTGAAAGCATCTTTAAATTTGCAATCATCCTGTTACTACACCAAATTGAAAGGTTCTCTGTTAAATGTCTTTTCTTCCGAGATTTATCCATTTCAGCATTCACGTTTTGGCAGATAAAGAAGCTTTATTCTTCCAATTTACTTACAGATATATGGTACTCACATCAAGATGATGTGTTCTCATAGATGGTGACTCCTTCTTTGATGACTGACTAACCTTGTTCTCTCAACCAGTCTCTTACACACAAAATATTACATACGTAGGCATACAGTACCCTATTCTAAGTGTAATTTTTCAGAAGGACTTAAGATGTTTTTGTCTACCTGACATATTTCATGGATAGCTTACATATAAGGAATTCAACCTTGTATTCGAAATAGCTGCAGTGGTGAGAAAAAGTTTGTAAACTCCAATGATAATTCCGAATATTCCATTGTTTTTCCGTGATAACTAGAGATGGACAATTTTTTTTGTTGTTGTTGCGAATTTGGATCCGTAGCGAATCGGCCGGTTTCTTTGGTCCGCAGATATCAGCGGATCAATATTAAAAAGGGTGATTCGCGTAGGCAGATTTTTTATTATTATTACCAATACACTCCGTGGATTCCGCAGACCCGTGGACAGATGTGTAGAATCCAATCCGTGGATTCAGCAACGAATTTGATTCTACAAATCTATCCACGGGTTTATCCAATAGCAAATTTTTATGAATCCGCACGGATTAAAACCGCCCTAATCCATTTGCGGACTTTACACCATGAAACAGGTTTTGGGGGTACACTGGCGACACACTTTATTCGAGCTCGGCTAGTCCCACGAATTCGGGTATACCCGGGTGTATTGAGGTTTGTGACTGTTTTCTGCCCGAGTGCATTGAGTTATTTTCCGGCAGGGATTGAAGCATTTTATTCCCGCTGGCTGCAATACTGCACAGTACATATATATATACTGCATTACAATTCATGAATTTATGCCATCTGGTAGACACGCGAAGCATTGCAGCCTATTAAATCCTAATCATTATCATTTAACAAATCAGCCGCCCATCAGCCAGGCATGAACCCAGGCTGGGAAGGCAAATGCAACGGGGCTTGTCAGAGGTGAGGAGCGGCGCATTCCAGGTATCTGCCAGGTACATACCGGGTATTTGCTCGAATAAAGTGTGTCGGTGCAGTAACATCAGCGCAAATCCGGGAAACGAATTTGGGTGGATTCGTCCACCTCTAATGATAACCTTCTTCAATCAAAACAAGTCTTTTCTTAAATGTTCAATAGGGTTTATATTAACCAATTCTATGTCTTTTGCAAAAAAATGATGTGCTTTATGAATTAGACAAACAATGAGTAATTAAGAGTCTGGGTATATGAAAAAGTACAAACAGAACAGTTACAGTTAATTACCTATGTATGAGTTTGAGTGCATGTAAACTGGGAACATTCTGTCTCACTGCCTCCATCTGGATGCAGTTGATTTCAGCATTCGGTTAATGTATAACCCTTCCCCTAGTGCAGGGGGTGCGCAAACTGGAGGGGGGGGGGGGTAAGGGGTGCAAGACTGAAAAGTTTGCGCACCCCTGCCCTAGTGCACCAATCATACCTTTCCCTATCTAGGAGGACTGGTATCAGCCTTAGTTTTGCTCTATGTGGAAAAGTAAGTGAAGCCCTGGGTTTTTAGCTAAATTAAAGGGGATAATTACAAATCGGCTGTTTAAATAATTACATAGATCTTCAGGTGTGAGTTTGGGAGGCCCCATCCTATATAAAGATCAGAAACTTTGCAAGGTTGGTCTTCACCATACAGGTGTTTGAAAACACGTCATGCCACGGTCAAAAGAATTCTCAGGGGACCTCAGAAAAGCAGTTATTTATCTCATCTACAAAGGGTTACAAAATCAGGATTTGGAGCTCCACCAATCTACAGTCAGACAAATAGAGGAAGTTCAAGACCAGAGTCATTCTACCCAGGAACGGTCGTCCTACCAAAAGCTCTCCAAGAACAAACTGGCAAATTATTCAGGAAATCACAAAAAAAAAAAAAAACAGGAGTAACATGCAAGGATCTGCAGGCCATTCTCACCTTGGATAATGTGTGTTCATGACTCAACTATCAGAAAAAAAGACTGAAATAAGAATGGAAAGATAGACAGGAGGAAATCACTGCTCCCTAAAAAGAACATTGCTGCCGTCAGTAGTTCGCCAAAGAGCACATACTTGTAGATGATCCCCAAGACTTCTGGAACAATGTTCACTGGATAGACGAGTCAAAGGTAGAACTTTCTGGCCTCAGTGAGAAACGTTATGTTTGGCGAAAACAAAAACTATGTTCGAACAGGAGAACCTCATCCCAACCGTCAAGCATGGAAGGAGGAGTGTGATGGTTTGGGGCTTCTTTGCTGCTTCAGGACCTTGCCATCATTGACACAATCATTAATTCTGCATTGTATCAGAAGATTCTAGAGAAGAATGTCAGGCCACCTGTCCGTGAGCTGAAGCAAAAGTGGGTCAATGAGCAAGACAATGATCCTAAACATACAAGCAGATCTACAAAAGAATGTTGCAGAAGAAATGTCACATTTTAGAATGGCCTAGTTAAAGTCCGGACCTAAATCCCATCAAACTTTTGTGGCAGGACCTGAAGTGAGCGATCCATGCAAGAAAGCCGTCAAATGTCACTGAGTTGAAGCCACTCTGTAAGGAGGAATGGGCAAAAATTCCTCAAAACCGATGTCAGCGACTGACCAGCAGTTACCGGAAACCCTTAGTTGAAGTCATTGCTGCTTAAGGGGGAGCCACTAGGTACCGGATCTAAAGGTTCATATACTTTTTCACACATTTGTGGATAAATAAATGTTGGAAAAGTATCATGTTTTTGTGTCATTTGATTGATCACGTTATCTTTATCTATTATTAGGACTTCGATTAAGATCTAATAACATTTTCACATATTTCAAAGCTAAACTGTTAAGTGGTTCACAAACTTTCTCACCACTGTATCTTTCAAAGACTTAACTTTCGGAGAATTTACTCAGCGACAGCTGTCATATAATCTTTTCAGACATACACTATTTTTAGGAGGCGGAGAGGGAGAAAGGCTAATAGGATTTCATACATTCTCTCAGAACATTCTAGGCGCAGAAGCAGCAACCAGTAACTGGTCCCCTGGGGCCATCGCTCAACTGCAATCCCTGGGCTTTTATTCACATTAGATTGAACATGATGGACATGTGTCTTTTTTCATCCGCATCTATGTAACTATGTAAAAAAAGTATCTTTATATCACAAACCCCCCCCCCCCAAAAAAAATGATGCCAGAAAAGAGTTTACATTTAGGCCCCCCAAACAAATTAAGTTTCCATTTTAAAAGCAACAACCCACTCAGAACAGGGCATTACCTCCCACTTTAGGTTCAATGATTTCAGTGCAGGCAAGTTCAAATTGCTGAATTTGTCTGTCTCCTGCATCTAATTGGCTGAGGGTCAGAACCCGCGAGCCAACTGGAGAAGCAACGAGTGGCGTTGAAAGGGATGCAATATTATAATTATTGCACACAGATATTTTGGTGGCTGGTGCTATTAATTTAGTAAGAGTGACTCAGATTTATGCTTGCCGTAGATGGAATTACTTTTGTGTAAACACATACTGGCTACTAAGTCCAATAATTATGAAAGAGCACACACAATCTGTAGTTATGTTTCTGTAGACCATTTAGTAATCATCACTATATTAAATATGGTCTTTAGTACACATCTGAATATTGATAGAAATGCTTTTAGTCCATTTAAAGACATTAAGTATGTAAATCACCGAGTTCTGTGCATTTCACAATATTCTGGAAATTGCATTCTCCGGTACGGAAAAACACTAACGTTTATTTAGCTAGTTTGAGATCAAGTGCAACTTGCCAACACCCGCCTGAAAATGAAAGAAATGATCAATCAAACTGATATAATGAACATAACTACTTATGAAACAGTACAGCACAATTAAAATCCAACAAAACCAGTGTCTTTTGGGTATCATTTAACTCATTAGCAAAGCAATAGTCAAAGCAAACAGCTCACCAGGGAAGCAGAACATGAACTTCAGTTGGAGCCATTTCTATCAAAGGATAAGTATTTTGTTTTAAAAGCAGCCATTTGTTTTGACAAAGAGTTGCTGTAGAGAGCTTTTACAGTCATTTCCACCAATCACGTGCAACTCGTCCTCCTCCCCACCTTCCATGGAACAATTACGCCAATGTAGATTTGAGTTTGTTTGTACTGTATTTTGTCTTACATTTAAAAAAAAAAAAATACTGTAAGCTGCATGATCATTTGCAACAAGACCAAATCTTAAAGTTGCAGGCCAAGCAATATCCTGCAGTACGTGTTTTTTTTGTTTTTTTTAAATAAATCAGTTCTGTACTATGAGAAAAAATTTGCAGCATTTTTTTTAAACAACTCTGAATTACATTTGGAATGTATTTTAATGTAACAAGCATTTTTTGTTTCTATAGCAAGCATTTACAAAGTCACATCCCCTTCCTCCTATGAAACAGCCTCTGGCACATCCCTTTTTGAGCGCTGCCCTCTCTCTAGCAGTGCACAAATTGTATCGAGTGAATGCCTGGTCACTTGCACTGTGGATATTCTGAACACATGTTACATAAAGCTTGGCCCCCTGCAGACGCACTTACCAGAACTCCCTCCTACTGTCTCTGTACGTTCTCCCTACCTACCTATTAGACTGTAAGCTCCTCGGGGCAGGGTCTCCTCTTCCTTAATGTTACTTTTATGTGTAAAGCACTTATTCCCATGATCTGTTATTTATATTATCTGTTATTTATTTGATTACCACGTGTAATACTGCTGTGAAGCGCTATGTACATTAATGGCACTATATAAATAAAGACATACAATACAATACAATGATCTTCCCTACAGAACTTTGCATCTTTGGTCCTCTTCTGCTGTATTGACAGCCATTTAGTGAACCCGAGCCGAATCTTCACGATCGTTCAGAGGAGAACAGATTGATCGTCAATTTAGTCAATTAATTATCATTGTGTGGATTGTAATAATGCACTTAATAAGGGGGAAAAAGAAAATGAAAACAAAAAAGGGCAGCTTGGATGGCTGCTATAACTACAAACAGCATTTTTAAAGGAAAAACTACAAGTTTGCTGCAAGCAAGTATTGGTACAGTAGTTAAAGGAGCAGATTCTTTTACCCCCGTATTTTCTTTACAAGGAGGGAACCGGAGTTCCCCGAGCCAAACACCACACTTTTCAGCTGCAGGGACCCTCTGGTTTCCAACGTACTTACCGGTGAATTTACCGGGTTTAAAGGTCCCTCAGGGGAAACAAAATGGCTGCCAAGAGGAAGCTGCAACATCATCGTTTGTGGCATTCTCATGGATGCCCATTAAAATTTCCTTTAAAAACCAGGAAGTAATACCAGTAACTTCACCAGCTCTGCAGGAGCCCCGGTTCCAATCCCGTAAAACAAAATTAAGGTTAGTTAGGATGAATTGCTCCTTTACCCCCATGGATAATCCGGTCACAGACTACAAAAAGTTCACAGAAGAGTGAGCATATAATGTATACTCAAACACTGGTATCCACGTAGGTAACCCTGTTGAATACATGCATATCTTTAATCAGTGGTTGAAGTGGCTTATAAAAAATAGTAGTGGTTGTGTACATAATGCTAAAGTCATTAAGTTACTAAACATTAGGGTAAAGCCATTTGCAATATTGTGACACTCTGTCTCTTCTTAATACGCATCACTGAGCGAATTCTGGGTGTCTGGTGTATCTGGTTCTCCAAAGCTAAATTTCTCCGCTCCAGGTGCACTTGATTCATTAGCCAGGCTGCTTGTCCTACAGCAGTGGTTCCCAACCGGGGTTCCGCGGCCCCCTGGGGTTCCGTGGGATTTCCACGAACTCCCAGAGCCGGGAGAAAGCAGGGCAGTTGCTAGGAGGGTGGGCATTTTCCTCCATCCCGATTGGCTGCATTAACCAGCCGCAGCCAATCAGGAGGAGATATCAGGAGCCTGGGGGGGGGGGTGGGAGTGGCCAAGCAGAGGAGGAAGCAGCACGGGCAGGAGAGATGTTAGACTTGGTGTCTGTCAGTTCTGTGCATTTGTTCTTTCCTGTATGTCTGTCTATGTCCTGTGTCTTCTGCCACTGACTGTCTGTCTCTTCCGCCTCTGTCTTCTGTGACTGACTTTCCTGTTATGGGGATGCCTCAGCAACTGAGCACTGTGATCCGGGGTGCACAACTTTTGAAGCTGCCCCTCCCTTCCCCCCCCCCCCCCCCCAACTGCTCCCTGCACTGTTCGAGCCCCTCCTTACCTCTTTGGTCGGCGTAAAATGATGCCACGTTACCATGGCGACAGCATGTGATGTCACATCACATGACCCCACAGCATAATTTGACGCCGCACTGCCACAGCGACGCGTCACACCAGCCATCTGAATCACGGTAAGTAGAGTTGCAGAGGCCTCACGTGATCCCCCGGCATATAATTTTAATGCCATGGGAACGAGCCCGGGGCCTCTACAACCACCGCGCCCCCCTGAAGAATCCTGTTTTCCCCCTGGGGGGCGCGCCACCCAGTTTGGGCTGCCCTGCTCTACAGTATATGAGGCTGAGGCAGAGAGCTCAGGCAGACTGCAGAAGGGTGTGTCCGCACAACCTGTTACTCTACTGGTCTGCCTGTTTGTATGCCGATTTCTGCGATCTTAAAGAGTCTTGTGTGTAATTCCCCTATGGGATTACAAGGGCCTTAAGGGGTTAACTGTGTGGGCTCACACAGTAACGCCCCTTCTCTGTCACATGGTGCTGGGGTGATTCAGCAGAGGTTAAGCCTCGGCCCCATTCTGTCTGGATACAGTAATGACATGCTAGGCTATAGAGAGATGGTAGAAGCTTCTGGAAGGTCAGATTCCAGGAGGAGCTGAAGAAAAGGGCTCATTGTCTATAGTTATGTAAGCCCCTATATGTATGATAGGACCCCATCCCTTTGATTGTTTTCAGTTAGGGAAAGTACCCAGTTTATTTAGATTCCCAACAGGATTGTCTGGCCTTACTCCCAAGGTTTGCAGAGAGACAGACTGTAATGATGGGGCTTCGGTCCCGACCTCTGTGATGCGCCCCACTTCGAGACGGGTGAGGAGCCTCGCACTGAGGTTGCGCACAGGCACCGTGCGGCCAGGCGTGAAGACCCCGCACGGATCGGGCTTAGACCCTGCTCCCGTGACCCAACGGAGAACATCCCTTGTGCTTGCACGCCTACGCGCCGGCGTCGCATCACCAGGCGCGCATCATACAGCCTACACCTGTGGCACACTCCACCCCTGCCTATCAATACACTGAGTGGGTGTAACCACTCAGTGCTCTCAGCCTGGTGCAGCCCTGCCTTTGGCTACACCTCCTTTATATGCTCAGCCAGTCCTCCTCCAAGTTGGCTGAGCATAACCTTTGTGTGTGACTAGTGCTTGCCTCAAGCAAGCTGCCTTCTGAACCACAATCTGTCTTGTGATCTCGCTGCCTGCTGCATTTGTTGAACCGGACTCATGCTTGTATCTGAATCTCTGCCTTCTCTGACCCTGGCTTGTATTTGGACCTTCTGTACTCCTGGACCCCGGCTACGCACAACGACCATCCGACTTCTCCAACCCCAGACCATGGCGAGTGTCATGACCATCCTAACCTCTCCTACCCTGACCCGGCAACGACTCTGGAATCCGGACGCGGTGGCGCGGTTGTTGGTCGGTGTATTCAAACATCCCCACCTCAGCCTTGCGGTTCCGCCCCGTTTGTGGTGAGCACCCGTTACACAGACTAGGCCAGACGGAGCTTCCCCAGCTGCAGTCCCTAAACATAGTTGGACCCACCCCACCGGCGAATCCCTGACTCGCTTTCACCCAGAAGGTCATGTAGTAGCAGGCTGCACTGAAATGAGGAGGCTGATCACAGATGGAGTAGTACTAGGCCCGCAGGGTGCTTCATGGATATAGAGCACCACCAGTACTATAGCGCATAGGGATTCTATAGGCAATCCAAGTAATGTAAAGCCTCAGCACCTTCCTAGCAAACCGAGATGGGGGCAGCTAGGGAAACCGCCAGACAGCATAAGCCAAAGACACTTTGCTGGAAATACAAGATGACCTCTGTATATTACATGTGAGACTGTTCCTATCAGATAATAAACTGCTGTTTCAATGAATGAAGTTCCTGGCGCCCATCATTGTGTACCAGCACCCAGCCCACACAAGGCCTTCAACCTGAACAAGGTAATGCATCCTGAGCAGTCCTAACACCGATACTGATTGTTACGTACGACACCCCTGTGAGCACACGACCTGCATACAGTGACAAGGGTTAATACTAATGCATGCTGGTCACAGACTCCTGAAGAAACCGAATAGGTGAAACGCGTAGAGTGACGCTTTCAACATTGACCGGAACCCCTGGAAGTAGATGACATCACTTCCGGTGCAGTCGGAACGCAACTCGCGACACGCACGCCACAGAGGGGGAGAATCAGAGCCATCACCTATCCGGCTGCTGAAATCCACTGCGAGAGGTACCTTCAGCATTGGCCGGAACCCCTGGAAGCAGACGACATCACTTCCGGTGCCGTTGGAACGCTACCCGTGACACGCACGCCACAGAGGAGGGGAACCATCGCTACTACCTATCCGGCTGCTGAGATCCACTACGTGTGGTCTAAATGCTTTTAACCTTTTGAAACCATGTGAGTGTAACATTTTCCACTTACCTTTTAAAATCCTTTTGTATACAGTCTGCACTATGTCCAGTCTTCTTATTTAAGGTCTTTTGGAGTCTACATGGGGGCTGAAACTGAACTCCTGACCGCTGTGTGACATCTAGATTACCCAAAGATACCTTTATGTGCCCTTAATCATCTCACGCTTGTGAGTACATTTATATTAGAACAGCCATATTCATAATTATCACATACAATATTGCACTATCAATATATTCTTTTACCTTCACATATCCTTGCGCTTCCTGGAGAATCATCGCCAGTATCTACCAAGAGGACAGACAGAGAAATCCTCACCGGGTTATAGCAGCATCAGTATATGTGTCTGTATAAGTATCACCTTTTGATTATCTAATCACTGTTTACATTATATTTTTTCTTACTAGAAGTGTTTATATAAGTATCACTAATATCACTATTTTTAGCAAGATTTGATTTATTTATTTAGAGCGCCACTATTTGATAAGTTTCCTTTTCACATGGTCACAGTGTGAGGCTGAGTGCTGCAGTGAGTGGCACAAGCACAGCGGTTATTATACAGGTGGAGCCTGTACCGTTCGTCAGAGTGAGGTGGAGCGAACGGCATAGCAGTGTTGTCATCGGGGGATGAGTCGAGTAGAATCACAGCCGCGAGGAAAGGAGAGGAGTGAAATGCCGACCCCAGCTGTGAGATGCTGCGTTCCGGACAGCATCCTTTTACTATGCAACAAGACCAAATACATTGCAAGTGTAATTTTGGTCGTCAGCATTTATTAAATGTGTAAATTGTACTACGCCATGTACATTTCATTTATCCAGGGGTAACTCACCTGCTAAAGACTGTGTGGGATCCGAGGATACAGCTGCTTGACTGATACATTGTCGGATTGGTCTAAAAGACACAACCACTGCCTTTGATTCGCCTATATGCTGTGAGTAGTCATTTGTACTGTGCTGCATATTGTGCTGATGAGAAGTACTGGCACAATGGTTTGTTCTTTTTGCATTCCGCACAGAACCATCGTCACCTGAAGCAATCATTTGGATTTCCATCTGACTATCAGGACTGTTTTTCTAGCACACGTTGGGACTGGTATTATTGTGTATTTGCACCAGGGACAGTGTTCTCTTTGTTTTATATCTGTCATAACAAGTTTCTGGGAAGACTTGTATTGCTTATCCCTTAGGCTGCCATTCCTGGTTGGGGATTGCATTAACACTCTGGCAATTAGGAATAAGTATGGTTGTAGTGGAACTGCCGTTTCAGTTTTTTCTATTTCAATGATGAATGATATCACTGTCTATATAGATATTGTGTTGTAGTTCTAGCTCTGACAATAATAAATTGATATTTATGTCATTATGGTAGTACATAGGTATTATCACCTCACAGGTTTATTATTTATTTAGAGCACTTTTTTTAATGCTTTATTAGTAGCTTAGTATTTTAATTAAGAACCTGTGTGTTCTCAGCAGTGATGGTAACTGCCATATACCCATTTTATATATGGTATACTAAGAGCTACCAGAAAGTCTGCACCAGTAACTTAGAAGAGAGGCTATAAGTAAGAACATGTGTGTTCTACACAGTGAGGTAACCACCCTATGACCAGTGTGTATGTGGTGTAAATATAGCAGTACTAAGAGTTACCAATAAGTCTGTGCAAGTATTATGTACTGAATCCTTTGCCAGGATGTTCACAGTACTGTTGCGATCAGTGTGTACATTGAAAAAGAAACGCATGATTCTGTGATTATGTATTACCGTATATACAGGACGTATATCACGTTATGGTCAAGTATATCCATGATCTGGTTACAGGATGTTGGGGACAACATCTATTCTCATTAGGGGAGAGTGTAACCCCCCTTTGGGATTACTAGGGCCTTAAGGGGTTAACTGTGTGGGCTCACACAAAGTAATGCCCCTTCTCTATCACATGGTGCTGGGTTAATTCAGCAGAAGTTAAGCCAGACTCTTTCTGCCTGGATACAGTGACATCACGCTAGGCTATAGAGCAGGCCCACCCGGACTCACTGTGCAGCCTGCGGGGGTCCGGTGATGATCTCCATCTTCTCCCCTGAAAATTCTACTGTTTCCCCTTCAGGTCCTGAAAAAAAATGGCCGCCGTGTTGCCATGGCACGCTAAGTGATGTCACGCGGTGCCATTTTGCATGGTGCTGTTATGTCACTGTGTCCCGTTGCCATGGAAACGTGGCATCATTCAACACCATGCGGCCATTTTTTTCAGGACCTGCAGGGGAAAGTAGAATTTTCAGGGGAGAAGACGAGATCGCCGCACCCCGCCGCCGAAAAGAGTTGTGAGGGGGTGGGGGGCGGGGGGGGGGAGGGAGGAGATCAGAGTCATGGGGGGGGGGGTAATTTTAATTAAAAGTACAGCCTGAATCTGCTTTCCTTGGAGCAGTTTGGCCCGTTTCACTTTATAGGTTGTGCAGGCCGGCTATAAAGAGATGGGGGAAGCTTACGGAAGATCATATCCCATGAGAAGCTAAAGAAGAGGGATCTCATTGTATATAGTTATGTAAGCACTTCAGCACCTTCCAAGCAGGCAGAGATGGGGCAGCTAGAGAAGTCGCAAGACAGCATGAGCCAAAGACACTTTACTGGAAATTCAAGATGACCTCTGTATATTACATGTGAGACTGCGCCCATCATTGTGTACCAAGGTTCCTGCATACTGTAATTCCTTTTGGTACAAAAGCTGGGCTGAGAGAGGACGGAAGTTACTACAACATACATAATAAACAAAAAACCACACCCTAATAAACAGTGATTTTTTAGAAGTTCACATCACACATCAAGTCCACGCCCTCCACACAAAGAAAATCACAATTCAATGTACAATGAATGTTAATTGGATCATTTTGCAAAAAAGCATAACAATGAGCAAGTGGTTCAGCTAATTTATCTTCACCTTTATAAACTCCCCACCCCCCCCCCCCCCCAGAGAACTTTTTTATTCCTTTATTTTTTTACTCTTATTTGTCTCCGTCGCTACGACCTGGCTGCCATTACCATACGTGGAATTATTTTTAAGGTTTTTTTTTTTTTTTTTCAAGAATTTCTTTTGTATTTTGAATTCATGCAATGTAAACTCCAAATGTTAAGCATATGCAGCAGCGTGACTGCCCATAGAGATAGCAAAGTGATCTGCATTAGCAGCTACTTAGTAGGCAGAAATGCAGCTTGTCATGTAAAGTCTGTTGAGGCAGGCGTCTGAGCTGTGTAACTCAGCTGGCAACACCTCAACAGATTTTGCTTACACGTCAGATGGTCACAAGTAAAGGCTGAAGGACTTCCAAACTCAACACAACCAATGGCCTAGACTAGCAGTGGTTCCCAACTTCAGTCTCAGCCACACTGAAGAGGAGGTGATAGAGATATTTATCTGACTAAACAGGAAACCTTCTGGATACAGACTGAAAACTTTGGTATCTAACGGTCTCAATGTTGATATAGAACTGGGAGTTTTTCTATCTAAGACCAGTATCTGTCTCCGTCTGTGTGTCCAGAGGGGCACTCTCTGTTCTACAGCATGATACCCCTTTTATCCTTCTTCACGCCTAAATGTTGCCTAATATGATGTTGTCCATATGTTCTCCTAATTCCTGCTGCATTTAACCTGCTTCACAGCAGTCACTAGATTGCTGTGAGGATTCGGGGATCGCGTCCCTTGCGGTGCGGTTCCTACCCTCTACATACCAGTACTGCAGCGGCCGCTACCTCCGATCCGCCCCCTGTTAGTGCGCGTGCTCTGTTTACAGAGCGCGCGCGCACCCGCTCCTCTTCTACCAGGTCACGGACCTTAGCTCCGCCCCCTCGGTCGCGCTGCGTGACGTCGCGCAATGAGCCCCAGCTGCGACTTAAGATTGCTGTGAGCCCTTGTCTTCCTGCAGCCTAACCCTGTCTCCGCTGGGGCCACGCCTCCGCTCCGCCTCCTGTCTCATTGGTCACTTCCTGTATAAGAACCTGCTCAGTGTTCAGTCTCATTGCTGAACATAGCTTTGTGTAGCCTTTGCGTGTGCCTGTCTTGTCCAGCCCAGTCTTGTCTTGCTCTCTGCAGTTAACCTCTCGTGTACCGACCTGGCTTTGCATTTGGATTCTCTCTGGCTCTTGACCTCTGGCTTACGGATAACGACTACGAGTACCTCTCCAAACCCAGACCACAGGCTTACGGACTTCAACTACGTGTACTTCTCCAACCCACGGACCCCGGCAAGTATTAGATTAACCCTTTCTACATACCCAGACCCAGCAACGCTGCAAACCACCTTCTGGGCTCGCCCCCGCTACTGTGGGTGTGTGGCATAATCCTTCCCACCTCAGTGCTTGTTTGTGGGCTCGCGCAAGCGTTACAATTGCAATCAATAGAACTCCTTTTCATCAGTGTGATGGTAATACTCCACATTGGGAGTTTATGTCTATAATATAAACATGGACCATTGCATTGTGACAAACACATTTTTGTTGCAACATGAGTGATATACAGTATTATGCTTGTTATACTTTCATTCCTGATTTCCGGTGATACCCCGTTGCCTTTATGTCTGTAGATATAGAAATTATTTCTGGTTATGAATATACTAATCCCTTGTTTCACATTTTTCTCCTTTTTTCCATCTTTTAACAAGATTAGTACTTTTCTAGTACATACTATTTTTATGTTTTAATTATCTGTGTGCCATGTAGATGTATTATGTGATACTCTGACATATCTATTAAATATGCAAAGCTGGAATAAATTGTTCAGGGTATAAATAGGATGCTTGCTAGATGGGTGTCATGACTTCTGAGAAAGCTGAAGCTACAGTGAAACGCGTTGAGTCGACGAGGGGAGATCGAAGGAGACGCAGTCTCCATTCCTGGACGATATCCGTTTCAACGCACAACCGGAAGCTGCAAGACTTATACGAGAGACGCTACACAACTGCAGAATCAGTGAGAACGCGGCGGGTCTAAGGACTCGGGAAGCCATTGGTAGTGGCAGTTGTTGACTTTTACATGTTTTAAAAAGGGTGCACCAAATGTGAGTACACATTTTGACTGTTTTGGGTCAACACCCTCTGCACTAATTGTGTATCTCTTTCCCCTCAAGGACATTATCACCGATCAGATAAATCTCGATTTGGATCTGCCTTACCTGGGATTTCTGCCTTTTTACTTTCTACAAAATGTTCGTAGAATTGTCAGAATTGTCAGAAATGTACCTCCAACACTACTCCCACGGTACTGCGCCATTGGTTTTGCGTTTCTGTGTTTATATTTTCGGTACTCCACTTTCCCCTTCAGAGAAAACACCACATCGAGGATCCTAGGTGACGGTTCCTAAATTTGCTGGGTTTGAGTTGAGGATTACCCTAAATTATTACTTAAATTGTTTGCACAGAAATAGCACTTTAATATAATTTATTTCACTATTGTTACACTTGTTTTTAATTTGATACTGCACTTTTTGTATGCCTAAATTAAGAGCACAATTACAGTCACTGCTATTACTGTTTGCACGTGTGCCAACACCTTAATATTTTCTTATTTCAATTCACTGGTTTTGTGGGGAGCGCCAACTGAAACATACTTTAGATTTCAGGGGTAGATCTCAAAACAAAATCAGCATATCAGATGTATTACTGCATTTCTGATGTGAATGAAATAACCAATCTAGTTGGACCCTCACTTTAGAGGGGTAGGTGGCCTGATAGCAATATATTCTTATCTCCCAGTGCAGCAATATATTCTTATCTCCCAGTGCATAAAAAGGTATCAATTTGTTCTTCAGGAGACTTGCATCTACCACCAGCTGGGGCTATAATACCGCAGAGTTTAAAAACTCTCTATGGGTAATATTATCACAGTATGCACACGTGCCCACCAGATTTATGTTCTGTGCGGGAACATGGAGGATGTAGTTTCCGTGACTGGTATGGATTCTCTAGGGTTTTCATTAGGAAATCCATCCAGGTCCACAGTTAAAGAAAAAAAAATTTAAATGGAGGATTTCAAAAGTCCTTTTATCTGAGGATAAATAAGGTTTACCTCCTGAGAGGATTCGGAAAGTGTTTAAAGAGGTTTACCAGCTCTTCTTCCTCAGATTCTCCCCTTGTAGACTCTACTGAACAAGAAGCACTCCAAATTCCATTTGAGAAGTACTGTGGAGTGGCTTAAAAAGACATATCTTCCCTGTTTTGGGGTTGATAAGCCAAATACTGTAAGGCCCTTCATCACAACCTTGACAAATATATTAACTGGAGTACAGCAGGTCATAGCTCTAAAACGTATTGAAGGTTGAGACTTATCTGATGGGGATCCAAAGGTCGGTCCTTCTACATTCGCTTCGCTAGCTTTTGAGTAGGAGGCAAAGGAGATGATTCACTCTGTGACCTCTAGTGAAAGGGATCAAAGAATTCAGATCGTCAGCGTCAATTTCCTCTTGCTGGTCATTAGACCCGAGCTCTGAGGTTTTTCATTTTGAGACCCTTTGGTTAAGGAGAATGAAATGGTCCTCAGAACACCTACCGGAATCCCAGACATTCAAGCCTTGTTAGCCTAAGAGATTGAATCGGCCTCATTGCTGGAAAAATCTTGATTTAAATCTGGTCAATTGCTCTTCAATATCCAATTTAAATGAAATATGCTACAAGTTCCACCTTCCTGATGTCTGACCAGGCTGAAGAGAAGAGACAGGAATCTCTTCAACTCTGCTCTGTGTTGGTGGCCTCCAGATTGGCGCTCATCCATGCTAAGAATAAGGCCTCTTTAATTATTGGTCATATTTTTTATTATGTCTCGCTCATACTGTGAAAAAGATGGCTCAAGGCTCTGGATCCATCCAACCTGACTCCTAAGACAGAGTTCCCAATTTTTTTTTTAAAACTCCTACCTTTTTGGCTCTGGACTTTTATTTTAGATCTCAGGTCATTCTTAGATATCACAGGAGTAAAAAGTTCCAAAAAGCCTTTCATAAGGAGAGTTGGTTTTTAGATCCTCTCAAGAGCAGTCAAAGCCGGGTCCATATCGTACAAGAGAGAGCCTCCAGTTGTGTAGACTTGTCCTACAAAACAACTCCTCAACAAATGTAGGACTTTTCTTATGACGAGGCAGAGGCCCCAGCATGGGGTTGTATGCTCCTTAAGGGCTGCGACGGCCTGATGGGCGTGAGCTGGGGGGAGGGGTCGGCTGACCCCCCTCTTCCACAGAGTGGGGAAGGCTGCTTATCCCCTCCCATGTAGGGGGGGAGGGGAAGAGAGGTATAAAGAGTGGGTCCTCAGAGGGAGAGACAGAGCTAACGGAATTCCCACCTATCCCCAATGTTTGGCTATTGTATTAAAATGTTTGGCGTATTATATTAACTCAGTTTTGTATCAAACAGGAGCAGTTTTGTCTCCTCATCACAACGGAGCAGCAGCGCCAGCCAAGCTCAGGAGACGGAGAACGGGTGAGGACTTTAGGGTCCGCCTTTCAGCTGGAGCCCCTAGAACAGCTCGGCAGGCTGGAGGCACCGTCTATAGGGCCGGGCAAGGCCCAATCAAAGCTGGCAAAAGGCTGGGTGCCAGCTTTAGGGCTGGGCCTAATCTGATCCTAGGGGCGTGAATGCAGTCCAACATCAGCTGATAAGGATCTCCCCCTCCCATTTTGCAGTGCTTAGGGCGGGGGGAGGGAGCGTGGCCAATTTCTGGCTGCTGAGCAAAGAAAGAAAAAAACAATTACTGTAGCAACAGCGCCTTCCCTCCCACTATTGGCTGGTTGACTGTTCGTGGCATGTCTTAACCACTAAATTGGTATATTGCTAATACTGTATGACATTTTCTATTTTTATTGTTCCGGCACAAGGCAGAATCCTAAACTACAGACAAATCAATCTGAGGTCGTTTCGGCTTTGATGAGGTAACTTCTTTAGTTCTTTCTTTAATTTCATTACAGAACGTTCCTGCTACAGTTTCACAAGGATGTCACTGCCTGTCAGTGCCTCTTATTTCACATCATGTGTTTTTTCTCGTCACATTCTGGAGTGTGACAGAAACCAGGGGTTGGTAATAAACTCCATATACAGGGCTCCCAGGATACTGGACAGTTTCTGTCCTGTCTAAGCTGAACAGGGCAGCCTCGTGGTACAGGCACTCCATTCCACAGTTTGTCTGCTGCCTGTTTTCTGTCACCTGTCATGCTGATTAGAGTTCAGGTATATAAGACCTGTTTCCTGTTTCCTCTGGGCCCCGCCCAAGAGCCTGGAAGGCTGCTGAACTGCAGAGGGGTGAGAAAGCCTCTTTCCCAAATCGCTTCATTCATTCTGTTAGTTTGTCTAAAGACTGCAAAGGTACTTATTTTGTTGGTGGAAGTGGACAAGCCACTTCCAACTCTGAGTCAGGGACATCTAAGTTTAAGTTATCGCTCAGACGAGCAGCTTTTTGTTTGGCTTTGTTTTCTGTTTAAACTGTGGCAGTCTCAGTGCCTGGGACTGAATAAACCAGGCATAGCCTGTTTAAAGGAACAGTACGTGACGTCTCATCATTTAACCTACCCTAAAAGACCGTGTTCTAACAGTCCCGGACAGACGGCGGAGCCCCGGAGTAAGCCGTTTGTCACATATGGTGGAGAATGCGGGCAGAACACTAAAAGGTCTGGGGGTTAAAGAACTTTAAAGAAAAAAAAAAAAAAAGGTTTTTTTTCTCTCTCTCCAAACAAGATGGAAGACGTGGTGAGTGCGCTGGTACGCAATGTCGCTGTCCAGAGAGACGCGAATGAAGCCCTGCAACAGGCGAATGCAAACCAGCAAGAGACAAACCGCTTGCTGAAAGAGGAGCAACAGCGGTTCGCTCAGGGCTTACAGCAGGAACTCGAGATCCTGATGGAGACTATCAGTAACCTTCCACTGGCAGCGGCAGCCCCAGTTCCGAAAATGACCAGGGCAAGCCACTACCTTCAGAAGATGGGACCCTCGGATGATGTGGAAGCCTATCTTCTCACGTTTGAACGCACGGCACAGAGAGAGGGATGGCCAGAAGCTGAGTGGGCTGGTCTAATCGCACCCTTCCTAAGCGGCGAACCCCAGAAGGCTTACTTTGATCTAGAGCCAGCCGAAGCTAACGTCTATGCAAAATTGAAGTTCGAGATCCTCGCCCGCCTCGGCGTAACCACGGCTGTTCGCGCCCAAAGGTTTCACGCATGGTCCTTCACGATGGATAAAGCCACCCGAAGCCAGATGTATGACCTCATCCACCTCGCCCGGAAGTGGCTACAACCCGAGATCAACTCAGCAAGCCACATCGTGGAACGGTTGGTCATGGACCAGTTCTTGAGGAAACTTCCCTCTGCCTTACGCCATTGGGTCAGTCGGAGTGACCCCCACAATGCGGATGAGCTTGTGGCCCTCGTAGAAAGGTACAATGCAGCAGGAGAGCACCCGCAACCCACAGTCGTGGAGCAACCCCACTACCCGAGGTTCCAGGACTCTTCCAGAGACGGTAAAAGGGTACCGGGGTTAAGGGGAGCTGAAGAGCGGCGACCACCTTCACGCAGCACCAGCAACAGTGGTTCGCACACTAAGGGCAATAGCCAACATGGGGAGCCGGGAAAAGGCTCTAAGTGGGACACAGACTATGTACCTAAATGTGTAAATTGTCATGAGAGGGGCCACACAGCAAAAATCTGCCCCCTAAATGATGAGCCCATGCAATGCAACAGCGTGGAACCTTATTCGCTGTTGTCCCAATGTATGGGCCCTAGCCCAGAGGACCCCTTGAATAACCATCTGTGGGCATTTGTAAAGGTTAATGGTAAGAGGGTTCGGGCACTTCTTGACTCTGGGAGTATGGTCACACTAGTGTCCGAATACCTATTGCCCATTAAGAAGAAACAGGTAAACAGTTCACAAAGAGTGGCAATTTGTTGTATACATGGGGATAATCATGAATATTCCACTGTTGATGTTTTTTTTTAAACAGAATTTGGTTCTTTAGATTTCAAGGTGGGTGTTGTACCCAAACTGGCACATGATGTGTTAATAGGGACCGACTTTCCCCATTTTCTAAAAATGTGGTCCCCAGCTCAGAATAGCGCCCAGAGTTCAATAGCAGACCATAACGAAGTGTTAGAAGAAACAAATCCTTTCCCTTTTTCAGAAATGGAGGTTGACGAGGGCCCAAATAAGAAAGGGGAAAAGGAGGAGTGCTGTGAAATTCCCTTCCCCATCACTACTTTGGTAGGGAATACCCCAAATCAAGATGTTGATCAGGCACTTACCACCCCAGTACAGGATAAGACCCTCGCTGACCTAGAGGTCAGTCCTGGGAGTTTTAAGAAGGCCCAGTGGGAGGACCCCACATTAGCGGTAGCAAGGGGAAATATACGGGACCAGAATAGTACTCATGGCCAACCAGATAGGTCACTTGCTTACCCCTACTTCGAGGTAGAGAACGACCTAGTATATCGGGTTGATAAAAGAAAATCAGTTACAACTAAACAATTGTTGGTACCACGGACATTCCGTAACGTAGTATTACACCTCGCACATAGTCATCCATTAGGGGGACACCTAGGGGTGGAAAAGACAAAAGAAAAGGTTCTCCGAAGCTTTTATTGGCCTGGGGTTCTGGCAGAAATTACAAACTATTGTTCCTCATGCCCAGAATGTCAGATCACCGCCCCGTTCAAAGCATACCGCAGCCCATTGGTACCCCTTCCCATAATAGAGGTACCATTTGACCGGATTGCTATGGATCTAGTAGGACCCCTAATAAAGTCTGCTAGGGGACATCAGCATATATTGGTAATATTAGATTATGCTACCCGATATCCGGAGGCAGTTCCCCTACGTAGCACCTCTGCTAAAAACATAGCAAAAGAGTTAGTACTTCTGTTTTCCCGGGTCGGGATTCCTAAAGAGATTCTATCTGACCAGGGAACACCATTTATGTCCCAAGTAACAAAAGAGCTATGTAAACTCCTAAAAATCAAGCATCTCAGAACCTCAGTCTATCATCCACAAACAGATGGTTTAGTGGAAAGGTTCAATAAAACCTTAAAGAGCATGTTACGCCGGGCGGTCGATAAGGATGGGAAAAACTGGGACTGTTTGTTACCATACCTGTTATTTGCCATTAGGGAAGTTCCCCAGTCATCCACAGGCTTCTCCCCGTTTGAACTATTGTATGGCCGACATCCAAGGGGCTTACTGGATATAGCCAAAGAAACTTGGGAACACGAGGTTACCCCTTACAGAAGTGTAATAGAGCATGTTGCCCAAATGCAGGACCGCATTGCTGCAGTCCTACCCATAGTGAGGGAACACATGGAGAAAGCTCAAGAAGCACAAAGGAATACGTATAATAAGGGTGCTAGGGTCAGAATTTTTTTTCCAGGTGATAGGGTACTAGTTCTGGTTCCCACCGTGGAGAGTAAATTCCTTGCTAAATGGCATGGGCCATATGAGGTCTTGGAAAGAGTGGGAGAAGTAAATTATAGGGTAAGGCAGCCAGGTAGGAGGAAACCTGAGCAAATTTACCATATAAACCTACTCAAGCCCTGGAAAGATAGAGAGGTCTTGTTAACCCTAGTACCCCCAGGTCCGTCAGAGAATCAAGAAACTGACCCAGAGGTTAGCATAGCTGAAACACTGTCCGTGCATCAGAAACGAGAGGTCCAGAGTTTAGTGAGAAGGAACAAAGAAATCTTCTCTACACAGCCAGGTAAAACTAACGTAATTAAACATGACATAGTCTCTGAACCGGGGGTCCGAGTTAACCTTAAACCGTACCGAATCCCAGAGGCCAAGAGAGAGGCTATAAGTTTAGAGGTTAAAAAAATGCTAAAACTAGGCGTAATTGAGGAATCCCAAAGTGGGTGGAACAGCCCTATAGTTTTAGTCCCAAAGCCAGACGGTACAACAAGGTTTTGTAATGACTACCGGAAACTAAACGCGGTGTCAAAATTTGATACTTATCCTATGCCCAGGGTGGATGAACTTGTAGAGAGACTGGGCAAAGCCCGATATCTCACAACCCTAGACCTAACAAAAGGGTACTGGCAGGTTCCCCTCACAGAAAGGGCAAAAGAAAAAACAGCCTTCTCAACCCCAGACGGCCTCTTTCAATATAAGGTGCTGCCTTTTGGCTTACATGGAGCTCCCGCCACATTCCAAAGAATGATGGATAAAATTTTAAAACCACATGTTCGGTACGCTGCCGCCTACCTGGATGATGTGGTAATCCATAGTGAAGATTGGCAGTCCCACCTTCCAAAGGTCCAAGCTGTGCTCGACGCAGTTCGGTCTGCTGGACTAACTGCTAACCCCGCTAAATGCACTATTGGTCTGGAGGAGGCCAAGTATCTGGGGTATTCTATTGGTAGAGGGTTACTCAAACCACAAACACTCAAAGTAGAGGCGATACAAAATTGGCCAAGGCCAGTCACAAAAAAACAAGTAAGGACCTTTTTGGGGTTAATTGGCTACTATAGGAGGTTTATTCCCAATTTTGCAACTAAGGCAACCCCACTAACCGACCTCACAAAAGCAAGAGGACCGCTAATGGTAAAGTGGTCCCCCGAAGCCGAACAGGCCTTTAGAAGCCTGAAAGAAGCTCTCTGTGCCCAATCAGTGTTGGTCACACCTGACTTCTCCAAAGAGTTCGTAGTCCAAACCGACGCATCTGAGGTAGGGCTGGGGGCGGTACTCTCCCAGGAGTCTCAAGGGGAGGAGCACCCCATCCTTTATTTAAGTAGGAAACTAAATCCCCAGGAGAAAAATTACTCCATAGTCGAGAAAGAGTGTCTCGCAATAAAGTGGGCTGTAGAGACACTCAAGTATTATCTGTTGGGGAGAAAGTTCCGATTGGTCACAGATCATGCACCCCTTACCTGGATGTGTCAAAATAGGGAGAAGAACGCTAGGGTGACCAGGTGGTTCCTAAGCCTACAGCCCTTTAAATTTTCTGTGGAACACAGGTCGGGGCACAAACATGGCAATGCCGACGGGTTGTCAAGGATGCACTCCCTAATATCCATGGTCGCTCACCCCTCGAGGTCTGAGCTGGGGGGGAGGATATGTGACAGAAACCAGGGGTTGGTAATAAACTCCATATACAGGGCTCCCAGGATACTGAACAGTTTCTGTCCTGTCTAAGCTGAACAGGGCAGCCTCGTGGTACAGGCACTCCATTCCACAGTTTGTCTGCTGCCTGTTTTCTGTCACCTGTCATGCTGATTAGAGTTCAGGTATATAAGACCTGTTTCCTGTTTCCTCTGGGCCCCGCCCAAGAGCCTGGAAGGCTGCTGAACTGCAGAGGGGTGAGAAAGCCTCTTTCCCAAATCGCTTCATTCATTCTGTTAGTTTGTCTAAAGACTGCAAAGGTACTTATTTTGTTGGTGGAAGTGGACAAGCCACTTCCAACTCTGAGTCAGGGACATCTAAGTTTAAGTTATCACTCAGACGAGCAGCTTTTTGTTTGGCTTTGTTTTCTGTTTAAACTGTGGCAGTCTCAGTGCCTGGGACTGAATAAACCAGGCATAACCTGTTTAAAGGAACAGTACGTGACGTCTCATCATTTAACCTACCCTAAAAGACCGTGTTCTAACAGTCCCGGACAGACGGCGGAGCCCCGGAGTAAGCCGTTTGTCACAGGAGTTATGTTCTTTTTATGTCATAAGTTTGTTCCATGATCAGATTCCATAAAGTTTCTGCAGAGGTTCCTTGCATTTGCAGAACATTATCTCATTTGGGATTTTCCTCCCCCAATTTTTCATTTTTGGAGCTAAATCCTGGCTTTAAATATGTGATTGAGGCTGAGCGAGGTTTCCCCTAGATGCATGCTCTAAATAGGGAAATGTCATGCGAGTTTAGTGCACAGATCTCTATTTACTCCATGTGTTTCAGGGTTTGTCTTATTATTAGACTTCCAGAGGAAATCTGCCATACTCTAGCACGCATGCCCAGTGATATCACACAGGCGGGTTTATACAGGAGGTTTGCATCTCCCACCAGCTGTTGCTAGGTGGCAATCCTAGAATAAATTAACACACATTCCCAGCCAGCTCAAACTCCCACACCCACCACATCATAAATATATATTTATGTCAAAAAGAGTGCAAATGTATACTACAAAAGACAGGGGTGCCCAATGCTACATCCAATTGACAAAACAGTAATAAGTATGAAGTTTAAATACTTTAATAATAATAATAATAATATTTACTTGGTTATTTAGTTAAACCCTTTGGCCAAAGCGTCATGGTATAAACCAAAATTAATGCAGGTCCTACACTACACTGTGAACCCTTCCCTTTACCTCTGTATGAGGGGAAAGAACCATAGTAGATCCTGTTCATTGCAGCAAAGTGAAAAGACCTCCCAAGTTAAAAAGGTGAGGAGTGAGCTCTGGGGGGAGGTGCCACCTACCTCCATACAACTGTTACCAGTTCACAGTGTAGTGTAGGACCAGCATTAATTTTGGTTATACCTTGACGTGGTATGCAGGCTTATGACGCTTTGGCCAAAGAGTTTAACTAAATAACCAAGTAAATATTATTATTATTGAAGTATTTCAATTTATACTTATTACTTTATATGTTTTGTCAATTGGATGTAGCATTTGGCACACCTGTCTTTTGTTGAATCCTAGAATAAATGAAGTTTGCAGATCATGAATTGAACTTACACATTCAAAGAGCAGGGACTTCCAGTGCATGTAAAATTGTGTACAGCGCTACATGCATTGCCAGTAATATACAAGAAAATTAATTATTAAAAAGTGAACAGGTGGCTGGATGCCTAAAAAGCCACACGTGCTCCTCCCCTTCACTGGGCATTCGATGAAGGCTGAGAATAATGTCCAGTGATTTTTTTCACCCTTCAATTGACCTTTTTTCCTGATCTTTCCGAGTCAAGCGAGAGTCCATGGAAGAATCCTCAGCCAATTAAAGAGATTTCTGTGAAAGCACTGATCCCGTTTAGTCTCATGATGCATCCATTTAATTGTGGCAAATGGCTTGGACATGGCATTTAGTGATGACAGGACACTGGTTAAAAAGACAAGCAAGTGTTCACGTAGTTTCCGCACTCTTTACGCACCCATTCTTGGTATAATGACTGCAGCACAGCAATCTATAAATACTCCTAAACGTATACACATGGCCTATATTAGAAGCACAACTTCTGGTTCACTGGTCACAGAAATGACTTATTTTCTATTAGTGCAGTGAGTTAATATAGAAAATGTAAAATCTCTCCCCTTTCTATGTTTGGCGATGGGACAGAAATGGGGAATCATTTCTTAAAGTAAGACAGTGAGGTTACTTTGGGTCCGGGTTCTTAAAGGAGCAATCCAAGGTGGCAAATTTTTATATATCAAATGGAAATATTACTGTGTGCTCATTTACATGTCTTAAACAGGTCTGCAACCCCGCCTTTCACCATTATCGTCCAGCATACAGTGCATCCACTGCAGCAAGGGATTCTGGGAAATGACATGCAAATTTGCACACAGTGATTATATATATATATATATATATATATACATATATATACACACACACACACACACACACACACACACACACACACACACATACATATATATATATATAGCCAGGGATCTCTGAATCTGAAACTCATTAATTTCAGCTCCGTGGACCCCTACTTCCAGAGATATTTACCTCGGAACTAGGTGCCAGTAGCTGCTCTGGATCAGCATGCAGGGCTTTCAAGTTGGAAGCTCTCGTACCACATGGGCCAATAGGAAGCCACCCCGATGACATCACAGCTTCCTATTGGCCCGCAGGACATTAAATCTCTGAACAGCGGACATATTGTGAACCCTGGTAGCCGATGAGAGGCTACCAGCACCTAACTCTCAGGTATTTCCGGAAGTAGGGGGTCTCCAGAGCTGAAATTAACAGGGTTCAGCTCCATAGAGCCCCTGCTTCAACCCCATAAAGAAAAAATTACCACCTTCAATTTAAGGGGTGAACCCAACTACATTGATTTAATATATTCGTTTAATATACAGCTGGTTGTATAAGAAAATGTCAGAATCGTGAATAGGGAGTTGGTCGTTTTAGTTTTTTTAATAGGCAGCTATAATGTTAACGGGTCACGATACTCCGCAGCGTCATTTAAATGCCTTAGGGGAAGAGCGCGGGGTCTCTGCATCCGCCATGCCCCCCCCCCGCCCGAAAAATCACGCGCCCCCCGTTAGCGCACCCCTGATCTAATGAGATTATGGCTCAACTCCAGTCATCAAGCCCCCCCCAACAAGCCTGGTTTTCAGGATATCCCTGCTTCAGTACAGGTGGCTCAGTCTGACAGCTACCTGTGCTGAAGCAGGGATATACTGAAAACCAGGCCTTTTTGGGGGGGTTCTTTAGAACCCCTGTACTATGGTAACAGTACCTGCTATATACATAGCCATATACAATGGCTAAAAGGGAAGCATTTATATTATACTTTGATTATTGGGGAATCTACAGTGTATCTCCTCAGGCACTGGAGGATCAACAAAGTAAGTATGAACATAGGATATACAATTAGACATACACAATCTTAGAAAGCTCAAAACCCAGACCCACATAAATAAATATATCATTAGATAATGTCAATTGGAGTGCCACTGGGAAAGTGACCAAGTACAATACACTGCAATAAACAAAGACGCCCCAATGTACATCTTGTATGAGAAATGATTTACTACATTACTATAGAAGAAAAAACATATAGCAGTGTACTAAATAATTTGTCATATTGGATGTGCATTGGGGATTCTGTTTATTAAAGCATATACTGTACATGTTTACCAAGAGATTTTTCTTCTTCATCTTCCAATTTACAAGGTTATAAATAAGTGATGGCCGAATAAATATTGTTCAGAGTTCTTGGAGGGCAAGACTAGATTGGTTAACATCCATGCAAACAGCGCCATTTTCACCCCGACATCTCGTCGCATTAATGGATCAGGGCGTTTTGCTCTAATTTTGTCCTGACGGCAGCAGCTTGTGTTTGAGTGTGGTAATTGGAAATTGTTAGTGATGAGTTGCACGACACGCTTGGTATAATACAGGGGTACGCAACCTACAGTAGGGTGTGTGACATTTTCGGGGGGCACGGCACTTGGAGGCCCCGCGCTCTTCCCCACAACATTTTAAATAAAATGCCGGGGGAGCACGTGAGGTGTCCAAGTCTCTTACCTTCTCTCCGGCGGCTTATGGCAACGTGAAGTCACATGAAGTGGTGATGTCAAATGCCAGAGGAAAGGTAATGGGGGTGGGAGAGAGCAGGCAGGGGGGCGCAAACAAAAATGTTTGTGCACCCCTGGTATAATGACATGTACAGTATCAATTCTGTGGCAGGGTACTGTACATACATTTCTTCACCTTTCATTTCAGCACCTTCATGGCCAACAATCTCCATCAAACATAGAATAATCTTTCCTGACGTTGGGGGAAAATGTCAGCAGAAAACGGTGCAGTGCGTCAAAACAAACTTGTGTGTGCACTTTCCTGACACAGCACCCCCATTGTCTTGAATTTTACATTTACAAGAGGAACGTAAGTGAAAAGAGTCACACTGACAGTGAACCATCGTTAGATTCTTTTAATGCCACTGAAAAGGAGGTAAAAGGTTGTCCTGTGCTGTGGGTAATGAAGTGTAATACTTACAAATGCACACAGAACAAGTGAAATAACCATGGAATTAATTAGAATGACTGACTCCTAAATCTTAATGAAAAAGTACTTCCTATGAGGCACCCAAGTTGATTTCTGGTTCGTGCATATTTTTATATTCATCATGCCAGATGCTAGCTCATCCTAGAATGACAATGACATTTGAGTTATCTCCACCTTTAAAACAAGCTTGTAGCAATTTTGTGGTTATGTAATAATCATGCTCATAAACATCAACATCACCTTTGCAGAAACAGTCACAGTAACAAGCCACAGGATACATGTAACGAGGATGCCTGCTGTGATTAAAACATGCATATAATGATAGATACATGCAGAACGGGTGGGGGGAAACAAACACACATGTATGCACACAGACCAAAGCGCCACAATTATTCTCTAGTTACTATAACGGTGCGCAAACTGGGGGAGCGGGCAGTTGCAGAGGTCCAGCGCTCTCCCCCCAGGCATTTAAATTAATTGCCGGGGGACCGCGCGAGGCCTCTGCAACCTCTACTTACTGAGGTTCAGCTGGCTCCTGGACACCTTAACCATGGTGTCATGTGACGTCACGGTTGCCACGGTAACGTGACATCAAATGACACCGCGCGAGGTAAGGAGGGGGGGCACCAAGGAGAAGAGCAGGCACTGGGGGGCGCAGCAAAAAAAGTTTGCGCGCCCTTGCTCTAGTGCAATATTAGGAGATAATCAGGCTTTAGCAGACTACTGTATATAAAAGGGTTTTAGTGACTCCAATCATCTCACAGTTGTTCATTTAAACTCCATTGGTGGTGGGATAGTAAGGAGTTGCTGCCTCACTGCATTTTATTTCATGCTTATTTATTTTTACACATCCCTTAAGAACTTCTGTTATAAATTGTAGTGAGGGGGGAAAAGAACTGAAATCGTTCCTAAAGGGGCTATCCACAAGGAAAGAGAAAATGCCAGTGAGTTGCTCTTGAGAATTCAAATCCCTTCCCCAATTTGCACTTTTGCAAAGGACAGACTTACTCTGCACCCGCTTTCCCCAGCTCATTTGAAATGCCAGGATGCTTTTACCTGTGAAGCAAAACAAGATTTGCAATTCATTTTCACACAGCAAGGCTTCCTGTGCCTTCACAGATCAAACTATGTAGCACCTGCTTCTACGGCTCACAACCGAACTTCTCCACAGGTGGCAATAATGATTGTGACAACGTATGACTAATATACATTTAAAAAAAACTTATGTATTACAACCCCGCTCTTGTGACCTCAGCCACTGTACCAGGCTACTCTTAAAAAAATTATTATGTACTGTATGTCAAATAATCGTTAACAAGCTCACTTTGTGGCTTTCAGTGTGGTTTGGTTTCATTGTGATCCTTTATTGACCAATCAGGGTGATAGGTTAATAGGGGTGACAGCTTCAGATGACAGCCGTTCCAGTTTTTGTTTTGACTTAAACACCACCTGTACATGTTTTGAGTGCACACACCACTGGTTTTCAACTTTTTCTGGTTAAGGAACCCTAGAATTAGATTGTGAGATTCTGGGGAACCCCAACCATCCCCCCCCCCAATCGCTCTTACACTCCCTCCCTCTTCCCCCTCCCTCTCTACTCCCCACGCACTCTCCCCCCTCTCTTGCTCACACACTCCTCCCTCCGCCCCTTACACTGTTGTCCCCTTACACCCAGTGTCAGACTTCCCATTAGGTCCGATAAGCCCGGGCCTATGGCGGCAGAATTTGGGGGCCGGCAGAATTTGGAGGCGGCATGCTGGCTTGCCGCTTCTGTGCATGCGCAATCAGTGCTTGCCACATCTGCATGTGTGATTGGCGCCTCTGCACATGCGCATTGGGCAAGTACAGGCTGCGCATGTACAGGAGCAGCAATCGGCGATTGCACAAAAGCGGGAAGCACCAATAACTCATGTGCAGAAGTGGGGTTTGCGCATGTGCGGTCCGGTAACGTGATGTAACACAGCTTAACATTGCTGTGGCAACGGGATAGTACCGCACTAGAACAGGAGGGCGGCATAAAGTGCCTAAGGGCGCCATTTTTTTAAATCCGCCACTGCTTACACCACACACACCTTTGGGCAGCACAACAGTCCACATCTCCCTCCTCCTCTCAGCCAGAAGTTGAACGCAACCTCCGACGCAGACAGGAGGGAGAGGATGGATCGCAGTGACCGGGTGGCCACTGCTGCTGAACTCCGGAGCTGCCAGGTCACTGCTGCATGGGGTGCTTCCGGTCCTGGGATAGCTGGGAGTTTTGTCCCAGCTCTTCCTCCCTTGGCAGCTGCGGAACCCCTGGGGGGGCTAACGGAACTCCGGTTGAAAATAACTGGTACACACGCTTCTTATGCGGATATATAGTTAAATATACTGTGTATGTAACATTTTCATAATATGTATATCAAGATATAGTATACATAAAATCACGTACCATCCTTTTGGATTGCCATTAATATACATGAATTTATTTGCATAATAATAATAATAATTTTATTTCATATAGAGCGCTCTCCCAATGGGACTCAAAGCTATGAGTGTCCTGAATACGAAAGCACCCATATCCAGGCAAGTGTCCTTTGCACAGTGTAGTAAAATTACAATAATATTTATAAGAGAGATAGATATATGTAGCGGGGTCCCCCTTTCTTGCCTGGGTGAGGGGTAGCTGCTCTGCATTGCCCCGCTGATGAGCCGGTTATCCGAGGCTCCACTGATCAGGAGAAAGTTGCTGTGACCATTTTAAGTTTGACGCCGCATGTCTATGGGACTGTGTGCTGCGACGGCCATGTTGGGATTGGCGATGCCGGAAGGGGAGGGGCTTAGTAGCAGGATTTCCTCCATGGACTAGGAGCCCACGTGTCAGTCGCGAGTGTCCAGTGCGCGAGTAAATCCCTGGACTAGGCCAGACTTTGCCCTTAGGCCCCAATCTCTACTGAGACCAATATTGTAGGGAAGGCCCTATATAGGGACCCTCCCTAACAGAGATTGACAACCCACACCACTGCGCAAGCGGACAGATATCCGCGCGGGGACCTGTGGCCTTTGGACGAGACCGCACGTGGCAACCAGCAGTAAGGCGTGAGGGGAGTTTTGCAGACCCCGCATCGTGGGACCACTGATGCGACTTTGCCAACGGAGGATGCCTCTAATCCCCATAGCCAAGAAGGTACCCACCGTGCACCACTACACTTCAGGGAGGGTAGCGCTACCTTCGCACACACATTGGGGTGGGGTTTGCTCCTGGGACTGGAGGAGGGACACTGGGTTACCACACTGGGTACTATTGTTATTGTATGTTCATTGTTATTGTGTTTATGAGCAGGGACCTGAAGTAAAAGATATTATTACTATTGCTGTGTGTGTTGTGGTAATTCCTTTGTATTGGTTCCTAAGAGGAGTCATCCCGCTCACGCTGGGATCCTCATAGGTGGAGGCGCTGCACTGCGAGACATAGTACCCCAGGCTCCCCAGAAGCGGAGGCTTTGGCCTCCTGTGAGCTTCACATGTAACAGCAGCACGCGGAATCGCCCACGGTTTCCCTTAGACATAAGGAAAGGGGGAGATATAAATATATATATCTCACCATGCAGTACAGTAGGCATAAACGACTATAAGAACAAACGGATTACAATGTTGTATATTTCCAAGTAAGGAAATCTTGCTTAGAAAAGCTTACAGAGAGACAGTGCATACCAAGCGTAGAAAGGGGTCATTATGCAGGATTCCCAGAAACCTTTATTTACCGAGCAACATTCCCAGAAGAGTATGAAATGAACTGTAGTCTGTAAACCCCAGAGGTGAGAGGATATAATATTCGTTCAAGAAGCTTCTAAACTGCTATAGCCATTGCTGATCAATAAATGTAATTCAGTAATGCCTACCATTGTGAAGTTGTTTCTGGATAGTTTTTGCAGTGTTCCAGGTATTGCAAACATGAAGCATTACCCTTGGAAATAAAGTATTGATTGATTGTTGTATAACAGATGAAGGCCCCAAGTGTGTGTGATTGAAATAGTACACAAAGAGCCCGTATTCACAAGACCCTTTCACAACTGGCTGAAATGCTTTAGGCTGCGGCCAGGGTGGAGCGAACCGCTCACGCTCGGCGCGATAACTCTGAATGCCCTCGTCCAGGGTGAATGTGGGTGGGTGCGCGCGTGCGCTTGCTTCTTGGCGAGACAACCAAATTTGATTTGGCTGCTCGCTGATATGTCACGTGAGCAGTTCGCCCATTGAGGGCCTAATGCCCGCGTCCCCACACGCACGCAACTATCTGTCCAGGAAAAAGCACGGCCAAGCAGAGCGCATGATTTCTCGGCGCTCGGGCGCCAGCACGCTCGGTTCCTGCCTGGCCGCAGCCTTAGGCTGTGCTTATTGTGCCGGGGCGCGACCGATGACGTCACCCGTCGCCATTGCGAAAGTTGTAATTTGAGTTTGAGACGTCGCTGGCTACAAGGGTAGTGACATCAGCAGGGGGGACAGAGATGAGCAGGGGGAAGGCAGAGGGGGGGAGACAAGAGCAGACTTGACAACAAGGCAAAACGGAGCAGTATGCAATAACAAGGCAAAACAGAGCAGTATACAGCAGTATAATTTAAAAGCAAACTCTCGGTCTGGGAAGGTTTGTTGCAAGTTGGGGCAAGTTATGGTGAATTGTAGCTTTCATGGGGGCAAGGATTTCACTTTGAGGAATCCCAAATGTCTTTGGGATCAGACATGTGGACCCTGGATACAGCACACACTGGGGAGTAGCTGTTGATCACTGCCCCTCTCCCTTCTGCATGATGAAGGTCCCTCTGCAGCCATTGCTCTGCTGCTCTTGGGAGCTGCCTGTGTCTCTTCCAAATTCACTTGAGAGACACACAGACATACACACACTTACACAGGTGAATTGGGTGCAATAGAAGCAATCTGATTGGCTTATAGGCAGTCACATGGTGAGACTGTCTCTGCAAAAATCAAATTCTAGTGATTACAAGGATTTTGGTAGCGCCGTCGCCTTCGCGTCCACTATAAGCGCACGCGACGGCTTCAATACAATTGTTTTCAAGCAACGTCGCATCGCCAGCAGTATAAGTGCAGCCTTAGCCAGTGGGAGTAGGAGACAACTGAAGTGTCACTGTGAAAAGTTCCACCACAACTAACCCGATTCCATTCTCTGCAGCACAGAACATCAGAGGCTTAGAGCACCTGGGAAATAATTAAATATTTACTACAGTGTATCGGTCCTAAAAATGTACACAGCTGTCAAAGGGAGAAAACTTAAAGCTGCAGTTCAGTTTTTTTTTTGTTTTTTTTTAATTTATTTTTTTAATTCAATAGTTTCATGTGGGCAATCTCTAATTACCTAAAGAACTGTATAGCTGCAGGTCAATTCGTTCTCCATGTATTGATTGGCGAAATCTTTAGATATGGGATATGTTTTTCCTCTCCTTCTGTCACTCAGTGGAAGCTCATGAATATTCATGAGCACTCCTGCACTGACAAGTGCTAGAGGGAGGGCAGGGCTGACTAAGGGGTGTGCCAGGGCTTGTGACAGGACATGAAGGGGCAGCGCCTTAGTAAATGGTTGTTAAAATAGAATACAAGAAAATTGGTCTTTCAAAGTTGTTTTTTTAAAAACAGAAAATGCTCAAATTATTTTTTCTTACTACAGAACTGATTTATTAAAAAAAACACACATGCAGGATATTGACTGAACTGCAGCTTTAAAGTGAAGGTTGCAACTACATAGTTCAATAATGATTGTATAAGTATTTGACATTGAATCATACACTGGCGACACACTTTATTCGAGCTCGGCTAGTCCCACGAATTCGGGTATACCCGGGTGTATTGAGGTTTGTGACTGTTTTCTGCCCGAGTGCATTGAGTTATTTTCCAGGCAGGGATTGAAGCATTTTATTCCCACTGGCTGCAATACTGCACAGTATATATATATATACTGCATTACAATTCATGAATTGATGCCATCTGGTAGACACACGAAGCATTGCAGCCTATTAAATCCTAATCATTATTATTTAACAGATCAGCCGCCCATCAGCCAGGCATGAACCCAGGCTGGGAAGGCAAATGCAACGGGGCTTGTCAGAGGTGAGGAGCGGCGCATTCCAGGTATCTGCCAGGTACATACTGGGTATTTGCTCGAATAAAGTGTGTCGGTGCAGTATACAGTATACAAGATTCCTGGATGTGCAGCAGTATGATCCTTTAACATTGAGTGTTCCATGGTTGTGACATCTTGGCATATACGCAGAGTTTGCAATGTGTGTTGTTGCATGGTTTTGTGCCATTATCAGTGTCTTTAAGTTTGTTATGAAGTTTGTGATGAAGTTTTCTGTTTACTGTTGACTAATTTCTGTTTGAGGTTTGGTGTTTGCTGGAACACAAGAATAGGAGGTTTGGGGAAGATTTATTTTAATGTCACATCCTCTGCCAGCATACAGTAGGTTGCGGATCTTTGCAGGGGATTGTTTTCATCGATATGTGTAGTGTAGAACCCCCTTGGGTATAACGCGTCCGTGATCACCATGTAATCGAACGCCTGTGCATGTGACATCAAATTCCGTTAATGCTACGAAATAATGAGATTGATTCTAATGTGATGGAGAAGGGATGTTCGTGGATATTCCTTGTGGTTTGGCATTAGTTGAACTGTATATGGGATGCATTCTAGACTCATGCTCCTTCCAAAATGGCGTGATACATGTCCTCAAAACTTATGCTCCTGCCTCATTCTGTGGCTAATTCTGTCACTTTACTGTTATTGTTTTTTATTGTCTATTGCGATGTAAATGGTGTATATTGTTTTGAATTCAATATATTTTTAGTTTTTTTCTTCTGTATTAAAATACCATTTTGGGCAAATCATTTTCTGTGTAGAGTTTCTATTAAATTCAATCAAATAATAAAAGGCTACTGCCTGATAAGTGTTCTTTGCAGCTACATATGATGTGCCATTATTATATATAACACTAGCTGAGTGACCCGGCGTTGGCCGGGATGTATTTTTGGGGGGGCGGACGACAGGGTTGGGCTTCCCCCGGGTGACTGAGTGACTGACTGAATGGGTGGGTGACTGGGTGACTGACTGAATGGGTGGGTGACTGAATGGGTGTGTGACTGGGTGACTGACTGAATGGGTGGGTGACTGGGTGACTGACTGAATGGGTGGGTGACTGGGTGACTGACTGAATGGGTGGGTGACTGGGTGACTGACTGAATGGGTGGGTGACTGAGTGGGTGGGTGACTGAGTGGGTGGGTGACTGAGTGGGTGGGTGACTGAGTGGGTGGGTGACTGAGTGGGTGGGTGACTGAGTGAGTGGGTGACTGAGTGAGTGGGTGACTGAGTGAGTGGGTGACTGAGTGAGTGGGTGACTGAGTGAGTGGGTGACTGAGTGAGTGGGTGACTGGGTGAAAGTGGGTGACTGTGTGAAAGTGACTGGGTGACTGGGTGGGTGTGGGTGACTGGGTGGGTGGGTGTGTGGGTGACTGAGTGAGTGGGTGGGTGACTGAGTGAGTGTGTGCGTGACTAAGTGAGTGGGTGGGTGACTGAGTGAGTGGGTGGGTGGGTGGGTGACTGAGTGAGTGGGTGGGTGACTGAGTGAGTGGGTGGGTGACTGGGTGGGTGACTGAGTGGGTGGGTGGGTGACTGAGTGGGTGGGTGAGTGGGTGACTGGGTGAAAGTGGGTGACTGGGTGAAAGTGACTGGGTGACTGGGTGGGTGTGTGGGTGACTGGGTGGGTGTGTGGGTGACTTGGTGACAGTGCGTGGGTGGGAGACGGTGGGTGACTTACCTTGACCCCGTGGCATCTGGCTGGGGCAGGAGGTGAGTTGGGGAAGCTGGCGGGGGGGGCAAGAGTGGCAGGAGGCTCACGCCGCGCTTACCCTCCGTCTGGGAGCCGGTGCACGTGAGGAGGAGGCCCGCGCCGCGCTTCCCCTCTGTCCGGGAGCCGGCGCACGTGAGGGGGAGTGCAGGAGGCCCGGGCCGCGCCACGCTTCCCCTCCATTCCTCGTTGTGAGCCAGAGGGGAGGAGCCTGGAGTTTGCTGCTGAGCAGGAGGGCCGCGCTTCCCCTCTCCGGGAGTGGCGCACGGTGAGGGTGATGGTGCGGCTGGGGATGTTGCGGAGCGTGGGGATTTGGGTGCGGTGGGGAGGGGGGAGACAGTGAGGGGCACCGGGAGAGGAGGGGCACCGGGAGAGGAGGGGGGGGGTGGAAGGTGAGCTGCGGTCCAACTGACGGGGGAGAGTGAGGCCAAGCAACAGTGTGTGTGTGTGTGTGTGTGTGTGTCGTCACTCCGCCTCAGGCCAATGAGAGGTGTGGGGACGGGCAGCCCAAGGGACCAATGAGATTTCCCCTAGGGACACAGGAAGATGCAGACAGGCATACAGTGCTTTGTGACAAACGCCCCTCTTTTGTAGTGCTGACGTCTGTCTGGGTTCTTCCCGACACAGTCTTCTAGGGTTAATTATACAACAAACAGGATCATGCAAAGTATTATGCTGCTTAACTCAGGCTTCTGCCTGCTTTATTTTCATCCAAGTAAGGTACTGCAGCTTTAACATGTGAAGGTTAGAGGTACTCAGATACTTTCATTCAGCAGTTCACATATTTCAGTGTTACCATATTTCCCACACTGTTATTTCAAGAAATAAAACCAAAATCATATAAGCAAAATCCTATCCCTTTCAGGGATCTAACTACACATCAGAATCAGTCTCTCTAACAGCTGCTGGCCAACTAAACTGGTTCCCCAGCTTAAAACAATGCTCTCTCATTTAAGGTCACAAGATACAGTACAGTCTTTTAGCAACAGCAGTAACCATTTGTTTTGTCTTATCTGTTCGTGGAGTCCAGGCAAATCCTCTGGTACTGTGATGCGTGGAGGGGCCGTCAACCCCGATACTGGATGCAGGGGAGCAGCGACACCCCCAGCCCCCAGGCTCCAAGGAGAGAGAGAGAAATGCAAAACCTCTCTGCTCTAAATACCTGTGCATGTGATTAGAAGAGCAGGTGAGGGAGAACTAGAGCCATTGTAATCTGTGGTCTGGATTTTCCATCCAGCTGCCTGAGTTAATGGGAAGCTGTGGAACGGATCATTTGTAACTATTCCTGCACTTTCTGCTTTAAAATGGGGCAGAAAGCTGCCTAACATCTTTGGACTATGTCACATATCCCCCTCCCCAGCTCACACCTACTGGGGTGAGCGGCCATGGACCTCACTGGGGTGAGCGTCCTACCTGAAATACTTGAGCTAACTCCTCAGTACAACATTAAGTATTCACATGACACGAATATGAACTTTTCCCACGGCAATTATGGACAATAGGTTTCGTCATAAGAGACTATACTTGGCAAACATATTTTGTTGCTCTCTATTAGGGAACTATTTTGAAAAATAAGTGTCTAGCACACATTCTTACAACCCAGGATATGCTAAATATATTCAGAAAACCAGACAATTTCTATTACCTCCCTGGGTTGTTCTACTCTAGAATATGAACCTCATTATATAATTTACCAACTGAAAGGGCCATCAACCCTGTATATTAATTTGTAGTTTAGCTACATTTTCAACACAGAGAACCAATATAACACTGTAACATTGACAAAATGCTTATTCTAGAGGCCTAATATACCTTAACTACAATAGCTTATTTGCATAGTTAAGTGTCCGTGACATAGTCCACACGTGTAATAACAAAACAATATCGGTCAATTCCCCAAACACATTTTTTTTTTCTTTGACTTCCAGTCCATTATATTTCCTGACTTTATTTCATAGGCCGCTGCAAACTGCAAATGACTGGACTGTTTCTTTAGCCTCTGACAGAACTCTGGGGCCGGATAGTCTTTGTCTTTATATTGTGGCCCAGAGTGGCGAGATCCGGAAAAATTCAAGGCCCGCGTTGACCTTCGTCGCTTTTGCTTTGCAACCTTTGAACCTTTATGGTACTTCTTACTGCCATGTATTTTCTCAAGACCATCACTCTCAGAGATTTGGGATTTCCCCTCTGGGGCAATTATATGGTACTTAGAAGATGAAGCACTGATTACCTTGATGGGGTTCTCACTAACTCCGGCTGTACCCTGTGGCATTTTACCTTTGCAGCCGGCAGGCATGTAGTGTTGGGCCTCTCTTTCCTGAGGCCTACATTTATTAAGGCGGAAATACCGCTGTATAACCAGTGACGCATTTCTCAGGGTTTGATAGCGAATCCTGTTCTGTGTCATCCTAGTCAGAGACTGGATCTTTATAGTTGCTCCTTTCATAATGAGGAACCTGTTTCGTACCATGCGGGCACGGTAGAATGATTGAAGTACAGAGGCTGCTTTATTCCGGCGATTAAACTGATGAATTTTCATCCCTCTGTAGGCAGCCTGTAGGATGATAGTTGCGGCGCGTTTACGCCGATAATTTTCTCTTTCCCTTCTTCCTTGGATAAGAGCTTTGCAGTGCTTCTGAATTATTCTAACGCTTTTCTCCTTTTTCAAAACGTTAAGTTCCTCCACGAGAGAATTCTGTTTTGTGCATATATGTCGCAATTCTGTTCTCAGAGCGTCCATTTCTTCCTGGTGCTGGCTCTGAGTGTGCATCAATGCATTCTGTAGTGCTTCCTGCACTTCTAATTTTTCCTGAGTCAACTGTTTCTTTACTTTTTCTGCTTGGTCAGTCAAATCTGAATTTTCCAATTTCAGAGTCTCATTTTCTTGCTTTACAGTCTCTAACTCACTCAGGGCAATCTCATGGGTTTGCTTCAACATTCCCAGCTCTGTGTTCAGACCGTGGCCCTCCAGGCGTGAGTTTTGCACCTCTGTGCTGAGCGCGTGAACCTCTTGTAGAGCCTTCCCGTATTTCTGTTTTAGGATAGCCATTACGGTGTTGGCCTTTTCCAGCCTAGTCGTCACCTCTTCCAGCTCACTCCGTAAGAGAGACTCTGTTTTCTTCAAAGCCTCGTACTCCTGTAAAGCTGGAAGTATACACCTCTGTAATTCGGCGTTCGATTCTCGCTCTTCCATCCAACATTCTCGCTCCTTCTTGCTCCATTCTCGCTCCTTCACCAAATCCTGCCACAGGACTTCATAATTATGGCGGGCAGCTTGGAGTGCAGAAACCAAAGCCTCTTTATCCTGGTTCAAGGATTCAGCTTCCCTTTGCTCCTCCTTTTCCTTTGCCACTGTTCCCGTGACAATTCTGCCGGTCACTCCGGTCTCCAGCACATCTCGGCGCCTTTCTGACGCATGTCCTGACAGCGCAGGTTCAAGTGGCTCGGTCACTTCCCCTGTGACTTGAGGAACAGTTTTCTTTTTCTTCTTCTTTCTTTTTGCTTTATTAGCTCCAGAGATATCAGTGGTACTGGGCACACGCTCACTGGTATCAGCTTCCACATCTTGCTTGCACTCATAGGGCGTTGCTTGCTTTTGCAGCTGTTTGTCTTTGAAAAATTTGGGGCACACATCTTCCATGTGACCTACTTTATGACAGGCCCAGCATACTAAATTCATCTGTGGGTACGACTCTCCTCCAGGGGCCACATACGAGTCGTCATCATCATCATCGTATGGCCTGAAGGGACACTGTTTTTCATGATTATGTACATTACAAAACAAACATTTCACGTCGGCCATTTTAGAAACCCGGCAGGGACAATTTGCTAACTGCAATTTCACTCACTTCAGCAACTTGCATACAGCACTTGCTAGCTGCAAATTCACTCACTTCAGCAAAAGGCATTAGCTTTACAAACAGCACTTGCTAGATGCAATTTATTTTTTTTCTTCTTTTTCAGCAAAACATTTTGGTTTTCTGTTTGGGTTCAGGGTGCTATTGCATCCACACTTCGCACATTCTCTGTGTATGCTAGAAGCACAACTGATATACACAGTGGGACAGACTTCACTCATAGCATCTGTACTTTAGTTCAGCTCGGCGGCCATTTTAAACCCCCGCATTTATTTGCAAACCCACAGACTTTTTAGTGTCGACCCGCATTCTCCACCATATGTGACAAACGCCCCTCTTTTGTAGTGCTGACGTCTGTCTGGGTTCTTCCCGACACAGTCTTCTAGGGTTAATTATACAACAAACAGGATCATGCAAAGTATTATGCTGCTTAACTCAGGCTTCTGCCTGCTTTATTTTCATCCAAGTAAGGTACTGCAGCTTTAACATGTGAAGGTTAGAGGTACTCAGATACTTTCATTCAGCAGTTCACATATTTCAGTGTTACCATATTTCCCACACTGTTATTTCAAGAAATAAAACCAAAATCATATAAGCAAAATCCTATCCCTTTCAGGGATCTAACTACACATCAGAATCAGTCTCTCTAACAGCTGCTGGCCAACTAAACTGGTTCCCCAGCTTAAAACAATGCTCTCTCATTTAAGGTCACAAGATACAGTACAGTCTTTTAGCAACAGCAGTAACCATTTGTTTTGTCTTATCTGTTCGTGGAGTCCAGGCAAATCCTCTGGTACTGTGATACGTGGAGGGGCCGTCAACCCCGATACTGGATGCAGGGGAGCAGCGACACCCCCAGCCCCCAGGCTCCAAGGAGAGAGAGAGAAATGCAAAACCTCTCTGCTCTAAATACCTGTGCATGTGATTAGAAGAGCAGGTGAGGGAGAACTAGAGCCATTGTAATCTGTGGTCTGGATTTTCCATCCAGCTGCCTGAGTTAATGGGAAGCTGTGGAACGGATCATTTGTAACTATTCCTGCACTTTCTGCTTTAAAATGGGGCAGAAAGCTGCCTAACATCTTTGGACTATGTCACAGCTTTCACAAATATATAATAAGATTACCAAATTATCAGCATTATCTTAAAAAAATAAATATTAAAAAAAAAAAAAAAAAAGAGAGAGAAGTTTCCCAACTCCGCCATTCAACACAAAATAAAATCTTCACTGCATCCTTTTCATATTTAAACGGCTACTAGTAATTCATTCAAAACAGATTTTATACATCAGATATATCAATGTCCATTGTTTACTGGAGCTTTAAATCTATGTTTGCTTTTTAATTTCTCTGTTTCGCTGTTTGGTAATAAGCAATTTAAGCAAAAAGCAACAAGAAAAATAGAATTAACCCATTCAGTGTTCCAGTCCTGCAAAGCACTGAGGAGCCATTGAAACATTTAAGCACTATTGAATGTAGCCGTTCTGTATCTACTGAATGAGAACCTGCAGTGATTACCACTACAGCAGGCAGTTTGTGTAAATCAGTATATACCTCAGGGGAATAGGCAATCAACACACATTAAAGAAAACATTTCAATGTGCAATTTTATTTAAGTCACTCTCATCCATGACTAAAGATAGGGGAATACGCCCAATTCCGTTACCCAGATTTTCTCGCATTTCTAACAACCTCCCACCCCCACACACAAATCCATTTCACAGTGTTAAATCTACGGACGGATTTGGTCGGTACTAATCCGAGTGGATTCATCAAAAGCCGCCATTGGATACAATCCATTGACAGATTTGTCAAATCCAATCCGTGGATTTAGCAATCCGTTGGCAGATGAATCCGCTAATTGGATTCTGCAAATCCGTCCACGGACTGTAGAATCCGCGGAGTGTATTGGTAATAATAATAATAAATACACAAAATGGCGAGTCGCCCTTTTTTAGGTTGATCCGCGGACCAAAGGAACCAGACAAAAAAATGTGCCCAACTCTACCATGTTACTCTTGAAGCTGCTTTTCACATATTTGAGGACTGTACAACTCTATAGTCTCTACTGAAACTGGTAAAAATAATAATAATAATAATACTACACCGGATCACAGCAATGTTTTTCCTATAATACATTTGGTGCTTTTTGCACTACTATTGAAGACTGACCAATAACACCATATATATTATATTCTAATTTGAAATCACAATCAGTCAAAATTAAAATGACCATATTTGCGATGGATTGATTTGCTTGTGACGTCAATGGAACACATGCATTACAAGAGTGGTCTTGGACTGGACATATGTTCAGTTTTCGTATGGTCCTCACAACAAAGGGGAAAAAAATGAAAATTAAGAAAAATAAAAGAATCCCCAGTAAAAACTATAGAATTTTTTTTTATATTAATACAAACAAACAAGTATTAGGTTCCCCTTTCCGAACATGTACATTTATGCAACATGAATCACACAATGTTTTTGCCTATGTAACAGGATGCTACTATTGGAAAGACTTGGGCCCAGATACACAAAGCTATTAAATAAAGCCAAATAACTTCACTTCACCTAAAATAACGGACGTTATTTTCCCAGAGTTCAATGCCTATCCCCAAAGTGATTATATGAAAAAACAACAGCCGTTAAGCATAGGTCCAACGCCTAAATTAAGTTAGCACTATCTTGCGTTTGCTTCAAATAACCCAGCACTAAGCCTGTCCAAAAGTGGCATCACACCTATCCAGACCCTGAAACAAGGAGGTTCTCTAGCAAAAACCTGGGAGTAACGCCATCTTTCGGCAAGACCTAAATAACCCAATGTTCAGTCTCTGCGTTAACCTGAATTGTCTTTAGTAGATATGCAATGTTAAGGGGAAAACCTCTTTAGCACCAACGGTTGTACAAATGAAGCACTACACTATCTAAAAGAGTAAAAATGGATCAACATTAGGTTACTCCCTTTAGTGAATAAGCGTTACTATTAAGCTAACATTAATGTAGGTTAGCGTTCCATTAAATAGCTCAATGGAGGTTTGGGCATCTTGAATACCAAGCAATATTCTGCTATAAGACACGTTCTAGCGCTAGACTTACAACTTACAGCCCATTCAAGTCAATGGGATGTAAAATCCTTAGGAATTCACTCCTGTGGCGTGAGTTCTGGTCATTAAAAGGAAAATCACATTTATTCACCAGTACAGTGTCATGCTTCTAAATAATATTCTTTCATCTTGGTACTTAGTCCATATTAGATAGATCAGGGGTGGCCAACTCCAGTCCTCGAGGGCCACCAACAGTTCAGGTTAACCCTGCTTCAGCACCGGTGGCTCAGTCAGTCCCTGCTTCAGCACAGGTGGCTCAGAAACTCAATCTTTGACTGATTAAGCCACATTGTGCTGAAGCAGTGATATCCTTAAATACTGACCTTTTGGTGGCCCTTGAGGACTGGAGTTGGCCACCCCTGAGAGAGATTATACAAAGTACATACGGTATAAAGAGAAACTTCTTCTGTGCTCACTAAAACTCAAATACAAAAGACAAGTTTTATCGTAGAAGACATTCAAAATGTTTAGATAACATTCCAGTAAAAAAATTAAATGGCACCCACCCAGCCACAACAATTTCAAAGTCTCCATCATTGTCCACATCTGTGATGGCCACTCCGTAGTTCAGTTGTGTTGGGTTACTTTCATAATCCGGTGGGAGGATGGTGTTGGTCACAGCTGTGAACATTGGTTCGGACCGTTGAGCTCCTCCACAGCAGAGAATAACTGAGAGCAACACCACAAGGTGCATCATCTTGGATATCTGAAATGAATCAGTACAACACTTTAAATCATTCGTAGACATATTCAGAAATAATAAAACCTAGGATTATACATTTAGAATGGAAAGTTAAAATAAAATATGTGAGATACAGTATCAAATGTAACATTTATGGACAATCGTACTCAATACACCGCATGGCTGGTTGAGGAGTTTCTGAAGATAGAAATGACAGGGTATTCAGAGTATGGAGACCCTATTATCGAGCTATACAAGGCGATGGAGATTTTATTTTGACACTATTCTCAGCATTAAGGGGAATAACTGATTGGATGAAAAATTGAAGAATGCAAAGCCGTAAAAGAATCAATAGGAAAACATTGTATTATTTTAAAATGTTTCAACTACCTGGTAGTTGAACCACTTATGTAGCTCAAGAATCTAGAGCTACAGTACATTGTTTCATTAAGGGAATTTAAATCTCAAGATCATTTAGCCCTAGCACAGTGGTGTGCTAATTGGGGATGGTGTGAGATTGTTTTCGGAGTGCGCGGGGTTTACAGAGGCCCCGCGCACTTCCCGAAGGCACTTAAATTAAGTGCCGGGGAAGCGGCGAAGGCCTCTGTACACTGCACTTAACTTGCTTCTGTAGACGCGTTGCCATGGCAGCGCGGCATCATTGGTCATGTGACATCACGTTGCCATGGGTCGTGATGCCGACGCCGGAGGCAAGGTAAGAAGCAGGGATGTGCCACGCAGAGAGGGGAACAGCCGGCGGGGGGGGCGCAGAGAAAAAAAGGTTGTGCTCCCCTGCCTTAGCATATGAAGTATAGCAACCAACTCTGCTATTGACAATCTATTTTTATGCCATAAAAGTTGAAATGTCATTTCCCTAAAATCACTCTGAAGTCCTAAAACTTGTGTGTATTTCTCCTCATGCATTTCTAAATTGAATACTCAAGATTTAGATGCTTAATAATCTTCTAGAAAGGACCATAATATTAACTACTACCAGGAAAAAGAATGCCATTTTATAAGTCCAAATTAATATTTAGGAAAGGAAACCGTTTCACATAGCTGAGTCACTTCACTATAACAAATTAAAATTTTAATTATATATACACACACACACACACACACACACACTTTTTTTTTTTAACTACCTTCACATTTTGACCCGGGAGAACTACAGTACATATTTTAACTTTTTTAAGTGTTGCAAAAAGTATTCTAAACTAATTTATCGATTTGCATAAAAGATACTATTTAAGGGCATGAATTGCGCCTTTATTTATTATTTTTTAACATGGGGTTGAAGCATGGGGTTTTCGGACATGAACCCTCTTAGTTTCAGCTCCAGGGACCCCATGCTTTCCAAAATATAGACCTCGAAAGAGGCTGGCGGTGTTTTGGTAAAGTTTAACGCTCACTCCCGTGTAACGATGGCCAATAGGAAGCCGAACCCAGTGATGTCACCGCTACCTATTGGCCAGCAGGGCGCCGGAGCTTTGAAACTCCGCCATTACTTGATCCCTGCTGGCTGAGATCTGTATCTCCGGAAGCAGGGAGTCCCCAGAGCTAAAATTAATGAGGTTCAGCTCGGAGATGCCCCACTTCAATCCCATTCTAAAATTAATTAATTTTTTTAATTCATTTTAATTAATTGCCTCTAAAGCAGCTTTCCGCCAAAAATTTAAATTGATTTTCTAACACAATTGGAAACTTTGTGTCCCCCTGCGCTGAAGCTCATTTTCAGCAATAGTGATTTTCCCCTCATCCCCCTGATGCTGAGATAATTAGCCTTTTTGTGCCATGCTATGCAATCAGTTCACTAATATCGGTTTCTCTTATATTGCGCTGTACATAGAATTTTGAAGGCACAAGTCCCTGCCCCATAGAGCTTACAATCCAATGTTGGTGCAAGGGCACATGGGCTGAAGGTCACAGAGCGGACACTGCTACAGGCTCCCTTGCTTAGGTAATGTCGTTGGCAGTGTCATTGTTTTCCGAGTCAGTGACGTCTCACTAAGCCTCCCCTTCAGCCCAGGGCCTTTACCACTGCAATGACTGATACCTGCTACAGCAAGGGTGGCCAACTCCCGTTCTCAAAGGCCACCAACAGGTCAGGTTTCAAGGATATCCCTGCTCCAGCACAAGTGGCTCAGTCATTATGATTGAGCCACCTGTGCTGAAGCAGGGATATCCTGAAAACCTGACTTGTTGGTGGCCCTCAAGGACTGGAGTAGGCCTCGCCTGTACTACAGTTCTCTCTGTTCGCAACAATGAACCATCTCCTCTTGAACGTCTGATGGAAACTGAATGAGAATGTCTGTTCAATGACTGATCTTTACCTAATTTATACAGGTGGAGGAGTCAGGTTTTTGTGAACAAGCTTTCAATTATCTTTCAGCTGCAAAAAGGGGTTTATGGGATATTTTGGTATTCAACTTAACTCAAAGTATATAGCACAGATTTTTTTTTATAGGTATCTGTTTTCTTGTCACATGCATTTTCCTGACCGATGCAGCAAAGGGACGTCTATATCAATAGGAAGATGACTGTATTGCATTAAATTTATAAGTGCACGGTATGCAGAAATGGATATAATGCAGAGAGCAAGCAGATGAGACTGATAGAAAACGGAATTATTGCCTTAAAAAGAGTGCGCATCTTAAATTCAGCTTTGGAAAGCTCTAAGGACCGGACGTGCAAATACTCTTTGTATTATCTTTCTGAACAGAATGTGAAGGATGTGCAGAGGGAGACAGTCACAGCGGGTGTCTCCTATCAGTATGCTGTCTGCTGTAACTATGTGTAGCTTATGATATAGTACGACAAGAGCAGAAACATAAGGAAGCCGTAATGGAGCAAGAGACAAAAGAGAGCGGTACTGTGAAAAAGAATACAGCAAGAGATGGGAAGATAGAGCACGAAAAGAATAAGTGGTGCAGCTTAAAGCAGAAGAACAAGGTGCATGGGTAAAGCCGGGCAAACTAATGGGGAAGATGTAGCGAAGGACGAAAATGGAAGCAAAAATAAGAGAGGCCAAGACAAACATGGCATGTCAAACAAAAGATAAATGAATGGAAGTATTTTAATGGATGGTAAATAAATAAAAATGCCAGAGGTTTCAGGGATGGAAGAAAAGAGACAGGACGGAGAATAATGTTGCACTAAAGAAAGATCTAAAATATGAAATAAATGTGGACCAACATATCAATCATACAAGGTATTCTTGTACATAAGGTTGAGACTGTTTAGGTCTCGACCAGATGTGATCTCTAAACTTGTGTAAGGCTTAAAGAAACAATCCCTCCACCCCCCAAATGTCGATATGAGATTAATTTGCATAATGTTACCATCTTACCCCTTGTGCATGTCTTGCTCTGTTTCATTTAAAAGAAAAAAAGGTTTTTTTTATGTTTAAAAAAAATCATAGACCTTGGTCGGGACAGCAATGGTTACACTGACACATTGCATAATCTGACTGTCAGGGTATAGGGCCGTTAGGTTATACATCGCACTATACACTGACACGGAGTAGAACCTGACGCGCTATACACTGACACAGAGTACGTAGTCAGATTACACAGATGACAGGGGTAGCAGATGGACTGACAGGGGGTACAGTTGGTACAAGGGGTGATTGTCACTACCTTGCTCTCCAGTTACCACAGCCAGCACCACATGGTGCTCTCAGCAGGCAGAGTTTATACTCACTCCTTGTGCTGCTTGGGAGCCCACCAGGGGTCACTGGTCCATAGGAGCTCGGGAGAGAAGCTGTTAGGGGGCACGCTGGCTTCTCTTCCATGTCTCTATGGCCGCTCTGCACTGTCTGCTGTCGGAGTCCCTGGTTTTTTTTTTCTTTTCTTCGGGCGCCGCACATGAAGCACTGAAGGGCCGCATGCTACTCTTGGGCACAGGTTGGCTACCCCTGCTGTAGTGTATATATGTAACCCCCTCTGGGATTACTATGTACATTTAAGGGGTTAAGGGCCCTAAAGGGTTAACTGTATGGGTTGCTGCAGAGTCATGTCCCTCTCCTATAATATGTTGCAAAGTAACTAGGTAGGGGTCTAGCCACTCCCACCCTCTCTAAGGTACTTTGTCACCTGGTCCAGTGTGACTCGGCAGAAGTTAAGCCCCACCCCTTTCTGCCTAGAGACAGGGACATCATGCTACATTATAAATAAGAGGGGGAAGCTTCTAGATTCTCAGACCCCTGGAGGAGATAGTGGAGGGATCTCACATGTAAATAGGAAGTGGTTATGTAAATAGATAAAGATAGGATAGGATTCATTATTTGTTTTGTAGTTACGGAAGTGCCCCTTAAGTAAGATCCCTAGTAATGGGAAAATGGAGGAGTACTGACTGCCTTAGGGGAGGCCTGTGTCCCTTAGGGGTTGCCCTAATTGTAGCCCTGGCACTGACCTGGAGTCACAAGGACAAGAAACACGACAGTACCTGGATAATGATCCTAAGAGAATTAGGTGTAGTGCATGTCTAAAGAGCCACCCCCTGTTACCCCACTTGCAGCACCCTGGTGCTGAGGTAAGAAGAGCAGAGTACAGTGAGGCTGATCTCTAACACAGTGATCAAGGGTAGCCCAAGCTGGGACCCTGGCAGTTATGGAAGGGTGATTCCAATGCAGTAGATGGTCAGTTAGGACAAGTGAACTTGTAGACACTAATCGTAGTTTAACAAAAGCACCGCCCTAGGAATCCAGTTATGTATCTGGGGGAAGACATTATACCTGTTCAGAATGTGAATAAAGATATTTGTTTCATAACTACAAAGTTCCTGGCGCCCATCATTACCACCTGCTTATTAAGTAAGCCAAGATGAGACATTTAATATAGAGGCCTTAATATTTATTTATTTTTATTAAAAAAAACGCAACACATGGAAGAAATACCTTTATAGCACAAGCTTTCATTCTAGCCAGACAAAGATCAGTAACTAAAGCCAACCCATCAACTTGTAACCCTCCCTGCCTGGCTTCCTAGGGAGATTACAGCAGTGCAGTTGTGTGTTTAACAGCATAGATTTACCTTGTCTCAGGGCGCTGGATGTGTTTGGCTGTGCGAAGGAAAAGATGGGCACCAGGAGTTTTTATAGTACAACTTCAATCTTCATTCATGTTCCCAGGCTTGGGAACATTGCAGTCACAGTTACAATAATATTGACATGGCTGTACCTCGTTTCATCCATACTGTTATCACTATCATAGTTCTTCCCTGGAGCCTTCTGTTTACACTCCTGGGAGGTGCATACACTCGTTACTGACTGGACACCCTATATTGGACTAGGTCCCCTTGTTGCACTTGCTTAGTTCTGTCCATGTGATCATTCTATTTCGGGACCCTTCTGAGATCCTGTTATTCTCTGGGGAGGTTATTATCACCCTCCTTTCTCCTGCAGCAAATTTCCACTTTCTCAGGGGCTATAAACTCTGTATATGGATATCCTCGTGGGGCTGAGCTCCTGAATCCCAGAGCTTTATCTACGCAGCTCTGTGGCATGTCTGCATTCCCTTTCTGGGATCTGCATATATCTTCTGTGCATTGTTGTAGGGGTCCTAACTGTTAAGGAACTGTGCCTAACTAAAACACAACAGGAGGGCATAATCTCTTTACCAAGGGGACTTTCCCCCAGCCTCTACTTCCCGAGGCTCCTACTCTCCTCTCCTTCTGGAACCTACTCTTCCACAACATTTCCTCTGACTCTTATACCCCCTATCATGTATTTCCATGTGTCATTATAGGGTGGAGCCTATCATCCACTGCTTACCATTAACTCCTTGGATTACATTAGTACCCAACACAAGGAGGGGGGTTTACACACTATTACCACATTTGTTCCAATGATGACATTAGAGACAGGCATCTATTCTCTCTTCACAATTCCTCCATCCAAAAAGGACACTCGACAAGAAACTGACTGAAAAATAGAATGTTCTTGTAGAATACCTAGTGAGAAATTGTTCCGATAGTGAAAAAAAAAAAAATAGTAGACTCCCCGTGTTTCCCTTGTCATCACCCACAGATGTAGCAGGCATAGCACATGCTGGCATGCGCAGCAATGCAATAGCGTACTAACCCACCACTTTTTGCGCGTCACTAATGACTTTACAGTGGTGTCTGTCCCCACTGCAAGGCGCCAGCTGGAGCATTAATGGCTGCTACATCTATACAATAATATGTTCTCACCACTGAAAGATAACATCAAGGACCTGCAATCAATGCTCAGAGGATAAGACACTCAAATATATTAACTGGACCACCGGTCATAGCCTATAAACAACCATCCAATCTCTCTAACCTACTCATCAGAAACGGGCTGTCAATTATGGAAACCTCTGCATTCGGTATTTCACCCTGCTGCAAGAAGAAATGTGAAACCTCCAAATACATTTCCACGGAAACTATTGTGCAATCAACACAGCATATAAAAGGAACCACAGAACTAAGACAATTTTTCAACCTGCATATCAAGCAATGTAAGAAGTGTCCTCACATGAACGGTCAGGGAAACCAAACACAGAAGCCCTCCACAAAAAAAGGATGAACCACCCCAGATACACCATATCTGACCCTGACACAAGAGCACCATTTGGTCAGCACGGCATAGCTGGACATACTTACAATGTATTAGAGATTTGAGGTAACTTTAGCAACAGTCAGTATAGAAGGACATGGGAATTCAATGATAGATTCGAGGGAAAAAACAGAACTGTGGATTCACGACTCATTCTGGAAACCTTGAACTGCCGCAGCCAGAGCCGAGAGGGGGGGAGGGCGCGCGAGCAGGGGAGGAGAGCAGGCAGGGGGGCGCAGGGGGAAAGTTTGTGCACTCCTGACACTTCACAGCTGTAATAAACATGACATGATAATATAACACAACAGGAATAATGGTTTCAGACAAAAGTAACATTAGGAAAAGGAGTCCCTGCCCTGACGAGCTTACAATCTATGTGGTAATTAGGCATCAGGATCCGCCATCACGGTCGTTCTGCGTTGGCACGGACTTGTCAATACAGGTTGTTTACATCTTGCCCACAACCACGATGCAGAAAACAAGGACTTGTCCTCACTTTGCCCTTTTCCAAGATGGAGGCTGTATATGGCTGCACCTGTCCTTGGGCTTTAAGTAGCAGCCATATACTCAGTCAGTGCCCAAGCAAGGTGTGTGATCTTTGTACTCCTGGACCCAGTCTTGTTTCCTGCTTTAGTCTTTGCCTGTAACTGGATTCTGTTTGCATCTCTCCTAACCTGACCTTTGAACCGTGATCTGTCTACGCCAGCGGTGCGCAAACTGGGGGACACAAGATTATTTAGGGGGGGGGCGCGGGCTGCGTGCGGGGAAACCTGGGGGTGGGCAGAGCTGTGCACGTGCGGCCAGAAGCTCCGTGCTGAGGCTGCTTCTCTGCTCTGTGACTGTGTCAGAGGGGGTGCGGCTTCCTTCCCTGCACACAGACATCCCCTCCTCCTGTGTTACCTGTCCCAGTTTTCAGCAGGACAGGAGCAGACTTACAGTAGTACTCCCTCCCCTTCCCCCCCCCAGGTGAAAACTTATGATTTTGTGTTGTGTCTGTCTGTGTGGTGTGATTGAGTGTGTGTGTGTTGTGCCTGTGTTGGTTGTGATTGAGTGTGTGGTTTTTTTGTGCACACAATCACAGCAAACTGCACACACTCACAGCACACACTGCCAGCACACACAGCCCCCTACCTCTGGTGTCAGCTGCTGGGGCATTGTGGGGCTGCCTGTGGGGATCGGGGCTGGGGGGGGGGTGATCGGTGCGGGGCTGGGGTGGAATCGGTGCGGGGCTGAAGGGGGGGGGGAAATCAGTGCCAGGCTGGGGTGCGGGGTTCGGGGGGGGGAAATCGGTGCTGGTAGAAGTGAGGCTGCTGGGGGAAGTGCAAGGGGAATGCTGGGGGAAGTACGGTGGCTGCCGGCGCCTCACTCCACCTCTTCCCCCCTCCTCCCGATCGGGCGTGCGGCAGCCATTTTTAAAAAAAATTAGCGCGACCCCGGTTATAGTGCGGTCGGATCGGGTGGCGGCGAGGACTGCGCTATAACGGGGCTGAGCTGTATTTGTATTTACATTGTATACTGTTTAATAAAGGTTTGTTTTTTTCATGTAATCAATCACATCAGGCAGGGGGGGCCTGAGAAATTTCATGGATGAAAAGGGGGGCTCAGCATAAAAAGTTTGCTCACTCCTGGTCTACGCTGCCGCACCCTGCCTCGGGTCGCAACCTGGACATTTCCCTTGATCAGTTCCAAGGTCAATGGTCAGCTCCCATATCCTGCCTCTGGGTCAAGGTGTGACGGAGGTAACCAGGCTCACTAATAAAAGGTTAAGCCCGTTTGGTTACCTCTGATCCATGTGTTGGGGTTCAGGAGTGTCAGCTCTTGGACCCAACTATTGTAAAAGAATTACCTGTAATTATGCGACAATAAATAATTTTTGTGTTTTTACCTTTCCAGGGTTTCCAGCAAGCAGGGATTGCTGTGGTATGGTGTTTCAACCAGAGTTGCTGTTCCCCTAAAAATACCCAGGAATCAGGTCATATTCCTGGATGCATGTAGACACACAGTGTCTCGGTAATATCTCCTCTTGAAAACGCTTGCGTGACTCACCACTAGGGTTCCCTGCTTCAGCACAGCCCAGAAAGGTAAAGGGTGCAAAGGGATGTAAAGTATCCCTGTAACTATAAGGGGTCCCCAGGTTAGTGGGGATACCCAGTTACTGTACAGGTAACCCAGAACCTGCTTAGAGGTTCTGATGGTACTCCAACCATCTATAAGGTTGTGAGGGGGCTTGTAAAGTCCAGTCCTAAGTCTACTTTATAGTGTGTGGGGAATATGGCTGGTAAGAAATAAAGTGTCGTTTTTTTATTCTATTCCCCATTCCAGCCAAACTTAGAATATTTTTAAAGTGCATATTTTATTAAATTGTGTGATTTAAAACATATATGCTGTGCACAGAAAAGAGCTGGGACTTTCATAACCAATGCTCTGACAGGCCACTTGGGGCTACCAATTGGTGCCAGTAGGTCTGGCAGGACATCTGGAGATGAAAGCCCCAGAGGATGTCTGAGGTGTCAAGACCATTTGGACAGGAGGGAAGGACTCAAGTATCCACGTCCTGGGATCAATGGACACTCTTTGCATTTCCATTTGCTCCAGCAGACTTAGTGGAGCTGCCAATGGTTAGCTGGGGAAGGGGGCGGGGGGGGGAGATGCTGCTGGTGGGCACATTTCCCATTGGCTGATTCATATTTCCCGCCCACCCGTTTTTTTCAAGCTAGCTCAACATGCCCCCTGCCTCTGACATCAGCCAGATAAGCCCTGCTCTGAGTGGCTGTGCAGAAATGTCTCACGCTTTGGATTGGGCTATAGTATTTTATTTATGAAACTCAGAAGTATTACAAAACCCTACGCCCATCAGATAGTTAGTTCTCCAGTCCTCTAAGATTCTAAGTTTCCAGTTTCAAGTCTCTAGCAAGAAAGGGCTGCATCAGCGAAAGCTGCCTGGAATATTTTCTGTCCTGTTTTTGCAACTGTTATCAGGGTTAGGATTCCCTGCACCTAGGAGAGTCCAGGTTGTTACCAATTCCCAATTTAGTGTGTCTTTTTACAGTAGTTTGTGTATCATTGTGTGTATGCCTTTTCTTGTGAATAAATGTACAATTTATTTCATTAAACTTTTTTTGCTCAATGCATGATCCTGGTAAAAAGAGGTGTAAATTGCCTGGTCTCCCGTGACACACGGTTCTAAGGTGGAGGCACAGTACGGCTGCCTAGTCAGGTCACGGTTCCAAAGTTAGGGCAGGAGAGAGGCAAACAGAACCAGGACCAGACAGAGATACAGCGCAGGCAACGAGTAAAGCAGGAAACCAGACGGGGTGCAGGAACACAAGGACCAGACACCTTGCTGAAGGAACTGGCTGCTACTTAAAGCCCAAGTCCAGCCACTTACATCCTCCATCTTGGAAAAGGGTGATGTGAGGACACTTCCTGTTTTTGGCCATCTTGGTTGTAGGCGTGAATCTTGGTTGTAGGCGTGATGTAAACAACTTTATTAACAATACAAACGGGTGAATCATCTGATTAATCCTCCAGGCGCTCAGAATATAGCATAGTCCTGCTGGTGAAAGATAAAGTAAGTCTTCTAGACCCAGGCTATACACAACCTTAGTGTAGTGAGATGAAACATATAATCATTCCCCCCAACCGGCTCACCATGAGCACTATGAGGTTGGGACATGGGAAACTCACGTGTAAGTCCTGTTGGTAGTTTGTAAAGCCTGTGCGGGTCTTCCCAGTATGATATGCCTGCTTCTCCTGGCTGAAGTCAGGGTGTCTCCGCTCGTGATCTTTACTCTTCACCGCCAACCCAATACCCGCAAACGCGGAGGGCGGTCACCTGACCGGCGGCCTGAACGGTACTTGCTGATGACGTCACGGCAGACTCGGTGAAGGAAACCACAAGCCAGCAGGAACTCAGCGTGCAGACGCTTAATGCAGCAATGTAGAAGAACTTCTCAAAGAGAGAAAGATGCGTCGCACAGCACAAAAATAGATGAAGGCTGATGTGGGATAAAAATAAGCTTTATTTGCACAAGGTGCAAGCGAGTCCTCTTGACGCGTTTCGGCCTGGACCCGGGCCGAAACGCGTCAAGAGGACTCGCTTGCACCTTGTGCAAATAAAGCTTATTTTTATCCCACATCAGCCTTCATCTATTTTTGTGCTGTGCGACGCATCTTTCTCTCTTTGAGAAGTTCTTCTACATAACTTTATTAACAAGACTATGCCAATGGAGGACCACCATGAATCCTGATAGCAGGGAAAACCTAGAGACCGTTGGAGGGTGTTCTGGTAAGCATGTCTGCAAGGGGTCAAGGTCAATGCCTATGCAATGTATAGTACCAGCCAACTACCAATATGCTTTGTTAAAGAGGTGTGTTTTAAGATGGGTCTTAAAGGTGGAGTGAGTGGAGACCGTATGCCAAGCTTCTGAACACGTTATTCACAGACGAAGAACCTGCTGTGGTGAACCTCATGTGCTATATATACACGACTGAAATGTTGGTCCATGAAAACGCATCACAACCTGCGTTGTATCTTAGTTCGCGTGGGACCAATCTAGCCGCTAATACCCTAACGATAATAAATGTGGCAAATATTGCTCTGAAAAGTATTGTAATTACCATATCTTGTTTACTCATTCTACATAAACACATTTATTCATCATGATACAGTGAGGCTCATTTAAAACTTGTCCATGACATTTATGCGATTCATGCATTTAACTGGTTTGAATAATGATCTAGATGAAATGAATGACAAAGATAATGATAAAGACATGCATAAAGCCTATGAAGTACTTGAAGATCTTTTTGCACAGACTGTAGCACAGAAAGACTTTCAGATTCTTTGCATTTTTAAACGGTTGGATTTTTATTTCAGCTTCTTGTGAAACAGAATGAAGAAAACACTCGTTTTACTAGGTCTGATTCATTAGGCTGTAATTTTTGTTGGACATTCGATCGTTTACAAAACCACTGTGCATAGTCTCGGGTCAATAAATGAAAGAGATTCACTTCTCATTTACAACACCAAGGTGTTCCTCAAGAACAAGGTTCAATGGGGGAAAATTCACATTGCATCCTTCCAGAAAGGAAAAGAAAAATACGTAGTCTACGGTGTGAGGAACATGGCGGCAACTAATGAACCCAGTTACCCATGAACCCCTTTCCCTTATGGACAAGCTTACAACATATTAAAAAGCAGAAGCATTGTGTAGATATACAATATTAGCCAGGTATACCCAAGAAAAGAATGACCACACATTTCTGTTTTGATTTTCATAGGCCGCAGCACAACTCATTGGGGACTAAATTATTAACAATGTATACATGTAAAACAAAGCACCAATGTATGATGATACATGTAGCATTAAAGAGTGTATATAAACAGCGTAGATCATATCAAATGGTAGATACAGTATGTGTGTATACACCTCCGCTAAATGTTCCTCATTCACATTCAATTGCCGCCTCTTCGGTTGTAAGACTGCATGAACTAACAACTAAATTAACATGGTAATTAACCTTCATCCCTTTTAGGAAACAGCAGTTCCTTTATGTCAGGGGTGGTGGAGATAGAAATTCCTATCACCATAACAAGGAGAAGAGTTAATCTCCTTAGAGTATTCCAGACCTAATGATCAATATATGTTGTAGCCTTCATGCTGTCAGCCCTAGAAAATTAAAAAACAAAGTATTTCAGACCGGTTGCCAATTAGTCATGTCCAAGATGACACCAGAGAAAACAAGCCCATTAATCTTGAGATAGGGTTAAAAGGTTGTTTTTCCCCCTCACCAGGAGAGGGGAGGAAGGAGATTGTTTTTTTTTTTTAACTGGTTAAAATGTTTGAGCTTGCTTTACAGCACACTTTCCTTATGGTGACAAATATGCAGGCTTAGAGAACCGGGGTTTCCAATAATATTAACACTCAGCATTAATATTGATTAATTAAGTTATTTGTTTAAAATCCCATTCTGTATTAGGGACCACTGATGGGGTCATTTAGTGGAGCTATTCTGTTTCCAGCACTTGCTTTTCACGATAGAAAAAAAAAAAAAAAAAAAGGGCAGATTGTTTATTCAATGCATGTCTACAAACAAGTTGCATCTCTGTATGGTCTGGTAATCTGTAGGTGTTCCTCTGATCATAGGGTATACTAGTGCCCACAGTATGTCCAGGACTTAGCTAGTGTTAATATGCTATATGGCATGTAAATATTAGGTTAAGGAAAACATTTCCAGTTAATATTACATTGCTTATATGATTTATAAATGGTTTCTTCTGCAGCCCTTTTCACAACAATCTGATTACTCCTATAACGGTTTTTCATCCTATCCAATATGGTGTAATGTGTGAAGATGATCCCCATAATGATAAAGTGGTCTGTTTTCGAATCAACAATGCATATACCACTACAATGCATATACCACTGTGTAGAGACTGGTAGATAGACTTCCCAGGCCTTCCTCTTTCCCTTTGACAAAGCATCACAGTAGGTGTGAAACGCGTTAGTGTTTTTCACCCTCATTTTTGTGTGTCAATAAAGTTTTTGTTCTCAGAACTTGCAGTCCAGTTCAGGAGTGGTGGTATGCACTGCTATTCATCCACTCATTTGCTCCTGTTTCCAATGTCCTGTAATCATGAGTGATGTAACTTAATATTAATTATTTATTATTTGTGCTAAATCTGTTAAATATGAAGAAACATAATTAAATCCCCAATGTGTGGTGTGCCGTGCTTCTCTTTCATGTACAAGAAAGGTCAATGGTTCCTTCTATATGAACATTTCCCATGGCATGCACAGTAGCATCCATAAATGTGAGGGTTAAAAAAAAAATGGAGGTCCCACACTTATTTCATGTAATATTAATATGACAATTTGGTTGTTGAGTTAGTGCAATGTAAACCGTTAGCAAGTGCCACTATTAAACAATACACAAAATCTAGATATAGCTGTAGTGATAATATAGGATTGTATTCATCCTACATTTTTATAGAACACAATCTGATAATAATGCAAAAGAAATGTATGAAATGTTTCAAATCCAGAAACATCTAATACCTAGTTACGCAAAAAGAGTTGCTACATGCTGTTTCAAAGACTCTTTTCTTGCTTAAGTACATATACATTAAAATAGTACAATGCCTCTATAAAGTGTTTTCCCCCTGAAATGCACAGGAATTCAAAGCACTTTAAAAACAACAAGCATTTTATGACTTTCCACTTATAAATATATCCTTAATCAATAGGCAACAAAATCCCTTCTTACTAAGACACAAAACAACAGTTATATAATCCACACTTAAACACATAAAAATATGTGCTTCTATTTTTTTTTTTTTTTTAAACATTAAAGCAAACTAAATAAAGTCTATAATCACTGTGGGAAGTATGAATACATTTGGTAAAACGTTCAGTCAACACTAAATTTGCTTTTTAACTCAGTTGTCATAGATTTCACCTCTCTGTCCAAAGACAAACAGTTTTAACGTTAATGGTATGTGAAGAAAGTCACTTTTTTTCACTGCAGATGGGGATGAAATACCCAGCACCGAGACCGTAATTGCTGAAGACCTCCTTAGAGAGTGATTAAACATACTATAAATGCTTTTTGTACCGCTACCTTCCTGAAGACATGTCAGGAGCAACACTGCATGATGCAATGTGCATCCTTATGATCTCCAGTGAAGCTAGGATTACCGGGGCTTGGATGAATCAGTGAGAAAAAATACTGAAAACCCAGTTCATATTTTAGAATCAAGTGGCACATTAGGTGACACTATCAGGGCCAGTTACTGGTGATGGATATTCAGGTTGCTAAATTAACTTTGGCCAGTTTATACTCCTGGATCAGATTGCCGCAGTTAGGGTCCCCATCCAAATATTGCTTATCACAGGGGTACTCAACTCCAGTCCTCAAGACCTCCCAACAGGTCAGGTTTTCAGGATATCCCAGCTTCAGCACAGGTGGCACAGTCCCTGCTTCAGCACAGGCTGTCCAATCAGTCCTAGCTTCAGCACAGATGGCTCAATCAGAGGCTCAGTTGAGCCACCTGTGCTGAAGCGGAGATATCCTGAAAACCTGACCTGACCGGGGGTCTTAAGGACTGGAGTGGAGCACCCCTGGCTTATTAAACAGTGCTGAGCGGATGGCATTTCTGCTGTATCAGACAAACCACTATATGGAGTAATCTTTCTATCTGCATTGAATCTTTGTACTACTAGTACTAGTCAGAATATGACAAGGTTAACCTGCTCAGGAGAATCTGCTATAATGTGGACATTCCTCCAACACGAAGGAGGTTAAAAAAATACTTGTATTTATTTTATTTGATGAAAAATGAACATAAAAAATATCAGTCAACCAAGAAACAATAAACATTTTTTTTTTTTTTTTAAAAGCACTATCCATCCAAAATGTATTCAGAGCACTCCACATTAGGCATTTACAAAAAACCTCGTACAGATATTTCAGCATTTATAATGTAATCTAGAATGAATATTTAAGGAAATTTTCCAAACAAAATGCAATCTACTATTTTATGCCTGCATTAAATATTTGCTTGAACAAAAAACGCGCGCCAACGCAATCATGGATGCAAAGACAGCAGTAGCTTAGCATAGTAATAACCTGAGGTCAGGCCCACAGGGAGAAGATAGCAAGGTACATAGCACCGCAATTCGCTATACAGTAGGTGTGCTGGAAATGTGTGGTTCTGCAGTTTACTACAGTATGATTTGTTACTTAAAGGGTACATCAATGACCCTACACTTTCTGTATGAGTGTGGCGTCTACATGGCCACCCAAAGTGGTCTTTAGTCCAGGTTTTTTTTTTGTTTTTTTTTTACGGTACACTGGCAATAAGCAACAAAAGACAAAAAGCCCAGGTGCTACATCCAATATGACAAGTTATACAGTTAAATACTTATCTGTTTTACATAAAGTTACATGACATGCCAAGTAAAACTGATCGAGGGATGCCAGTTGGCATCCCTGTGATTCCTTGGCTCTACCATAGTATTTAAAAAAAAATATATGGGACACATCTTTATCGTTTCATTCAAATTCAAGAATACAAAATTAGGAAAAGAGCAGTGCCCTCATCTCTCCCAGTTTGGGTGTGTCATGGCAAAATCTTCATTTTGCATTTAAATGTGAAAGACTTGAAGTGTGTAGTAAATTAGGGTGGTTTTTTTTTTTGTTTTGTTTTTAACGCTTCCATAATGTAATTTGTAATTGCATCCTTGAATGATTATAAACAAAAGGAATGAATACAAATCTGCTACCTCGGCATTTGGTTGTTTTTTTTTACGGCTATAAATGTAACACTCTATTGAGGTAGAACACTTAGAAAAACAAAATAATAATAAAAATGTAAAATAATGTTTTGCAAATCAAGTTGTCATTAATGATTCATGTCGTGCTCTTCAGATTGTCTTGATCCTTCTGTCGGGAGAATAAAGCAGAGGATGGCTTTGTGAACTTGAAGAATCTTTGCATATCCTTCATTTAGTAGCTAACAAAGAGTTATACGTACAATAATAGAAAAGTGCACTATAATTGTATGAGGCTATTAAACATTGTCGCTGGCTCTTTTTATTGTACACAGTCTTACATCCTCTTTGTGGATGTTGAAAGGATGCATTTTGCATCTGGGATGGCTGTTCTTGACAAGTCTTCAAGAAGGTAGTTTTATATTTTATGTTCCTCTTTTTATATTGTATTTCTATCTTGTTCCAATTCTATTATATTTCTTTTGATCTATTGTATTAGGCGGGGTTTTTTTGGTCTTCTTATTGTAGTTGTGAAATGGAAACAGCATTTAATAAATAAAAACAACTGCATGCATCCTAGAATGATCTTCCATCAACACCTACTCCGGTACGTGCGATGTCACAGGAATGGGTATTGTTCCATGAGGAGCCCTTGCCATAAGCCTTCTACAAAGCCCTTTCGCCCATGAAGCCGTCTCCTTTTGACACTTAAATGTCCTCTCCTTGCCTCAAAGAAATACATCACTGTCCATCTCCGAGTATCCTATGCCTGCTCTCTAGAAATCTCCCCCAAGCTACTGTATCTAATTTTCTAACAGTACAGTATATGTCTATGGGGCTGAAAAATTAATAATGAATAAAAAGTTATAAGAAAACCCCGGGAAATAAGTAGGCACAAAGAAAGTATATAGATGAAAGGGGAGGTGCTGACAATGGATTGCAAGATGGGATGACATGAAATTAATAATTTAATGCTCATTTCAAAAATCTATAGAATATACAATTTTTATACAGTAGTTGTATTTTACACAATACTAGATGTTGAAGCTTACAAGACATGGACTAGCGAGTGGCCTTTGGCACTTAAACCCACATAAACAAAGGGACCTCAATATTGCTACTTCAATGCTAATAATACTATAAATATTTACTATTGACAGCCCAGTCACTTTTAATGATATTCTAAATGTTTTATTATAGTGTGTAAGGTAATAATGGCAGGCCTATATTTTACAGTTTAGTGTAACGCAAATAAAATCTTTATGTTCTCTGACACTGGAGTATAGTTGATGTTATAGTGAGGGCTGGAGAACAGTGACAGAGGCGAGGGATAAGTGAACAAGAGCCCATCAAACATTGTCACTCGTTTGTGATGTGTTAGATTGATAGGTTGATAGGTTTGGAAGTTGAAACTATTCAATCAAACCAACAAGGCTATAAAAAAATATAGTCTAGGAGAAAAAACAGGTTTTTAGTTTATTCTTGGCCTGAAGAGCATTACAGCATCTCCATCAGTTTGCGCAGGGGTTCTCAACTAGCCCTCAAGACACACCAAAAGGTCAGGTTTTCAAGATATCCCAGCTTCAGCACAGGTGGCTCAATCACTGGCTCCCTGCTTCAGCACAAGTAGCTCAATCAGACTGAGCCACCGATTAAGACACTTTTGCTGATGGTGAGATATCCTTAAAACCGGAGCTGTTGGGTGGGGTTGGGGGGGGCGAGTCTTGAGGACTGAAGTTGAGAACCTCTTCGTTAACATGTTATCTCCTTCAGGCCTGGAAAGGCCAGACATACATTACAGCAGGGGTGTGTAATCTTTTTCCCCTCGCCCCCCTGCCGGCTGTCCCCCCCACCCCTCCTTACCTTGGGTCCAGCGTTCTGACATCACGACGTCACATTGCCATGGCAACGTGACCCCGCGGCGTCCCCACTTTGCGCACCCCTGCATTACAGAATAAGACACATTTCAGGCTCCCCCAGCACTGACCGAGTTAAGCAAGAAACAGCTAAACATGCAGAATATTGATATGCCCATTTAGTTCTGGAACAGCTCGGCTATTTTTAGAAAAAAAATTCAGTCTTAATAGTTCTAATCAAAAGTTGGGGGGGGGGGGGAAATCTGTTGTCATTTGTGAAATTGAAGTCCCAAAGCTGAATGGCTACAGCTGTCACGTAAAAGTCCAATAAAGCTACTAAGAGGAATTGGAAGCCGCGTTAAGGCTACGCTTATAGTGCCGGGGATGGCGACGGCAGGCTGCGGTCGCTGGAAAAATCAAATTGAGATGACTTCCAGCGATCAAGCCGTTGCGTCGTACTTACTATGAGCGCACACGATGGCGGCAATCCATTTGTTTTGACGCAATGTCGCGTTGCTGTCGCCACCCGCGAAAGTTATAATTTCACTTTCAGCGACGGGGTCATTGATTGGTTTACATTACAGTCACATGTGGCGACAGTCTGTAAAAAATCAAATTTAACCCGCTTCCAAATTTTTGGTCGCTCCGACACTGTCGTGCTTAATATAAGCACTGGCGACAGAGTCAATTGTTTTGGAGCAACGTCGCATCGTCGTCGCGGGCACTATAAACGCAGCCTAAGATACACTTCCTAGTGTTTTGCCATTACAATGGCCCTTCATGTGTTTTTTGTGGCTTCACCTCATCAGCAGCAGTATGTGTGGGCAAATCAATTTGTAAGGCAGTTATAGACGTTTACGCCTTAGATGTTGCCACTCAATCATTTTCCCCCTTTACTTTTTGAAGCTTAAAAGGTAACATACTGTAGTAGATTAAGTTCCAAGATGTGTACATCTGCGTTGCCCCAAAGGCGGACAGCCTGATGGGGCTCCCCAAGAGCTGCTCCCCTCTGCACAGGACCAGCGTGCGAAGGGTTAACATTTGCTTGTACTTTGTGAAATGTCAACCCCACCCACTGGAATGTTAATGAGCCAAGAAGACAAAGAACTTTGTGTTCACAGCTGCATTGAATCTCAACACCCCCAGTGTACATCTGTGTTGCCCCAGAGGCAGACAGCCTTTGGCACAGCGGAAGGGCAGCTAAAGGGTGTGATCCGTTTGCTGATGTTAAAGCTGCTCTTTTTCAATCTGAAACTCACCAGCCCCTTTATTCCTTATACCCAATTTTCCAACTGTATCTGTCCATAAAATGCCTGGGAATTGACTGTATAACCTCTGTTCTTTTAATGTAACCATGTGTTTTTTATAACTCTGTGCCCAGGACATACTTGAAAACGAGAGGTAACTCTCAATGTACTACTTCCTGGTAAAACATATTTATAAATAAATAAAAAGGCAAGTGTCCATAACCTTCAGTCATTGCCATATATTAGAGTGGATGAGAAAATGCTAGTCATTGGGTGCTATTTCTAAACAGAAAGAGTGGGGCAAATGGAACAAAACAAGCATGCCTGGCAAATGGAACAAAACAAGCATGCCTGGCAAATGGAACAAAACAAGCATGCCTGGCAAATGGAACAAAACAAGCATGCCTGGCAAATGGAACAAAACAAGCATGCCTGGCAAATGGAACAAAACAAGCATGCCTGGCAAATGGAACAAAACAAGCATGCCTTTTGTCCATCACAAAATGCATAGTGGGTATTTTATGCTTAATCATATGTAAAATATCAAAGGGTCCATGTATGCACATTTGGAGCTAATTCATTAGGGTACATAACGTGGCGTTACCCAACACAGGAACGGATGTTATGCTCCTTGTGTTAACATGGCTATATATACAAAAACAACGTCTGAACTACAATACCTTTTGTTAGTACACTGTACGTATAACGTCACGTTATTTTAGCATAACCTTGCTTTATTGTCCAACATGACAGTCTTTGCATTAGAGGAGAGCGAAATAATGCTATGTTATTTAAATAATGCCTAACTGGTGTTACTCCCACCCAGAGCCTGCAAAAACCCTATTTCAGAGTCTTGATAGGAGTGACGCCATGTTCAGGTGTAACTTAAATAACGTAATGTTCAGTCCCGGCATTAACCTTAACGGAATATAGTGGATATGTGATGTTATGATGACGCTTCATTTGCATATAATTATCACCAATGTCCGTCAAGGTCACCGCTATGCTCTTTACAGGTGAAAATCGTCCTTTGAAGATACACCGTTAGTGTTAACATGATGTACAGTTAGGTTAAAGCCGTGTTAAGTGACTTAAAGGAGCATATGCTGCTCCCCCCAAAAATATTTTCTCCCCTAGGTGAGATGCAGGGGGTCTCCGGAGCTGAACCACATTAATTTCAGCTCCAGGAACCCCCTGCTCTGCGAGATACTTTACTGCGTAGTGGGTGCATGTAGCAGCTCCGCAGGTTTAAATGTCCCAGTCATGCAGGCCAATAGGAAGCCGCAAGGGATGACATCACGACTTCCTATTCACCTGCAGGACATGGGACATTTAAGCTGCCATTTCGATAGCCTAGCTGGAGATTCCACCGGCACCCCCTACTGAGGTCAGAATCTCGGAACGCAGTTGAGCTCCGCAGACCCCTTGCTTCAATCATATTTGAGTTCTCTGCGTTGGAGTTCGCTCTTCAATAAAGAGTAATTTATAATAAACAAGGGCATGCTTTTTTGAGTCATTAAGATAAGTTTGCCCAGTTTTATATCAGGTTTACGCAAGTCTTAAAGAAGCAACCCCCCACTGCAATACAAGTTTAACCCCCAACGTTAGTATCTGACCGAGTAAGATAACCCGCTCTTTATTTTATGTTAAAAATAATTTTCTTAATCTTTCCTGGACACAAGATTATATGTCTGGAAACGAGGGGGGATATAAATATATAAAATGGCATTGGAAAGGGAAAGAAGAGATCTATTACAGAATTATCATAACCAGGGCAGACTTGTGTAGCACCTTTACCCCCACCCTATGTGTGATTGGGTCGCTACCTGTATGTTTGCTAGTGCTGTGCATACCTGTGGGGCAACAGGAGGCTCTGAGTGTTTCGCAATGGTATGGGGAGATATCAGGACAGGCTTTCAGTGTTCTTTATTCTATGTTAGCAGCACCTCCAGTCAGCGAAGATCCTGAGCTAACAGGATGGTCCATGCTTACACTCTTCGGTAGCTCAGATAATAAGCCACACTCATAGATGGTTCAATTTATGTTTATTTAATGGTCCCAGGAATCACGGCAAAGCCATTCCCCTGAAGGTCACCTTAAGGCTTGAGGCCCATCTAGGCTACCTCCTGGTGCTCCACCTGTATCCCCTTATGGGATACAGTGTAGTTGTTGTCCACTCTACAGGGGGAGGGAAGAGACACAATGACTTCTGGGAGAGTGCCAGTAAATATCCCTCTGGGTTGGGCTTGTAACCCTGCCTCACAACAGGGCAGGTCTAAAAATGACAGGCATCACAATAACTGCATGTGACCCAGCCAGTATCCTCCCCCAGGCTGACACTCAGGTTGTTGCTAGAGCTGCCCCTGGATACAGTAAATGTATCCAAGGCTGCAATAGCAAACTAGGCCTTCATGGGGAATTAGCCCGTCCAGTGCCTGTCCCTAGCAGGACTTATACTGGTAGGGCCCAAAAGAAGAAATAGCGGCCGAAGGTTATGCTATACTTGAATATATGTTTTCCTCTTACACAGACCCATGGATCAGAGCACTATTTTGATACACTTACCTACAATGTGCTGTTTGCTCCGATCCATGGGTCTAGGTAAGATACAACTTTATTTATTTCCTATGATGCTTACACTTGCCAATATATGCCTGTGCTTGCTATATGGTTGCCCACTGCTCTGCTGAGAAAATACAAATACAAATGGAGGAGCTACAGTAGAATAATTTATTTTATATCAATTAACCTATTCATGTAATAAACCTGACAAAACAACCTGAAATAACGGATACATCTCTCTTACCACACCGCAGTTAAATCAATGCACGAACATCTACATATCCAAAAAGGTTACATAAATATTGAAATTAAACCACACTAAAAAAAATTTTTTTTAAAAAGACAAAGATTGGCAAAATAATAAAGGACCTGATAAAATACTCACCAACCACTCATTATCTGAGACATTTACTGGACGCTCACCATTGTTTTGTTGCCAATTAGTAGATGCTGTGTCGACCTGCAAGCCTTTGAATGCCTCTGCAAATAGACTGCTGTATATAAATGCATGTCTATTAATAATATTTTAGTACCAGTGCAGTGTAATTTCAGTATGATCCTTGTAGGTATTTACATAAGCTATGGAAAATCATTACTCATTAATAGAGCCCTAAATGGCTCTATTTTCTGAATACTTAGTTGAACAAATTTGTTTTATTCAGCGTGTTGTACACCATGGCAGCTTGGCTTTGAAATTACAGCAGACTTGACCATATGTACAGGAATTAGAACACACACACACAAAAAAAAAACATTTTAAAGGTCTCGAATAAAATCTCTTCCTAAATGAAATTAGGCGACCTATTGAAAAACAAGATGAGATCAACTGAGCCTAGGAAATTGCAGATGTCATGTTTCCATACCATCTGGAACCTCCGGAGTTTCAAGGAAAGAGAACCTAGCATGTGAACTTTGGATGACATCATCTTGTGTTGGCATTAAAGTGCCAAAATAGCAATCTCCTGCCTCACAATGAGAGCAACTGGAACAAATAAGTCTAACAGTTCTCAACCAATCTCGGCTGCCAGATGTTTGGGACTTAGACCTAACATATATAATGAAAGCAATAACACAAAAGTGAATGTGTGCCTGTATGGACCTATATGCATACCCAGGGTGATTCCGAAGATAATGAGAACAGCAGGATATAATAAGGCACTGCAAGAACGTAAAGTTGGTTAGGAATACGGTAACCCAGCACTAAAGAGGTGAAACGTCTATTTTACGAGTTATTATGCTTTCACATTTGGTGATTTGGTTCAGTCTGACGAGGCCTTATAAAAGGAAGGGAATTAGACCTGGTCTGCTGGAAAATAAAACATTTTTGCAACAATAGCTTTTTCATTTACAATGCATTTTCGTTCTAAAGTAAATGGGCCAAGTAAATGGTGTCTTCAATGTCCAAAAAGTGTCTTAGGACATAACACACATATATATATATATATATCCAGGATGTTTTTATTTTTAGCCAGACTCAAGTAACAAAGCAAAGAAAGGAGAAAAGTGATGATATTTTTACATCAAAACTTGTCTTTCTACATTATATTGTAATATTTATTTAAGAGGTTTAAATTATTCCTGAGATTAGAAGGCCACCTCCTGTTCCATACATATCCTTCTGAACAGTGACCTCTACTCAGTAATTTCCATGGATTAGAGATGCAAGCACATACCCTACAGTATGTTGTACTGTACCTTCCCTAAAGCGGACTAACAACATCCTAAATAAAACTTACTGGGATGAGTATTAACCTAAAAGATCTTGTGCAATTTATAGCAAACAATATCACACCCATTTAGTTTAAGATTTCCAAAATAAAATGAAATACTTATTACTGTATTTAGAAATGTGTAAAGCTTAAGTCAACCACAAACTATCCAGTGAAGTAAAAAACTAATTTGGATGGACTTCTACCTGGAGCTATTTGCGCACCTCCAGGTACTGTAGCTAAAGTTGGTCAGCACAGTGCTTCAGTAAAGTGAAAGCCATCACCTTGTTGTATCAGCAAACTGAAAGAGACACTGACAAAGTGCAACACAGACACAGGGGCTTAATGAATAATCCCGTAAGTGGACAGTCGCGGTGACTCCCATTCAGGTCATCTGGAGTTTTTCACCCAGTTGCTGTGCGACCGGCCACTTCAGGGCTTATTAAATAATCACTGCATAGAGAAACGGACAATGATACAGGAAGATGCTAACCCAGGAAGGCAATGTCTTCCCCTTCTTACTCAATATGGTGCAAGGTTAATATATCACTAGCAATGCTGGAAATCTAACCATAACCGCAATGAATTTCTCCTAAATAAAAAGACAAATCTGATCGTATGACCATTAATTATACGATTAAAATAAAGCAGGATAGCAATACAGACAGCAGGTAAGACGTGACAAATAGATACACTTTTCTTTATCCTACATGGTTTTAAAAGGAGATTTGCAGGTATTTTTTTATTTTTTATTAATTCCACATCGTAGAATTTAGAAGTGTGCATAATAAACACGGTTGTATTAGAATTTGGTGCTCTTGATGACTGGACCTGGTTTGGGGAATGTGTGAGACATTTGGGAATATTCTAGGATAGGATAAGCTTTTACGATATTCTATATGATGGAGGGTTTTTGTCACTTTTATGCCCATCATAATCTTCTAGGGTATATGGCTTGCAGCCTTCACCAGACTTCGAAATGCTCTATCAAACAAAAGTGGTCGTATCAGTCTTTAAATGTTGAAACTACTGATAAAAACAGAGATTTTTTTTTTTTTTTTTTTTTTTTTTAAACTTCACATGGGGACTTGATTAAAAAAATAATTGTTAGACTAAACATGAGTAATTCCTACATGCGCTCATTCACTTTAAATGCGGATTTGGTATTTATTTAAACAGATACAGTATACTGTATGCACAATTAGTGGAGCAGAATAAATATCAGATAGGGAACATCTAAAATCAAAATGTGACCACTACACTTTCTCAATAATAAATTAAGAAGATGATGAAAAAAAAAAGTATGCCTTCAGCAAAAGCATCAGAAAGTTATTGATAATACTCGACCCAGAAACAACAAATTGAAAACAGAATTGAAAGAAAGGACAAAGAAAATGAGCGTATATTAGAAATAAATCAATTTCTTATTAACTGAAACTAAGCAGCATGTGGTAATGTAGGACCTGGCATGTAGAGAAAATGAGACAAAAACAAGCTCTTTACAGCAAGTCTTTCGTTTTGCAAGGTCACACAAATGTCCCCAGTGCTACATTAATAATCACAATTTTGACACAAGCCAAAGTGATTTAAAACTAGATGAACTAAGGCACACTGTACTAATGAATGCAAATAGATATACTGTTTACAGATAGGTTTCTGATTAAACCACTCGGGTAGTGAGAAAGCAATGACGTTACCACTGGACTAAAAAGGGAAATTCCATGAGTTAGGCAACAGTGTCAGATTTGAGTATTTCTACTATTGTACAGAGGGACAGCTTTACTGAAGTGTCGGTTCTAAACTAGAAGGATGAGAAGGATGTTTGTCTTTGCATGGAGAGCAGCACGCTCAGAGGTTACCACTCCAGAGATGCCTGGGCCAACAACTCTGCAGTATAAATTACATACGCTACTGCAGGTGTTATTCTCTCACTTGAGCAAATATTAATTATTTCTGTTTTATTCTACTATTTCCACTCATTCAACATAGTTAGAAGCAGGGCAACACACAGTTAACAAAGCATCACATTCATGTGGCTCGACCACGTTGAACCACATTAACTGTGCATTACCACACTTCTCACTATACTATAAAATGTACGAAATATGGAAAACACCTGGGAAAGCCTTGGCTATACCTCATTTATATCCATCTAGTTAATGAATCCCCTGTTTCTTCGTGTGTATTACTGTGGTGTCTGTATGAGTACTATTAGTCTTGCCATGTACAGGGTACACAGGCAGCACTACATAAATATGCAATTATTATGAATATATGTTCAGAATAGTTATGCTAATGATTTGTCTATTCATTTCATCCACGGGTGCTGAAGGAGTTCAAAGAATTTGATGAGCATAACAGTTCTTAAGGTCACTGGGAACAAATGGAAATATTGGGGTTGTTTTACAGCCACCCCCATAAAATATTTTATTTGGGCACAACAAACCCATTTAAATGGCAGTCATGCGTGTGGGGACCACTGGTTCTGTTTAATGGCTTCCACAAGACTTCAGATGAACCATTACTGCTGCATGGGGCCACATGGTATTCAGAATGATGTATTAATACTGTAGGTGGATACATTTTTGTGACGCAGTTACTTGTGTATCAATCTTATTTGTGCATTTTAAACGTACCCAATCTAGGATTGCATGAGCACCCAGTTATACATGTCTGGCTATTTACATCACACAGATGCCAACTTTATATCTATTGTACCATGCACCATGCACCAGCCTTACTGACACTGCAGTATCACACAAAAGCCTAATATTGGTATAGTACTAACAATAATTTAGTAGTAGAGCGAATCTGACCATGGCTTCCACCTACATAAAGTCACAATCCAGAATCATCATGTCGAGGACATCAATTACTCAAAAGTAAATATTGGCAAAAGGTAGGGACATTACATCTGTGCTGCCTCGTAACACAGTGAAATATTATTCATGTACTAAAAAGTGGTGCTAACCAGTTATGGGCATTAAGCAGAGAAGGAAGGGGCCTAAATCCCCCCACTCCTTTGTATTAACCTTTCCTCTGCCAAAGGGACCCCCAATTCATTGAATTCTCCGCAGGCTATTCTGGCAGTATGAATATGATATTTTAAATACACATATGACATTAAAAAAAAAGTATTTACATTTATAATAATCCTAATCATTTGTAATATTTTATCCCAGAGAAGAATAGCCCATTGCAATTATAGTCCCCAAGCAATGTTAGTTTAGTTATTACTAGAATTAACACTGCCTGTGCTCTCCACCACAATGCACTATCATAAGACACTAAAATAGAATTATCGTATACAACGGCATCCAAATAAAGGGGAATTGGAACACATTCTGTACTTCCAGGTTTTAGTAAGTGCCGATATTTCTTTCAGGTAACCCCTAGTACTGCTTACAGCACCTCAATACCAACGGGCATACAAGTTAACACAGCCAGAGCTACAGTATTTCAAGACTGTACAGTAATACTATTTATCTAGCAGCACCATCGGAGAACTTTTAATACCGTTCCTCGACTCATGATGAGACTTGCAGGGGTGGGGGGTTGCTGCAACGAGTCTACCTGTAATCAGTATAATAAGAAACCTACAGCTCCCTGAGACCATGCCAGGACTAGCAATTATTGCACTATTAAATATTAACATTCTTTTCACGACGATCATTTTGAAGACAGATCCATTCCCCCCAATGCAATCACAGCCCAGCTCCTCCTGTGAAGGGGACTATTAACCATTGCATGGAGTTAATCTGCAAAATGTGACACCCATATCAGACTCTTACTATTCACTCCATCAAGGGGTGAGATTTGCATGCAATCGTGTGTAACCCATGTTAAACGATGGTTTCTTACAAGCATTGAATGGATGTTATTATGTGAGGGTTATTCTGTCCATGTGCTTTGGGTGACTGATGCTAAAGCAGACCCTACATTATATATAGCCCGTTTATTATATACACTATAGTGGACTTTACCAAACATCGCTATCATCTCTTTATCTTTGCAACAGCACACACCTCAATAATTTCAACAAATGCAATAATTGTCATTGCGGTAGTCGTCCCACAAATGCAACGATCCGATTACTTAATCAAAGACAACAACCCTTCAACTATTCTCTGGAACATATATTAAAAATATGGCATCCAAAATTATAGCACATATACACACACACACACGTATATACATATACACACACACACAGTGTGTGTGTGTGTGTGTGTGTGTGTGTGTGTGTGTGTGTGTGTGTGTGTGTGTGTGTGTGTGTGTGTGTGTGTGTGTGTGTGTGTGTGTGTGTGTGTGTGTGTGTGTGTGTGTGTGTGTGTGTGTGTGTCCTCCCCTTATTTAAGCAATATAAATGTAGAAGCAGAATAATACTTACATGGATGAAGAAATCCGCCTGGAGCCTCATTCCAAACAGTTGGATACTAAAGAGTTCACAAGTTTCCCTTTACCTTCCCTGCCTAATATACAACTCCACCAGCACTGCCAGGTTATGTAAAGTCTTGTGTAACCTCCTGTCCAATCAAACCGGGTCAATGCAAATAAGAGGACACGACTGGCCAATAGCGTCAACCGGGGCGTGGTCTGTCCCCTTGCCCGGTGATTTACTAGTGGAAATTGCAGTGGAATATCAGGCAGCAGGAAGATCAGTAACAAAATATCACAAGCTTTTTATTTTCTCCCATTCTCTTTATTGCACATCTCGAGATTATTGTGTAACCTGCAGAAAGGAGTAGGGTGATTTCTTCTGGCAGGGTGATTCTCAGAGCATGGGAGGAGTTTTTTTTCCCTTCTTTTACTGATGAAGGGGTGGGGATTAGGATGGAGTGGGAATTCGTATTGGATAGGAGGGAAATAAGCAATAGGAAGATAGGGGGAAAGAGAGAAGGATTTTTATGAATGTTCCCTCATCATAGAGGTGCAGTGATGTGTGACACCCTCCTCTGTGTTTTCCTGGAGATAAAATCACTGCAGACAGGTTGGAAAGTGCAGCTCTGCCCTTCTCATATGGATTTTTTTTTTATTTGGAAGAATATTGTAAGGAAATCGTTTCTGTTTAGAAAACGCATTGATGTGTATTAGAGAATATATTATTTATTTATTTTACTCTCCCACTCGTGGATTGAAATGAAGGTAGTATACAGCATCTTGATCCACTTTGCCTAGCAATAATGTTACAGTATGTCAGCATTAGTTAATAGTATATTGTTGTCTGCACACAGCATAATGCTGATTTAAAATAGCCTTGTACAAACAAGGCACAATGGGTTAACCCCTGCAAGGCTGAAGGACCTCTGAAGACCCTAATTGTGCTGAAGGTTTGATCAATATTATGCACTAGTGACTTGCAGTATAACTGCTTATTCAGTCCTCAATACTTAACTGTTAGCGTGACCTGCCACCTTTATTACTGCTGATAGTCCATCTCCATGGCTAATACCTTTCATGCCTGTTCCGGGTCAATACCGGCAGTAACTTCGCTGTCCCATTCATAGTTATTTATGACTGCCTCAAAGTACCTTTACCAATACCTGCATTGTCTCTGATGCCTTCATACTGTCACAGATGCCTGAGGTCCCTGCTGATAATACCAAGATCGTTATAGCTAGGGCTTATTTCAACGATATGGCCTTATCTCAAAATGTGCCAAAAAAAACAGTTATTGGTAATGAAATATATTTATGTAAACTTGTATGTTTTTTTTTCCCAGTTAAAAACACTGCTGGTACTTTCCTGATTTATAACAATCCACATAGCAGCTTGAATTCCTGCAGTTGATAACGTACCTCCTGCTGCCACGCCCCTATACATATTATACAGTATGATTCTCTTGCTATCATTTGGTTCTGTATCCTAAAGGGAGGCTTTTGAGATCTAAAAGGTTCACAGATATTGTGAATCTATAACGAGATGTCATGTTGGGGCAATACGAGATCAACGCAATCTGATCAATCAATGTAAACACATTTTAAAAACCTACCATTGAATGGCTTGTGAAAACAACTGGACACATTCTTTACATGCATACAGTATTCACTACAAAATGTATCGCACACTAGGGCACACCTCCCATGTTCTCACCCCATGCCAATTTTTTCAGTAGTCAATTTTGGATTTGTTTACAACATTTTAATTTACAACCCTTTTGCATCTTTCCTGTTATTAAGTTTCCTGTTGTACATGCCGCACTCAGTTGGAGGTTGATCGTCTTCTATTGGTTCCTGCCGCCTCTTACACAGCTTGCTATTTCATTTATTCAAGTGTTGACTCTGTGCTCCATAATGCAGCCTACTATTTATATGAACTGTTCCCGTTCAGCCAAAATCCTATACACTGTTTGGTATTGGGGGATAAAGAGAGAAGGATTTTATGAATCCTAGTGTGACTGTATGCTTGAATAGACACTTTAACAGCTGGAATATAGAGATTATTTTTACTGTGCAGTCGCCAAAGAGAGCATGTGGCGTCATCTCTTTGGGTTATTATATTAGATTGTTTAAACTGGTTGACTGAGGGTCTGGGATCTTTCTCCTAGTACAAAGGGTGCTGTGGCTCCCGGGGGAAACACTGCTGGCTGCTTAGCTGGGGCGTCCCGGGCTGTCTGGAGACTGAGGATGTGATCCGCCTCTGCTTACTCTCTTCTCTCAGCCCGGCACAGAGGAGAGAGAGGAAAGGCGTATCGTAGCCTCCCCGCCATGAATGTGGTATGTGGGAGAGAGACAAGGGATGAGTGTACCATGTGAGTAGGAGGGTGGGCGTTTTGAGAAAAAGGGTGAGGTGCTCTGTGACAAGGAGGGTGGTGAGTGTGGTTAGTTAGTGCATGTGAGGAAGGCTAGTAGGGTACATATGAGAGAGAAGGGTTGAATGCGTTCTGTTGAACCAGGGGTGCCTTGAGATTTTAAATATCCTTCTCTAAGCCTATTCTTATTGCTGGCATCGCCTCACTACAATCCCTGACTGATATCACTCAGTTTCTTGGCTCAATTTCCTCTCTGAATTGGAAGTGTGAGCTGTTAGTTTTTGGGGATTCCAACTTCAATTGGCTTGACCCTAAAAACAACACAATCTGGACACAATTCAAGTCGCTAAACTTAATACATCTAATTTCCCAACTCACATGGACAAACCTAAAATCTGGCAACCATTCCTTGCTAGATTAGATTCTATCCTTTTGTCCAAACAGAATCTATTCCACTGATATCCTACCTACCATTTTCAGTGACCATTCAATAGTGTGCTGTGTAAGGACAATCAAACCGCTCAAGTGAATCCTGAAAGTTCTACTCACCAGAACATTTAGAAACTTTAACCCACAACAATTTCTGTCTGACCTTATCAACTGCTCAGAATCAAGCGAATACCAGACCCTGATTCTGCGCTAGATTATTTCTAAAGAGACTTCTTAAAACTCTGTGACACCCGTGTCCCACTACGCAGAATAAGAGTACAGGGGTCAAAGGGACGGCCTTAGGCTTTGCGGGGCCCAAGTCAGCACACTGCCAATGCCCCCCCCCTGTAAAAAAGTTAAGGGGACTTACCTTAATGAGAGGCCCTCCTATGGCAGAACCACGGTGTCATGACGTCCCCGTGGCATGTGACATCACGTTGCTATGGCAACACATTGTCATATGATGCCACACTGTAATTTGATTAGACTTCTGTCACAATGGAAACGCGACGCTACAGTAGGGGACCCGCTCTAGAAAAGGTAAGACCCATCTCACAAATGGACACAGGCACACACAGAGACAAAGAGACACAACACACACACATACACACCTCTCTCTGCCGGTCCAGGTCCCCACGCTTCCTCTTCTCCCACTTAGGGTCGGCCTATGGCAATGTCAGCAAGGCGGCTTCCTTGGGCCCCGCTCCTTCGGGGGGGCCGCGCTCCCTCTCCCTCCTCCTGTCCACGCGGGTTCTGCCTGAACGCATGGGGAGCTGGAGATGAGGGGAGGCCCCACAATCGACATTATTGCACCTTAGCATTTTAGGGTTGCCATGTGGAAAAGATGTAAAATAACTGGCACCACCAAGGATCTTAATCACTACAGATGCCTGCGGAATACATTCACAATGCAAAGAAGACTAGCAAAAGCCCAATATTACTCTGACAATCTTTACCAAAATACATCAAATCCAGCAAACTTCTAGATGATCATCAACAATATATTCCAGCCTTCTAGCCATCAATAACCATCTAACATCAAAAAGGATGATACTACACTGATAAATCACACAGACATTGCAAACGCATTCATTGAATACTTTGTGGGGTGTACTACTTCCCTAGTATCAAAGCGCAACCTGAACTATAATCATGAAGCTCAACCTGTGAGACCCCCTTTAGCTCCTCTATAACCCCTCCCAACAATGCTTACAATTTTTTAATTGTCCCAGTATTTGAAGAGATGACACAGGCGCTCCTAACAATAAAACTAAATAGCCAATGTGGACCTGACCTACTGCAATGAAAGTTCCTACGACTCAGTGTCCCCATCACTGCCGTACCGCTTACCTCCCTAATCAACTTTATTTTGTCTTTAAGCCATATCCCACAGACCTGGAAAACTGACAGAGTTGTCCAAGTCTACAAACGTGGGGACAAAAACAATGTCTCCAGCTTCACACCAATCTCTCTTCTCCCAATACTATCCAAAGTCATGTATGTATGTATCAATAGCTTTATTTATATAGCACAATCTATGTACATAACGCTTCACAGCAGTAATACACATGACATGATAATATAACCATAATGGGAATAAGTGCTTCAGACATAAAAGTAACAATAGGAAAGGTAGTCCCTGCCCCGAAGAGCTTACAATCTAAGTGATGGAAAAATGTGTCCACTGCCAATTAACTACATGCTGGATTAGATGTTGATGCCATGCAGAGCAGCTAGCAGTTTATGAGATGATCTTTGGATCTTTCCTGCATCACCTTCTAACAGATTAAGGGGGCTTTGCACTAAGCTCCGATAAGTCACTTTTAGACCGCAAAGTGCTCTTCGATCGTGCTTTTTGGCTCAACCTGATGCACTAAGCAACGCAAACAGGCACTTTGCGGTCTAAAAATGACTTTTTTCAGGGATTTTTTCTAAGTCCAACTTTGCTCGATCGCAGCCCTGTTTGCGTGAAATTCTGCCCTTAAGCGGGATGCACTAAGCAACGCAACCTTAGCAAACACGAAAGTTGCGTTGATCAGAACACGTCAGGTCAGAGTAGACTCAAAGAAATCTGGACTTAGAAAAAATTCTGGCTTTTTATTTTTGCATGCGCAAAACCACACAGCAGGCCGACAGGTGTCCCCGGCTGACCCCGCGGGGGTCCCGACGGAGCCCGGGGGTCGCGCGGGTGTCCCTGGCTGACCCCGTGGGGGTCCCGGGGTCCCCAGCTCACCAAACGGGGGTCCCCGCGGGAGTGCGGGGGTCCCTGTGGGAGTTCGGGGTTCCCTGCGGGAGTCCAGGGTTCCCCGCGGCCGTCCCAGGGTTCCCGCGGGAGTCCCGGGGTACCCGTGGGCCTGCGGTACCAATGTTGCACCTCCAAAAATAAAAAACAACAATTCTAACTAAATACACCCCCTAACACATACTATACAGTAATGGTCAAAATTACTATTATCCAAATATGGATAATAATGCATTTGGCCATTTTAAATACATATAATATTCAATAAATACAGTCAAAACATATTACACTTACCTTTTACAGGCACCCACGATGAAGGCCGTCTTCATCCTCATCTTCATTCTGCTCATGCCCCTACGATGCTGCAAAACATGCACAACAATTACAATAGCCAATGTAATGTCCCCTAACCCCTTAATCACCATAGCGGTTATTAACCGCTACAGTCATTAAGGGGTTAACCCACCCTCACCCACCACTCGGGAAGCCTACATTCCCTCCCACACTAACCCCCCACCCCGTGAGGCCTAACCACCCTCACCCACTACCCACAAGGGAGGCCTACCCACATACCCTTGGGGCCAATACCCCCTCCCCCCACCCCCAGTACCCACAATAAAAACAATACACAGCCCCACATTAAACATCATTCTTTTTATTAAATACATAACCCACCCCCTGTTCCCCCCCATAAATACATGATTTATTCTTTTATATACAGGGTTCATACCCCAGCCCCACGCGAGTCCCCGGCGGGCTGGCGGGGCACCTGACAGACCTACAGGGTACCAGCAACTTGTTTCACACAGGTTCTGGAGGCCTGTTGGCGGGTCCCGCCAAGCGCCCTGGCCCCCAGGTGGTCTCCTTGGGTCACCGTGGGCCACAATTGGGTCCCCACGGTAGGCCTGCGGATGTCTGGGAGCCCCGGGTCAGACCCACAGGTGTCTGCGGGGCCTCGGGTGGTTCTCATGGGGGTCTGGGGAACTCACGAGTGCTCACTACGTGTCCGCAGTGCCCCAACGGATGTGGGACCACCGCTTCATCCCCGCACCTATGGGTCCGGGGTGCCCCCACGGATGTGGGACCACTGGTTCTTCCCCACAGACTACAGGTCCGCGGTGCCCCCACAGATGTGGGACCACCACTTCATCCCCGCAGGTGTCACCCGTGGAACCACCAGCCTGATACCCGTGAGATACCCGAGGAGACCGCAGGTGGTCTCCAGAGGTCTCACACAGAACCAAGGAACCAACCCTGAATGTAAAATAAATAAACCTGGCCTATACATTCAATACATACATCCCCCCCCCAATACCTACAGTACAATAATGTGCCAAATAACTATTATCCAGATATGGATAATATATTATTTGCCTATTATGAAACACATAAAACATCCACAAATCAAAACATGAATTTTTAATCTTAAAACCACCACATTGCATGTTACAATAAATACAGCAACCATTGCAAATATAAAAAAAACAAACTGCAGCTACACAAATGTCTATGAAATGTCACACAATTGCATGGAGTGTGTACATGATGCAATTAATCTGTGCATCATATAACACTAAGCAAAATATATTTAACAATAAAATACACTATGAGCAATGTCCCATAACCACCAATGCCATCCTGAAAATCAATTAGAAACTAACCAACATCAATCAATTAATCCATTTCCTCAAACAATTAAAATACATTACAAATCAATTATACAATTCCCTATTCAATTGCTAAAGCCAAACCATTGCCAAAAAATTTCTAATTTAAAGTAACCATCATCATTCTAATCTTACTACCATAAAGAAGCCTTTAGCTAAATACAAATTACATTATTCACAACAATGACAAAATAAAGATGCTAAATACATTATCCATACATGAAAATAACCTAAACATGAGCCAAACAATCAATTATTATCCCTGTATGTCTATCCATACAGATAGATAAACATAACATACAGGGAAAATAATACAGCATCAAATATACATAGATACATTAACGGGCATTAAATGGGAGTGAAAAAATAAAAGACATGCATGAAAAATCATAAAAACCTGTAAAAGTAAAAATAATAAACTTTTCTTTTGTTTACTCATCATTAGATGTCCACTCTCCGAAATCCAAGCAACCCGGAAGCACAGGAACCAATCCACAGGTAAGCCATAAAATAAAAAACCATAACAAATCCACGTCTGTGTCTTCTTTCTTCTTTGGGGTCTTCTGGGGTCTTCTTCCATCTTCTTCCATCTTCTTCCAGCTTCTTCCATCTTCTTAGGCCATACCCTTCTTCTCTTCTTAGGAGGGGAGATGTTCCCTCCTCAGCGACTAGCTTCAAAATGAGGCGACATAGGCTTTTATAGGCCTATGACGTCACATTTTGGTCAAATGTTTCCCACGGTCCTGATTGGGCTATGAAAAACATGTGATTTGGCCGATGGGAAAAAAAATGATGACGACATTTAAACAATGACAAAATAAAGATGCTAAATACATTATCCATACATGAAAATAACCTAAACATGAGCCAAACAATCAATTATTATCCCTGTACACTGGCGACACACTTTATTCGAGCTCGGCTAGTCCCACGAATTCGGGTATACCCGGGTGTATTGAGGTTTGTGACTGTTTTCTGCCCGAGTGCATTGGGTTATTTTCCAGGCAGGGATTGAAGCATTTTATTCCCACTGGCTGCAATACTGCACAGTATATATATATATATACTGCATTACAATTCATGAATTTATGCCATCTGGTAGACACGCGAAGCATTGCAGCCTATTAAATCCTAATCATTATCATTTAACAGATTAGCCGCCCGTCAGCCAGGCATGAACCCAGGCTGGGAAGGCAAACGCAACGGGGCTTGTCAGAGGTGAGGAGCGGCGCATTCCAGGTATCTGCCAGGTACATACTGGGTATTTGCTCGAATAAAGTGTGTCGGTGCAGTATGTCTATCCATACAGATAGATAAACATAACATACAGGGGAAATAATACAGCATCAAATATACATAGATACATTAACGGGCATTAAATGGGAGTGAAAAAATAAAAGACATGCATGAAAAATCATAAAAACCTGTAAAAGTAAAAATAATAAACTTTTTTTTTGTTTACTCATCATTAGATGTCCACTCTCCGAAATCCAAGCAACCCGGAAGCACAGGAACCAATCCACAGGTAAGCCATAAAATAAAAAACCATAACAAATCCACGTCTGTGTCTTCTTTCTTCTTTGGGGTCTTCTGGGGTCTTCTTCCATCTTCTTCCATCTTCTTCCGGCTTCTTCCATCTTCTTAGGCCACACCCTTCTTCTCTTCTTAGGAGGGGAGATGTTCCCTCCTCAGCGACTAGCTTCAAAATGAGGCGACATAGGCTTTTATAGGCCTATGACGTCACATTTTGGTCAAATGTTTCCCACGGTCCTGATTGGGCTATGAAAAACATGTGATTTGGCCGATGGGAAAAAAAATGATGACGTCATTTAAAGGCAATGAAAGCACAGCCAATCAGAATAGCTTTGCTTCAATTGCCTTTAAGATGACATCATTAAAAGAAACATGGCCGGTCTCACATGGTACCGTAGCCAATCAGAGCGTGGGAACTCCATCCCATCTCTGATTGGCTCTAGTAGACCATGTGACAGAGGCTTGGGGGAGAACGGATGTGACGACTTTGAAAGCCTGTATCTCCTGAAGTAGGGGGTCCTCGGACCTGAAACCAATGCGGTTCAGCTCGGGAGACACCCTGCTCATGTACACTATTATTAAAATGTTTTTATTTAGTGTACGATCGCCTGTAACAGTCTTGCATGGAGATAGCAAATCTCCATGCAAATGTTACATGCGGCTTTTTTTTCTATCAGCTAGCGAACGGAAAGGTTCAGAACGCTAGCAGGGGGAAAAAAGCAAACCGTACGCTGTGGCAGTTCTGAGCTATTTTGAGCAGGTACGTTAAAAAATGGCCTCAAGGCCTTAGTGCATCGCGTCCCCGCCCTCACTTTTTAACGAACCTGCTTTTTGGCCAAATCAGAACGCAAAGCCATTGAGCTTAGTGCATAGCCCCCTAAGTATTTCTATGTTGCTACTGGACTCTTGTTGCCTCTTGAAGGGAAGTACCACGTTTTTGTGGGAACTGGCCAAGAAGGGCTGTGCCCGAGACGTAGCCGTACTCCTTGACTTTGGACTGTGTTTTCCTTTTTTGTCTTTTTGTGATTTTGCTTCCTGGAACTGTGTAGTACTTTTTTTGCACTTTATTGTGTTGTTCACCATTTCTAGTATGTAGATTAGTGTGTTGTCTACCCCCCTTGTTCCCTTTCCCAGTCCTCCTGTGTATACCCCCTCTCTGGGGGAATATCTTTCTGGGTAGTTGCCTTTTGACAATACCCTGTTTTGTATGCTCTGTTTATTCAGACTTTCTCTTTTTGCATTAAACTGTTTTTTTGTTTGACCTTCATTGTTGTCAGCTGCTTATGCTGCTGCGGGTACTCTTTTACTTTTGCCAATTAAGTGATTACTATACCAAGACAAATTTCCTTAGCCAATTCCAATCTGGCTTTCGCCCAAAGCATTCCATAGTAACTACCCTCTTAAATGTTAGCAATAAGATCAGTGTGGAATGGAACTGGGACAACTAACTGATGCTATATTCCTAGATCTTGTTAAACAAACTCCAATGCTCTGGAATAGGGGTACATGCTTTAAATGGGTTTCTCTCCTACCTATCGGGTAGATCCCAATTTGTGTCTATCTCAGGCTCTAACTCCAACCTCTTGGATGTGACCTGTGGGATCGCACAAGGCTCTGTTATGGGGCCTCTACTCTTGTTAGTCTTCATTAATGATCTAACTACACCTTGTAAGGGAGCTTCAATGCACACCAGAATACATCAAACTCAGCTAACTTCTGCACGGTTTTAAACAATATATTCCAGCCTTCTAGCCATCAGCAACCAAGTAATATCACTAAGGAGGATATTACCCTGACAAATTTCACTGACAATGCAAATGCATTCAATGATTACTTTGTGGGGTGTGCTACTAACTTATTAGCGAAAAACATCCCAAACCACAAACATGAATCTCATTCTGTGAGTACCCCTAAAGCCTCACCCTCTCCCAACACTGCTCACAATTTTCAATTTGTCCCAGTATCCGAAGAGGAGATTACACAAGCGCTCCTCAAATTAAAACAAAGCAGCCAATGTGGACCTGACTTACTGCAATCTAAGTTCCTAAGACTTGGTGCCCCAACCATTGCCAAACCAATTGCTTCCATAGTCACCTCTATTCTGTCTGCTGGCCATATCCCTAAGACCTGGAAAACTGCCAGAGTTGTCCCAATCTTCAAAAGTGGGGATAAAAACACTGTCTCAAACTACAGGCCACTCTCTCTTCTCCCAATACTATCCAAAGTCATGGAAACATGTGTTCACCCCAATTAAGAGATTACTATACAAAGACAAATTTCCCTAGCCAATTCCAATCCTGGCTTTCGTCCCATTCACACTCCACGGTAACTACCCTGCTAAAAGTTTGCGAAGAAATCCAGTGTGAAATGGAACTGGGACAACTCACTGGTGCAATATTCCTAGATTTTGTAAAGGCTTTTGATACTGTTGATCATGTTATCTTGCCTAACAAACTTCAGTGCTCTGGGAAGCATGTTTTAAACTGGTTTCATTCCTACCTATCAGGTAGATGATTTTTTCCCAACATGTGTCTATCTCAGGCTATAACTCCAACCCATTGGATATCACCCTTCTAGTCCTACAAGGCTCTGTTCTGGAGCCCCTACTCTTCTCAGTGTTCATCAATGATCTTCCTACAGCTTGTAAGGGAGATTCAATACACATGTATGCGGATGACACAATCTTATATGCCCACAGCCCTTTTTGAGTCTTGAAAATTGGATTTCCCAAAACAAACTGTTTTTAAACACTAACAAGACTGTAACAATGGTATTTGGGACCAAGCCTACATTTTTAAAGCTTCCAATGACTGAGCTCCAGATCAGAACCAACGTTAATACCACCCTAACTCCTGTTACTAGTCTTAAATACTCAGGCATATGGTTTGACTCACATTTAACATTTGGGATGCACATTGATACCCTGACATCCAAAACCTATGCCAAACTAGGTGTACTTTACAGGAACTAATCCTCCCTAAGTCTGCTTGTCACAGAGCGTATTGCACAACAGATGCTAATGCCAATTATCGACTATGGGGACATAGTATACGGCTCGGCACCCCAAACCCACCTTAGCAAACTTGGTACACTCTACAATTCAATATGCCGTTTTTTTCGTCAATGCAACTACAACACACATCACTGGAAAATGCTCAAAGAACTAGATTGGTCAAAGTTGAGTCTAAGTTCAGTTGAGTCTAGCCTTCAAATACTTTCTGGGCAAGCTACCCGTCTACCTGAACAAGCTCCTCACCCCTACCACATGCAGCACTTATCATCTGAAATCTGACTCCAAAAGACTGTTCATGGTCCCAAGATTCAGCAAAGAATCCGGCCGCTCCTCCTTCTCTTACTGTGCACCCTGGTAAAACATTTTATAAATAAATGAATAAAATAAATTTGCTCCTTTTTGCTCAAAAGGTAAGTGAAAAGGAACTGGCAGTTGGAGAGGAGTACTATAATAATTATATGTATTCCACCTAGCAACAGCTGGAGGGAGAGATGCAGGCCTACCGGAGAACACCACAGAGAGTTTAATACCCTCCGCAGGTATGCCCTTAGTCACAGTTGTATGCTGGTGCATGAGGACATCATCGGGCAAGTACCATGGCTTTCCCCTGCAGCAACAAACTTATGTCTGGCTACATATGTAGCTCAAATGAAGATACGATTGATAAACAAATTGTGCAATGCTCAGTGTGAGCAAGTATATGCAATAAAGATAATTAGAATCCTTTAGCTGGAGTACTCTCAGGCCTGGGACATAGTGAATAAAACAGTGCGGAGGCGCACTGAGGCTCAGGGAAAGCGGTGCTTTCCCTGGCCTTACACAGCGCGCCATTCGTGGGCGTGTCGGGGGCGGTCTGGGGGCGGGCCAGTGACGTCACAGAGCTGGTTTGCCCTCATTGGGCGAACCGCTCACGTGACCGGCCCTGCGCTCCAGCGAGCACCAAATTTGAAAACATCTTGAGACCCACGCTTCCCCAAGCGTGCGGGCGCGTGCGCGAGCCCCTGCTAAAGCCGCTCTCATTGTGGCTGCAGGGGCTCAGTGCCAAGTGTGAGCACGGCTCAGCACGGCTCAGCCTTGCTCACACCACTATGTCCCAGGCATTAAGGTATCCAATAGATGAGGTAGTCTCCTATGAAACCAATCAACTGGTAGTATCCCACATGGCACTGTAGTAAGGTATTCACACAATAAAGTGTCCAGACACATATATGAAATAATATAGTGTGATGAATGGTAGAAGAGATATAATTCTCAAGGACTCACGTGTAGTGCGGCATCCTTGGGGGATGATTAACGTCCACCACGTCCTCAGGTACAGGTGTGCTGATGTCTTAATTCAAAAGCAGAAACAGGAACCAAAAAAGACAAATCACTACTATCCAGCAGGTAGAAATGATCAAAAAAGCAGGGAGAGCTTCGCAAAGTGAAAAACAGAGCTAATTTATTAGCAGCATGGATACATACAGCATACACAGGAAAAAAATAAAGAAAGAGCCCCCACCTACATGTTTCAAGCGTTAGCTCTTTATCAAGGTGATCTATCAAATGAAGATACAACTGACCGATTATAAGGAAGAAGACTCCCTTTTGAAGGCATAAGTCTAATTTCTGGGCAAATTAGTGGTGCTGTCCCCAGGTTTTCAGTTTTACATTGCAGACAGTCTCAGTTCCTTTTAAATAACCATAACTCTGCAAAACCTCCTTGGAGGACACGATCTTCCTCACTCAGAGAGTCAGAGAGAAATGTATTGCTTGGACTCAGATGCCTCTACATCCTCCAAACCTAAATCTGAGGAATGCTACAGACCAGGGTATAACAACAGATGCCTCTCTACAATGGGAAGGTTTTTCCCTGACACAGGCGGTAAAGGGAAAGTGGTCAGTGGAGGAGTCTTCCCTTCATACAGTATCTATGTTCCAAAACTCAGGGCAGCAAGAACAGCCCTTTTAGCGATTATGCCTCCACAAATAAAGGACATTACAGTTCAATTTCAAATGGATGCTATGAGCATTTTACTCACATGGGGGGCACCTGATACAGGCTGTTAGTGTATGTCAGGAAGCACAGGAGTTATGAACTTGGGCCCTTCAAAGACAGTTAGCTCTGTTGGCAATAAACACGTTAGGAGGTCCAGACCGAACTTGCAGATGCTCTATCGAGACAAAACGTACAGTACTATCTTTCATCGGAACCTAGTTACTTGATCGAGAGAGATTGTTAGGAAGGTGAGATCTAGACCTGTTTCCAACTCCACTTATGGTTCAAACATGGAGATTTGTATCTTCAGTTTGGACACCAGGGGCATGGAGGATGGATGAATTCTCCTTTCCATAGACAAACCTTAGTCATCCTTATGCATTTTCGCCTCCATCCGTGTCAAGCAAGTTTCTTCAGAAAATTGTGACAGTTCTAGTCTAGCAATTATAGCCAACATGAGTATGGTCCCCTATAGTCCACAAACTAATACAACGGCCCAAGATACCACTATGCTTTGATACAGAATGGTTTCCTGGCACAGTCAACTTAATCCAGACCGTACCAGCCCATATAGGGGGTTGACACTTCAATCTTTATGTAGTCCTGTTCATCAATGTATTAATCAACATTAAGATCATGAACTATAAAGTGATATGACACAATTATTTCTGAATTTAAGAAATAGAATGTCTTTAACTTCTTCTCCTCCTAATTCTTCAGATTTCCATTTTTGTCTTCAATTTCCTTGCAGTGAAGTTTGATGAAGACATACCAGTGTTTATGGTTCTTTTTTAAACTACGCTATTTCCACAACTATAGGCAAGAAGCTTTACCTGAAGTTCCTGAGAGATGCTTCTTTGTTTAGACCTCTATGTCCTCGTTATACTTTGACTTGCAAATTAGGTACTTTTATCTTACATAATGTTAATTGAAAATGCTTCTGTTCACCTAAGTCGCCATTCTACTAAACTAGCTTGCATTCTGGCTTTAGCAGTGGCAGCCAGGATTGGAGAACTTACTTTGGTGCATACCACTGACCCTTAGTTATATTGCACGCCCCTGGAGGTTTCCACATTACTTTCAAAGGGAGAACCAAAATGTCTAATTTGGTGCACATCAAATTCAATCTTGTTACAGACCCTGAGGTTCTATTTTTATATGATGTTCACTGACTATCTTCTTACCTGGAGAAATGCAGTCAGCATAGAGCGGATATTCGTAAACAAAGGAGAAATTAATCCCTGTAAAAAGAACTCTACCTCTACTAATATATACAATGATACTTTAATATTATGATGAACACAAGAGAGGAAACTAAGTGTGATTTAAAACCTAGAAGACACTAAATGCTTAATTTATTCCCCAAAACTGCATGGGATACTCTATATCTCAGAGAGTTCCTAGTGTTGCTGCAGTAATGATACTTTGAATACTTTGTTACAGTTATATATAAATTCCATGCATTATGTATATGAATGCAGTGTTAATGCAGGGCTGTGTAACATATATATGCACCAGTCAGGTAATGAACCTCATGTGGAAAGAATCCTTGGTAATACTGAATCCAAAGGACTACTATAGAGGAGAAATAAACTCCTACAATGTCATACTCCCTGTTAGGCAGGGTGTACGTAATTAAATCCGTACAAGGAGATATCAATATCAACAGGTCTAGCGTATAGATCTGTACAGTTCACCCTAAGAAAGGGGGCTATACCTGATGCATAGAAAGAAATACCAGCTGTGTGGACCCCAGAGCTTGCGGCTTCCTTGACCCTTGAGGTAAACTTATTTGGCAGCTTGTAATGCAGCCCCGAATTGAGGTAAACACTAGTGACCTGTATCACCAAAATGATTCTGCTTCTAGTGCTATTTACAGATGTACTGACTAGCGCTAGTGGCTGCCTCCTGGGGCCCACAACATAGTTTAGCTTGCTAAGTATTGTATCTTAAATTATTAGTGTTTGAATATATCAGCATGGACCGAAGCCTAAAGTTTCATCCCTTTAGCACCTCTCTGTGCTCTAGAGCGGATATTCCTCAGATATTCATCACCTTACAGTATTACAACCCTTTAGCCCGGCTAAGGTGAATACCATTTGAAGGGGGATTTCTATCTTCAAAGGTCACTCTGTTAGAGGGGCAGTGACAACCAATGCTGCGGTCAGAGGGGTTTCGGTTTCCTTGTCATCATTTTGAAGGCAGCTAGATGGTCCACCTTGGGCTTTGTAAAACATTACTAGAGACCCTCAGAACCTGAAAGGCAAAAAGTATGAGGGCAACTCTCCCACCAGTTGTTGCAAGATGCCAAGCCCCCCATAGACAACATACTTTGCAGGAATCCATGATCTGCAAACGTAATTTGTTCTAGGAGATAGTATTGCAACCTAGCAAGCATAGTTACAGATATTCTCCACCTATTTTAGGCTACAGCCCCAGAGATTACTGCTGCACGCGCGCCTGGCGACCTGGCGGCGTGTGCACAGAAAAAATGAGGCGAGGCAAGGTTTCCATTTGTTTTATTGAAATTCATATTTTTGATGTGTATTATTGTTAACTCTTAAGGGATGAGTGTAAGAGAGTGACAATTCCTCTGAGTTCAGTAGATGGTTCACAGTCTCTCTGGTCAACCTGACCAGTCTTACACTATTTCCAAGACAAATATCGTACTGATGTGTCTTCTTGCCTGTCCTGAACTGTGAGGTTCCATGCCACTTGGTTGGTTACCAATCTTGATTTAGGTGCATTGAGATAGAACATGGAGGAAAATATGTTTCTATATTAAACCTCAAAAGCCATTATGCTTTTAAGAGTTCATAAAAAACAATGTGTAGATGCTTGAGGTCAAAGGGGTGATATTACAATCAGTCAGTTTTTTTTTATATATTTTACTGATCCATAAATTAAGTGAATGAAACATGGTCTCTTCATAATAGGACCTCTTCCCTCACAGTAACAGTCTGCATTTGATAGCTGGCTGTCCATAAATAATCTGGGATGTTCACATCAAGGAATCTGTGAGCTGGAACACAGTAGGGAATATGTCAACATCATAGAAATGAGAAACAATACCAATAATTTAATGGTAGGAAGATTAAGGAAAAAAACTAATTCCAATTTCTGCCATTATTGGTCTTTTATTATATCTTTCAAATGTTACTATACAGACACACAGGCTTTTGAAGCAGTTTCTTAAATATGTTTTTTCTGCCAACCATAGCAAATGTTGCAATGATAACAAATATGTATGCATGTAATCGCTAGTGTTTCCTAGTAAGGATGGCAAAGAAAAAAGGAGAATGAGCTGGATATATAATTGAAAATGTATGGAAATTATCATTGCGCACAATTCATCAGGTTGAAAATGAGAGTTGAAAAGCAGGTTTGCTTGAATATGGAACCATATGGCTATGTCTATAACCATGCACTTGTGAGGCTCAAGCCAGACCTGGGGGAATTTAGCAAAAACGCTGGCAGTTCTCCAAGGGCAGAACAAGAGGTATGTATTAGTGCTGTTTAATGCCTAGCATACAGCTAGCTATGTGTGTCATAGAATTATAGAAGTACATTGTGCTGAATACTTAAAAAACACTAATGAGCTAAAACCTTCATGTGCATCAAAGACTAGCATTTAAATTGCAGTCGTGCAAGCACTGCATTGTTAGCCAGTATACCATAAACTCTTCAATCTCTCATTTAGTGCATTGTAAGTCAGTATTACTAACTATCATACTGTAGTTTCCTGAGCAGTGAAGTGTCAGTCCCAATATGTGTACCTTAGAGATCACAGGGCAATTTCACATTCAATGCACTGTATGCTACGATGCCTTTTGCTAATGAATCATGCTTCACTCTCTGAGTGCAGTGATTGCTCCCTATGTGAAATTAATGCTCAGGACCCTGATGGGTATGTGTGATGTAAGTGTACTCTTCCTGGAACATTGTTTTATCGCTTCACAGCATTAAGATGCCTGAAAACTTTGCTGAGAGATGTAAGATTCTAAAGACAGTAGGATACCTCAGAGGATACAATACATATCGATTGATTTGGATTTTTAAAGAAACAATGTGTGTTTATCATGTAAAGGGACTTGAGACAGTTTCTTAAAAAAATCCTGTTTGTTTTTTATCATAAATAAATAAATGCTTCTTTGTATCAAGCATTTTTGGAGGTTCATTCAAGCAACATTTAGCATTATAATAAAATAGGACCTGCAATGATTTGGTTATACCTTGGCGTTGGTATGCAGGCTTATGATGCTTTGGCCAAAGGGTTAACTAAATAACCAAGTATTTAATATTATTATTGAAGTATTTTACTTTATACTTTTCATCATATATGTTTTGTCAATGGGATGTAGCATTGGGCACCCCCTGTCTCTTGTTATATACAATTGCCACGCTCAGTAGCTCTCTGGTTGACATAAATATATATTCATCATGTGGTGGGTGTGGGAGTTTGAGCTAGCTGGGAATGTGTGTTTATAATAAAATGAGTTATATATTTCTTGGCTAGCAAAAGCTTTTTAAGGGAGAAGGAACCACTCAGTGAGAAAAGACACTGACTCTGTAGACAATGACACTCAGTTTGAATCAGGATAACCTTGTTCAATTCCCAGTATCAGCTCCTTGTGACCTTGGGCAAGTCACTTTATCTCCCTGTGCCTCAGACACTAAAATCACAGATTGTGAGCTCATCTGGGCAGGGACTGTGTCTGTAACATTCCTGTGTACCACACACTATTCTGTCATTTTGAAGTTCTTCTGAGTTCCACATGCAGAAAAGTGCTACAGTATGTTAAATAAAGTTATTAATAAGAGAAACATCCAGAATTTGAGTAATTTTGGTAGATTAACAGAGCTGTCTAGCTACTGTTTGTTAATAACTTCTACTTATTTCCATTGAGTTTTAAAATGCGATGTGGAATCAGGACCTGAGAAGAAAAGACACAAAGCGAAAGTATTTTATTTACTCTTTTACAAAAAACAAACAAATGTAGTTAATGGTTCATTCCACATTGTTCAGCCCTGGCTAAAGAATGTAATATTTCTACACGTTACTGAACACTGGTTTTAGGAAACCTGATGGGACTTCTTTCTCTGTGCCAATACTTTGGCTGTTTGTCACCTCATGCCCTCAGCTCTTTTCCAAACTCTTCCTGTCGCCCAGCATCATTAGATATGTTAATTATTAATTATCACTAAAAGCAGTATTGCTGCATTGCTATTCTTGATCTTTACCTTTATCTCTTTTTCCCTTTCATTCTGAAACCAGATCTGTTCTCCTACTGATTTGACTCATGCCTTTCAAGCCCCTACGCTCAATGCACCATTCTCCTGCAGTAAAGATAAATTGTGAGTTGGTAGAAATGAAGATACGAGTGCTTTGTAGGGCACACTTCAGACTTAATCTTGCTCTGCTGCTTCCAAAAATGATGAAAGCACAGTCCATGTCTACTCAAATAACCTTGCTTGTGTCTGTTTAACAGAAAACAAAGTAAAAAGAGCTTACTTTGGCAGGGAGGTGTCATTTCATCTTGAACTGACTGTGAGTGCAAGAAACAGATGTTCAGTATCCTGCCAAGCACAAAAACCTCTAGCTGCCATCTTGGTAGCAGCTCTTGCCCAAACCAGTTTCCTAAAAAATATAGGGCAGTGACTTCATCTATCCCATAAAACTAACAACACAAAACATGGATAGCACTGCCCGAAGAGAAGATAACTGGTACCCCATTTTATTATATTTATATTTCTGCTACTTGTGCAGATTACAGGTTTTTTTTTTTTTCTTTTGTAGTCAAGACACAATATGGTGAGAAGTAATTGACGAAGTAAAGAAAATGCATGGAACAAATGGGAGCATCTACATGTCTTTCATGGGACCCCAAATCCTTCTTCGTCGTGACATGTCATACAAAGGATTCTGGGTAATGCCAAGCAAACAAGCACACTGGGTGTGTCACTGTATGTGGTTATATATTCCTAACAATTGTATATTTCCTGTTAGTCAGACATTTGTAATGCAGATTGCTTGTCATTTCAGTTTGTTCAATAATGGAATTGCAAAAGCAAGTATGTTGCTGTGACAGGTGCACATATTTTTAAAAGTACATTTCTCTGCAATCTAGTTACAGTATGCTTCAGAAAATGTATCAACTGCAGGTGTCATAAACCAAACAATTAGCAATGTTTTAGAACCACTATTGCCTTTTTGTGATTGTAATGCATATGAGAACTTAGGAATTAGATTACTTTTAGATATCATATTTCTTGCCCCAAGGTAAAATCTTACTAGAGTAAAGAGCCCTATTCCCTGAGCGATTTACAGCAACGTTCTAACAGCTTTCTGAAGCTGCTGAATACTGAACACCAGCTGAACTCCAACATATCATATTAAAAGAATATAAATAGCAGCTATTCCTAATCATTGCTTCTTTCAGAATCTAGCCCTTTTCAAATCTTATTCGTTTCCCAATAGGACGAAATCCAGGTGCCCACGATGGATTAGATAGAATCCCCTGGAGTGTAAATATAAAAGGGATTTAGTGACTGTGCATAGTGATGCATTTCCATTGAAAACCAAAGCAGAAGAAAAATAACCTGCGTATCTTTACAAATAAATGCTAATAATAGTAATAATAATAATAGTTGCACATGTTTTTGGTGGAGAGTTGAAACATCTTTAGACTAGCTAGATTCCCATGGTGGGACTAACAAAAGTTTTGTGTTCCTTGATCACGTCCTGTTGGTATTCTTGGTATTTGTATTTGATGGTGACGTAGAGAAAAAAAATCAAGATGGTTGACGGTGTCATCCAATAGCCATGATGTTATGACATCATAGCTTCCTATTGGCCCATGGCAGTGAGGCTGTTCAGGTGGCCATATTGATTTTCCAAAAGGAAAAATGTAAGCAGCAAACACAAACATCAAGTTCTCAGCAACGAGAATATCGTGGTCCAGCTGAAGAAGATGTTACTATCAAATTATGAAACAAACTTTCTATAGGAATTCTGACATTATTTTGAATGGTACAAAAACAGAACAGGTAGAGCTGACTATATAAATAGGGCAAAAACACAATGTGAAACCTTAAATGGGGATATTACATAGGCGCCTGATGGTAAAAGGATATATATCAAACCAGTTGGAATGCCAGGATTAGGCTCCAGACGGAAGGGTTGTGCTTAAAGGGAGATAAAAACACAATACATAGCGTAATACTGTATGGTAAGAAGACAAACAACATATATTACACATTACATATATGACTAATGACTATCAGCTGAGATCAAGAGGTGAAGGAATAATTAAAAAACATTTAATAAAACATGTATTAAACCAATGGACATATGAAAAATAAAAAATATAAAAAATGTATTATTTAAAGGACAATGGAAATTTCGGACCAGCACACTGCTACAACAGGTGGACTGCCCACTCACCGGACAGAAGATGTAAACAGGCGGTGGATAATTTGGAGAGTATCCCCTCTCTGCTGCTCAAACAGCCACTGCACCAGGTCTGGTCTGTAGGTGGAGAGTTGCACACGCCAGCCGGCGTGTGTGCGTGTAGCCTCTCTCGACACTCAGTGAAGGACGTGCAGATAGGATTAGATGAGCCACAGCAGATTCGTTTGAAGTTTCGAAAGCGTGCTGAGGAAGAAAGCAGGTGGTTTTTGGACTTCTACTGCGGCATCAGGTTTATTCCTACTTTCCCGAGCAGATCCGGTGGCGAATCAGCTGGTACAAACTGACGCTTATTGTCTAACTTCAAGCGAATCTGCTGTGGCTCATCTAATCCTATCTGCACGTCCTTCACTGAGTATCGAGAGAGGCTACACGCACACACGCCGGCTGGCGTGTGCAACTCTCCACCTACAGACCAGACCTGGTGCAGTGGCTGTTTGAGCAGCAGAGAGGGGATACTCTCCAAATTATCCACCGCCTGTTTACATCTTCTGTCCGGTGAGTGGGCAGTCCACCTGTTGTAGCAGTGTGCTGGTCCGAAATTTCCATTGTCCTTTAAATAATACATTTTTTATATTTTTTATTTTTCATATGTCCATTGGTTTAATACATGTTTTATTAAATGTTATTTTAATTATTCCTTCACCTCTTGATCTCAGCTGATAGTCATTAGTCATATATGTAATGTGTAATATATGTTGTTTGTCTTCTTACCATACAGTATTACGCTATGTATTGTGTTTTTATCTCCCTTTAAGCACAACCCTTCCGTCTGGAGCCTAATCCTGGCATTCCAACTGGTTTGATATATATCCTTTTACCATCAGGCGCCTTTGTAATACGCATTATTTTGAATGGTGCTGTGAAAAATGAAAGGAAAATAAAACAAAAACAAAAAGAGAAAAATACATTTTAATTGGACCAACAATAGTTAAGAGTAAACAAGCTTTTAACCCTCAAAGGGTTCCTCTTAAGGAATGGTGCTATAATACTGCTCTTCCTCAAAGCATTTAAATTAAATGCTGGGGATCGCGCACAAGGCCTCTGTAAATTCCCTTACCGTGTCTCCTACGGCTTCTGGCGACTCGCACCATAGCGACACAGAGTCAAATGACGCCGCGGGGTCACATGACGTTGTGACGTCAGAAACGCAGGAGACAAGGCAAGGGGGCGGTGGGGGGGTGGGGTGCAAGCAGGGGGAGAGTAGGCAGGAGGGCACACATGAAAAAGTTTGCACACCCCTGCTTTAGGAAACTGGTGCCATCATTTTTCCGCCACATTTACTTATTTAAATCTGGATTATTTATTGTAGATTAGATATACTTTCATTTATCTACAGCAGTCTTGCACATTTTTCCCCTACAAAAACAATTCTACTTTGAAGTATCATTTATGTACTGGCTACTGGAGGGTTTATGTGTTTCTTTAATTCGTGACAAAATAAAGCTAGTCCTTTTTAATAACATGATACACTTCTGTTACCTGTTACCTTGAGAAAATTCAGCACAGCCTCCTCCTCTTGAACATTTTAAAGATTTATTAGCATTAAGTGGTTGTAGCTGGTTAATCAATTTAAATCACTGTCTATCAAAGTGTTTCAGTTACATCCTAACCAAATGGGTGTCACCTGACACTCTAAATTATCCCTCAGTCCCAGTTACCAAAGAGATAAGCAGCATCCTGCTCATTAATCCCTTACCAAAGCTAAATTTAAACTCTCGCTGTCTCTTATTCTTTTAGTTTCCTCCCTCTCTCGCTCATATTGTTCAAAAGCTGTTCTGTGCCGCAGCAGACATGAATCTTAGGACTGCATGATCATTGAAACAGAATCACTCTCTGCATTCAGTGGCAGATATAACAAAAATACAGATTTCACAACAATATTCTAAACGTTTGCAGTTATTTTTAGCACATCTGAGTAAAATGAGAATACGTCATAAACTTTTTTTATGAATAGTTTTGATCATTGACATTATACATATGTTGGACTATACATATAGTATGGATATATATGTGTGTGTATAAATGTATACTGTATAGATGTACTGTACTTTTGTTGCATAAGAAACGTTGCAAAGTCTTTGTCTAAATTAATACTTCTGGAGAATTTGAGGTGAAGAGACCAGGGGGCGAGGCGACCCCTCCCCCTCACTCTGAAAGGTTTAAGTAGCATTTACATTAATTCATTTTGTATCATATCTTATATATTTCTCGCTCAATCCCAGTGACAATTTGCACAATTGTAGGTCTGTTATGTAGTTTAACACTATATAAGAAGCACAATGTACACTGATGTTGGTTAAATTGATGTCACTGAATTATCTCAACAAGCACCAGATACACTGCGGTAGGTTCATGTTCATTAAACGAGAAATAGGCGTTTTTCCTTCGTAGCTCGTAAATGTGTTAAACTGTTGTAATCTAATCTGAAACAACAAGATCACAATAAAGTTTACATTCAAAGTATGGTTCAGTGTGTGTTCAAAATGTCCTCCACAGTGTACACGTATATACCGTGTGTATATATATAATCCCCCAATCTCATATAGGGTCTATCATGGGGAAAACTGTGCTGGTTAGTCATGGTAGTGTGGTGCATACCTGCTGATAAACAGTTGCCCTGAGTCTCCCGCATGGTGTTATAGGGGAGGTCAGGACAGGCTTCTGGGGCCTTGCCCAAATCGTACTCACGGTGATAGCGCCTCCATCTCTTGCAGCCCCCCAGAGATGTGGGGAGAAATCTCTGTAGGAGAATTTATCTCTTCACCTTCCTGATAGATTTCAATCTCAGGCAAGGATCTTGTGAAAACAGATGGACTTTATTCTCTTTAATCTCACACAATCAAAGGCAGCGTTTAGCTTACACCGCAATCAATTCTCTGCAACAGGTCTTCATCTTTAGGATGTCCCTGGACCTACACTCCCAGCCACGGGCCACCAGGAGCAGTCCTTGCTCTTCCCTTAACCTCTGGTAGGCTAAGGGGAATAGTCTTCCACCACTCCCAGCAGGGAGGGCCTCAGTAAACAAAGCCCTGCACTACTGAGTTGGATAGACTAGCCTCTCTCAGTCGTAGAGGCAAATGGCTAAATTTAGGAAGTGCAGCTCCTTAAGTCAGTTCCAGTAAGAACTAGCTCCTTGCCCCTGATTGGACACCAGGCCTGATTGCACTACCTTCTCTGACTCATTGAAGTGCAAGGTGTGGGGGAAAAAACCCATGATTACAGAGACATTTTGCAGGCTGAGGTCCCTGCCCCGTGGAGCTTACAATCTATTTTTTGGCGCCTGAGGCACAGGGAGATAAAGTGACTTGGCCAAGGTCACAAGGAGCCGACACCGGGAATTGAACCAGGCTCCCCTGCTTCAAACTCTCGGTGCCAGTCAATGTTGTTACTCACTGAGCCACTCCTCCCCATCTCAACTCTTGCATTCTGCTCAAGAATGCCTTCTCTCTACCCCCTTTGTATGTAAAGCCATCTCCCGCCTTAAACATTTCTCACTGACTGCACCACACCTCTGGAATGCCCTTCCCATCAATACCCGACTAGCACCCTCTCTATCCACCTTTAAGACCCACCTTAAGAAACACTTGCTTAAGAAGCATATGAGTAGCACCGTGGCTAAAACAATGCACAAGGCAAACAAGACATGCAAAAGCACAATATTACTCTGACAATCTTCACCAGAATACATCAAACCCAGCTAATTTCTGGAAGGTTATCAACAATATTTTCCAGCCTTCTAACCATCAACAACCAAGTAATATCACTGAGGAGGATATTACTCTGACATACCCCACTGACATTGCAAATGTATTCAGTGATTACTTTGTGAGGTATGCTACTAACTTATTAGTGAAACGCAACCCAAACCACAGACATGAACCTCATTCAGTGAGTACCCTTATAGCCCCACCCTCTCTCAACACTGCTCACAATTGTCAATTTGTCCCAGTATCCAAAGAGGAGATTACACAAGCGCTCCTCAAATTGAAACTAAGCAGCCAATGTGGACCTGACTTGCTGCAATCTAAGTTCCTAAGACTTGGTGCCCCAGCCATTGTCAAACCAATTGCTTCCATAGTCAACGCTATTCTGTCTGCAGGCCATATCCCTAAGACCTGGAAGTCCCACAAAGACTGCCAGTGAAGTGGCATACTTCATTACACAGTATAGCAGCCAAGCGATGGCTATATCTGCTATCATTAAGAAACACTGGCCGGTGTTGTCCCTTGACCCTCGCCTTTGTGATCTAGTATCTCACGGTCCAAGAATAGTTTTTTTCAAAATCACAAACAAGGGTAACCGTGTATCACCTAGTTTGTTCTTTAGTCAGAAACACAAGAAACAGAGGGGATTTTTTCCGCAACTCGAGGGTTCCCACAAGTGTGGACATAATGTCTTCTCTATATACGGACAGATAGCACACGTGTTTAATAATGATAAGAATTGCACTCACACTATTAAAACATTCATCACATGTCAAACAAGTTATGTGGCATATCTGTTAAGTTGCGGTTGTAACAAGCAATATGTGGGTTTAACCACAAGGTTACTTAAAATACATGTCTTGGAACACGTGAGACTAATACGTCATCAAGATATAAATCACCCCGTGTCGAAACACTTCACAGAGTGTGCTCTAGGAAGGTTCTCTCCCACATTCAAATGTACACCAGAAGAACATATCCCCATTCCACAGGGGGCGGGGGGGGGATAGAGACAGGCTGCTACATCATAGAGAAGCGTTCTGGATATGTACACTGGGAACGCTTCAACCCCATGGTCTCAATACTGAATGGGATCTGGGATGCTTTCTCTGATGTGGCCGCCTGTCTCTGATCATAATAACTGTAGAATTATATGTGAGAGATAGGACTATATCTTCCATTTTGATTCATATATCTGTATTTAGGTATTATGACCATTATGATTATTTATGATGTCTTTACATTGAGACTCTCTATCTGTGACCAGACAATTCTAGATCATTTGCCGTTAATACAATCCTGGATAGCTATCGTTATGTTGCAATTGCATATTATAATCCACATTTGTTATCATCAAGCAGTGTCATATAATATATATTAAACAAAAATACATATTTGCTGTATTTTAATCGACTAGTTTGATAACAGCTTATATTTTCATGAATAACATGCCTTTTTGATTCCAAGGATATTGCTTTAGCAACATTTATTACATTTATGCATCTGTGTTGCAACCAAGTTCTTTATATTCTGCTCAGTTCACTAAAAGTGTATCCAACTATTAGTCTAGCAGTATAAGCTATAAAGTATACTTTGGTGCAATTTAAAGGAGTCAAACATTACAACCATACACAGACATCTAGGGACCAAGTGTTTGTAGACTCAACAGTATGAGGTCAGTGTTTGGTATTGCAAATTATAATGTTTGCTTTTTCCTTCAGTTGGTCTCACCATGTGTTAACTACAACATTTTTTACCAGTTATTATATGTTTTAAAGAGTTTTACATTTGATTAAAATGCAATTGTTTTCAATGCACCGCAAGCAGCTGCGTCTGATGCGTTTTTCTAACGAGTTAGTCTATATATATATGTACTTACTTCCGGTAAATCATTGCTCCTTGAGAAAGCGCAACACTTGCGTGAAACGCGTGGGAGGTCCTTTTTCCCTTTTTGTACACCTCAATGTTCCAATAAAGCCTTAGTTTCGGGCTGGCTACCCCTTTTTTCTATTTTTTTTTATTCGATTGTGGATTACAAGTGAGTGCCCCGTTATTCATCTATTTGTTATTGCTATATACCCTCTGACGGTGGCACCAGGAGGAGGGGGGTGGGGGAACACTTCCGGAGATCACGGAGGTCGGCGAGGAGCAACGCTGCCAGCAGCGGGACCACAGGCGGATGTCAGTGCATACACAGGAGGTAAGAGGATTTAATTTGCCTCCTCTCCACTGCTGGTCCCACTCAGATTACTGCTTACATAGGCAGTCTCCCGCTTCAGTCCCTTTATGAATTACAGCCGCAGTGCTACTACTTTCAAGGACTGCTTGAGTTTCTCTCTCCCTCCGATCCACTACAGCTTGACAAGCTCTTAGACATGCACTCTGGAGCGCAAGACAGCACAATTTTTCAATAAATTCTTTCAAAACTAAAGCTGTCTCGCATTTTAATCTGGTCTGTAACTGTTACATTCGCCTATACAGTAATATATATTATCTCTAATTATGCATGCTACAGTATGTCTTGTATATAATGTATACTCTGTTCACTTATGTAACTGTATTTGTATCCATGTATTATTTGTCATCTTAACTCTAAGCCCAAGACATACTTGAAAACGAGAGGTAACTCTCAATGTGTTACTTCCTGGTAAAACATTTTATACATAAATAAATAAAATAAATACATATGATACATAAAGCTTGGCCCCCTGCAGACGCACTTACCAGAACGACCTCCTACTGTCTCTGTACGTTCTTCCTACCTACCAATTAGATTGTAAGCTCTTCGGAGCAGGGACTCCTCTTCCAAAATGTTATTTTTATGTCTGAAGCACTTATTCCCATGATCTGTTATTTGCATTATTTCCTATTTATATGATTATCACGTGTATTACTACTGCGAAGCGCTATGTACATTAATGGCGCTGTATAAATAAAGACATACATACATACATACAATAGGAACTTAGTGCACCAAGTCCTGGACTACCTGCTCACAGCACCTGCAGACCTCAGGGGAACCCCACGAAGACACAGCTGATTAAGCTATTTCTCTAAGGCAGCCTTACAAGCGCGCCGAGCTACCAGCCCGGCGTGCAAAGATACAAAGCTTGTGGATTCTCAGCGCTCACCTGGACCAGTGGAACTCATTTTTACCTTTTTTATGTAAGTTCATGTATATGTTGTGTGTGTTTATCAATACATATTGATAAACACTTCTCACAGCCCCCCCTTCTCAAAGACCCCCTCCTCCTCACTGCTCCCCCTTCATCCTCCTCCTCCTCACAGCCCTTTTTCACCTCTCAGTCCCGGCCTCCTCCATACAGCCCCCTCACCTCTCAGCCCCCCTCCTCCTCACAGCCGCCCATTATGGATGTGCATTGGGGCTTCTTTGTTTACTGATATATGTGTGTGTGTGTGTGTGTGTGTGTGTGTGTGTGTGTGTGTGTGTGTGTGTGTGTGTGTGTGTGTGTGTGTGTGTGTGTGTGTGTGTGTGTGTGTGTGTGCGTGTGTGATATAAATAGTGCAAATATAAAATGTGTTTCCACAAATAACCACCTTACACAAGAAGCGGGATCTAATTACTTAGAATATCTCTTTTATGCAGAGTAGCATTAAGATAAGTCATGTGTATAATGTACAGTAGGAACATAAAAAGCGAATGTAACGTGTGCCAACATGTGTGTTAGTTTCACAACATCTGTGTTGCGCATCTTTAATGCTTGACGAACTGATTTGGGGAATATTGTTTTAATTCTGTTTAGTTGTTTTCGGCTGCGTCCAGGGTTGCAGCAGCCTGGCAGAGGCGCGCTGAGGATGAGGGAAAGCGGGTGCTTTCCCCGGCCTTGGTTAGCGCACCGTCCGGGGGCGTGTCGGGGGGCGGGTTAGTGACATCACGGAGTTGGTTCGCCCTCATTGGGCAAACCGCTCACGTCACCGGCCCTGCGCTCCCTTGAGCGCTTGAATTTAAAATTCTCATAAGACCCACGCTTCCGCACGCTTCCGTACGCTTGCGCGAGCCCCTGCTAAAGCCGCTCTCATTGTGGCTGCAGGGGCTCACTGGTAAGCGCCAGCGCGCCCCATCATGGGTCAGCGCCTAAGCGCTGACCATGCCCGAGGACTTACTCTGATAAGTGGCTATTGGAGCTCTCTGGCTCTCCAAGCTAAAGAAAACATAGTCACAATAAAGTATTTAGGTAAACAGTGTGGATCAATGTTTAAGGGTGCTATTTGTTTCTTGTATTGATCTGCTTTGCAGAGAAAATGTTTTACTTAAATACTGTGAATAACATACAGTACATTGCAGCTGCATTCGCAATTAATTGGCAGTTTTTAGTGAAGTTGGGAACTTTGTACAGTTAGCTTTACAAATGTAAATTGCTGTTACCCTAGACTCTGTGGAACTATTTATCAAATTATCTCTCCTGCAAAATGTGGTATAAACAAAAGCACCAGATTGATCAAAGTAAAAGACCTCATTGAATGGATTACTTTTGTATTTTTTTTTTTTTTAAGAATTCTGGGACTGATCCATGAACCAGTTTTGTGACCAGACGTTGATACCTACTCCCCTGTATTTTCTGAGGTCCTTAAAGCAGCAGTCCAAGCTGCCATATTCCCCCCCTCCTTTATTATTGCATTAATATAATCCACACAATGATAAGTAATTAGCTAAATTGCCAATCGATCTGTTCTCCTGTGATCGATCGGCAAAGATTCGACTCAGGGGTTCACTATATGGCTGTCAGTGCAGCAGAAGAGGACCAAAGATGCAAAGTTCTGTGGGGAAGATCATGTGACCAGGCAGTCACTCGATACAATTGGTGTACTGCTAGAGAGAGGGCAGGGCTCAAAAGGGGTGTGCCAGAGCCTGTTTCAGAAGTGGAAGGTGATGTGACTTTGTAAATGTTTGCTATAGAAACAAAAAATGCTTGTTACATTATAATACATTAAAAATGTAATTCAGAGGTTTTTTTTAATGATACAAGTATTTTCTCATAGTACAGAACTGATTTATTTAAAAAAAACACATGTAGGATATTGCTTGGTCTCAGCTTTAAAGAAGGTTTTGAAGGAGTGGCTCAGTGAGGAAAGGCACTGACTGAAAACAATGACACAGAGTTTGAAGCCAGAGGAGACTGGTTCAAAACCTGGTGTCAGGTCACTTTATCTCCATGTGCCTCAGGCACCAAAAACATAGATTGTAAACTCTGTAGATTGTAAACTCATCTGGGAAGGGACTGTGTCTGTAAATATCCTATGTACATTGCTACTTATTGCACACTATATTGTAATTGTGAAGTAGTCTACGAAATAAACTTTTTCATTATTATTACTATGGTGTATGTCCATTAAAATGTGGTGGATATACTTAGGCTGAACTTGGGTATAATTTAGTGAGTGATAATGACTATAACACTTTAGTGAATGTACCCTCAAAAATGTACAGTGCCTGTCATGCACAAGCTAACCAAATTCAAGGGGTTTGCAGTGCCTTTCATTACAGACACTAGTTTTTAGTACACTAAAAACGTGAATACAGTGATGTCTCTTTTTAGTGTGCCAATATACATGCTGATAATACTTCTTGTGTGACATTAGTGTCACCCTGTTGAAAATGATGTCATGTATTATTGCACTACAAATGTGCTTTTGCTGCTTACAATACTTCAGTAGGTTCCTTTACTAATTCTAAGGCCGCAATTATGGTGCAGGCGCGTGCACGCGACGGAGCGTATGGAGTCGCGGGTGCCTCTCGTCTGAGCTATCTGTGGACTCAGATTTGCTCACGACGGGGAGGTGTGGCGATAACATCCCCAAACTGGTTCGCCCTCATTAGCTGAACTGCTCCCGTGACGCGAAAAAAAAACGAATTATTTTGTCTCTTCAAAATTGTGCCGCGCTGTCGCGCATTGTCACGCACACTATGGCCGGCCTGATAGAGGTATTGCATTTTGTTCGCTGTCGCACGCACTACGGCTGCAGCCTAATGCTGTCTGAGCAACAGTTTGCAGCCTGGAGAATACTATACCTTGCCTTACATTTGTACTATCATTTTGTTGAATTGAATTGAATTGGAAACCTCAATCACATGCATTAAGATCTGATACAATTTCCATTGCAACAGGATCAATCACACAGACCTTTCACTGGGCTTGCATGTTCATGCCCACACTATCTACTCAAGTTGTTCTGCATCTGCTAACTCAAGATTAGCTGCATTATTGCTAACACTGGCACTAAAGACTATTGCTACCCAATAAGCAAATCCAGGCTGGGACACTACCCTCTGAAGTATTGTATTCCATTGTTTGAAACTGCAGTTTATAGTATTTGGTTTGTTTTTTTATTGATCACCTTGAAATAATGCATTATTTTTTTTAAACTCAGAGGCATTTTTAATATACAGGTATGCAACTAAACACGAATTCATGTAAAAGTACTTTTCTCCTATTTTGCCTTGATTTCAGGTGTGCTTACATTGGGAAAAAGGAAGAGAAAAGGAGTCGTTTCACAACACACTCATGATAATACATTTTCTTCTGGCCACCATTGATTTCCATAATACACGGAATAAAAAAATCTCAGCTGCATGTCAAAATGTTCATATCTTTATCTTGATAAATAGACTGCTAGGTTTAAAAAAAAAAAAGAAGTACATCGCTGGGTATTATTGCATTGAAAAGAAACATTTACACAGTTAATTTGAAAAAGAAAAAGCACTGGAAGTAATGTCATTGCTGAATTTAATTTCTTAAACTGTACCAGTTTGTGGTGATTTTTATCCGAAAATGAAATACCCACTGTAACATAAAGGCTGCCTTCTATTCACATATATACGAAATCACACTATTTAACTTGTGCGAGCTAAAGGTCTTATAATATGTGAAATGTGCCAAATAAATATAAGCAGTAATGGCACTTTACATTAGCAGGGGTATCTTACTTTCTCATTTTCATAACTAAACGTGGCAGAAAATGCAGGTACTGTAGACCTGCAGCCGTGGATCAGAGACGCGAGAATCATTTGTGAGACAGTCGCAGTTCTTTTGTGTTGCAATTACTTGCAAAGTGTTACTTTGTTTTGATGACGAGGTAATCGCCACTCACATTGCCAAGCAACTTGTGATCAGCATTACTTTCTTTAATGGTTTGTAGGATAAGTCCTTCTGCGTCTGGGTTCAGTCCCACATGATGGAGAGATCTTCTCCTTCTGTGAAGTGAACTTGATTTGCATTTCACTTACAGTAGGACTGATGCTATGAGGGAAACTAGTAAATGCTACTAACGGCATCTTCCTAATAGAACTAAAGTGATTTTAGCTGCAGAATTTGGTACTTTTCAGACTCATTTAAGGTTTGGTGATTTGTTCTAGAACTTATAGAAAACCAAAACATCACATTCACATGTCTCAGACAGGTCTACAAAGCTTATTTTCACCATTATCTCTTAGGCCCTCACTATAGTAGGTCCGGCTGTGCACGCGCGCGCCCTTGTGACGTCACACACATGATGAGCACTCGCGAAATCAGCACTGCAGGCATCGGGAGGTGACAGGGAGGTGTGCCGGAGGCGTGGCCACGACGTCACGTGAGCGGTTCGCCCTCATTGGCTGAATCGCTCACGTGACGCAGCCATGACGCGGCCGTCAGTCAGCAATATAAATTTCAGATGCCTGCTTCAAATTCGCAAGCTTGGACGCACCGCATGCGGTCGCACGTACTATGTGCGCGCACAATTGAAAATATTCATTTGTTTTGGCGTCGCGCACATGCTGTAATTATAATCACGGCCTAGTGTACAGTGCTTCCACTACAGCAAGGGTTTCTAGGAAATTACATGCAAATGAGCACACGTGTCAGCTTTTGTTTCAAATTTATTTTGACATGGACCCCTATAAGCTTATGCCTGCCGCATTACACAGCTTTTCAGCATAACCAGTTAACCTACTCACACACAGCTGGTTTGACCTTTTGGTAGTGTGAGGATAGTTATACTGGTTATGCAATGTGAAGCTGGGATAGGTTTCACCCACACCTTAAATAAGTTATGGTGGGTAAAAGAAAGACAAAAACACTCCATCATATAGCATACCAAAAATTAAAATATGCACTCGTTTTTTTCTGTCCCCAAAACATCCTCATCCTGTTATGAAACAGCACGAGGACAAAAGGAATTCTATTTGTACCAAGATCAGAAGCGCTGCTAGATTCTGGCCTCTCTCATGGCTTGTACCACTTTCAGGCCATTTTATTTCTCACAACTATTAACTATAGTGCAGATTTGTCCATGACAATTGCCTGTCAATTTCTCCTTCTTTATTATAAGTGTGAATGACTATTGTGGGTGGTTCCACTCACAGCTTTGCTGTATTAGTGATGCTCTTTTGTGGAATCATTTGTGGAAACAATATGAAGAAAATAATCTAGATGCTGATGGATACAGTAAAATGCATAATGGAAACATGCTCGTTGTTATTTTCACCTGGCATTGATATGTAAATGAAGGATGTTCACAGTAAGCACTTTTTCCATCAGCATCCCATGATCGACCCATGAGATCTATGTTATAGCTTCCTCTTCTAATGCTTTGCTTGTTGCTATTCATTGATGTAATCTATAGCAAATTCCACATACATAATGAAATGTTTTTGTTCAGTGCAGAAGAATTGTAGCAGTGATGGAAACGACGGCAGCGCAGCTAGCAAGATATTGTCACGTATCTCTTAATTTGTCACTTGTTGCTCCTGAAGCAAGAAAATACTGCAGCTGTGTATTTTATAGTTATGGGACAATGGGTTTTGTGTCTCACTGGGACCCTTATTTAATATGCTGATAAGCTACTTTCCAGCACTGAGGAAGAGATCAGCTCAATTCAAATAAATGTGTATCAAATTTTCTCCTGCACATAGAAGTGGCTTCACTACATATTGAATACGATTGAATTAGATTGTAAGCTCTTTGGGGCAGGGACTCCTTTTCCTATTGTTTTATGCCAGAAGCGCTTATTCCCATTATGTGTTATACTATTATGTCACGTGTATTACTGCTGTGAAGTGCTATGTATGGCGCTATATAAAGATAGAGGGTGAGACACGCACTCAGTCACAATGGTAATAGAGGTGGGGTACTTAGCTGCCGGTGCGCTGGCCCTAGGGAGCTCCTGAAGTCCCAATATGATACAGTATAATGAAGAAACAGGCACACGGTCTTAATCATGAGGAGGTTTAATATGCCATAAAGACCAACGTTTCGGCAGTCTAATACTGCCTTTCTCAAGGTGAAGGCCTTCACCTTGAGAAAGGCAGTATTAGACTGCCGAAACATTGGTCTTTATGGCATATTAAACCTCCTCATGATTAAGACTGTGTGCCTGTGTGCCTGTGTCTTCATTATACTGGCGCTATATAAATAAATATATACATACAAAAGGAACAAAGTGCTGGTAGTGCCAAAGAGGGATAAAACAACCCAAATGTGAGTGAATAATAAATAAAGAATCTGCCCAAAAAGTTGTGCAAAAGTACAATAATATATTTAATATTGATTTCAAATAAACAGTATTTGTTTTCAAAATCAGTGAATAAAAACAAATATAAAGACAAATTTATCCGAAGAAAGAAGGATCCAAGATGTTTCCCAGAGTTCAATGGGTTAATAGAATAAGGTTTTAAATAACCCAGTCATGATAGGCCTTAACGCTACAGGAGACTCTGGCAGCTCTCAAATGGACGAAACCACATCCAGAAGCAAATCCAAAAAGGGAAAATAGGGAGCGCGCACTCCATAGCGTAATAAAGTATAAACAATTTATTGTAAAAAGGAGTACAAGTGGCACTCAGAAGTGTAGGAGATTTAAAAGCATTCAGGTAGACAATAGTCTCCAACCGGTTACAGCAGATGAAGATGGGTTGTCTGTGTTTAGGCAAATCGATTGAATCATCGAACTTACAGAGTTCCCCCAGAATTTAATTTAAATGCTTTGGGGAAGAGCACGGGGCCTCTGCAAGCCCCGTGCCTTACTCCCCCAGAAAATGTCACTCCCCCTCAGTTTGCGGACCCCTGTTCTATCTATGAAACCCGTTCTCTGCACTCCCAGAATTATTCATTTTTACGTGAGTTGTAACTGCCTTGTGAGATCTTACTTCAGCTACTGCCATTTGTGTTAAAGCCAAACTATGTTTATGATACAATTTAATGTGTAGTACCTGAAGCATATTCATTATGACTAAAGCATAAAAATGTGGCTTTAACATTTTTTGATCTATATATGTTTTCTGTATTTCTCCTACCTCTTTCAATTGACTTTTTAATATACTCGTTATAACTATAGATGATCTAACATTTTTTAATAGAGTCTTATTCCTGAGGGTGTCAAATCCCAAATTTGGTTGGGTTAGCATCCCAATTCCCCATTCTAGAGAGATATAGCCAAAGGCACCGACTGAACATAGCTCCTTGCAAAAAGGGGGGCATTCTGTGATAAAATGAAAAACAAGCTGCTAAATCGAACTGTAATATAGCATTAAATGAAAAATATCATTTTCACTGATACGTTTGCGTCTCATGGGCATAATTATGTTAAGGCAGTGAAATAATTTATTAAAATGTATTGGAAAAAAAAAAGAATTTTACGTTGTGGTTTTACTAAATCATATTTGTAGCCTCAACACTGAGAATTCTAATCGGTCATCTTAGACATTTTTATTGCTTTTTACACATGTAACCCTGCTTCCCCCCCTTCCCCCAGACTCTACGGTGGTGTCTAGGGTACATGAGGGCAGATTACATGCGGTGTGGTGCATACCTGCGAGGAACAGGAGGGCCTGAGCTTCCCGCGATGTTATTGGGGAGCCAGGACCGGGCTTCTGGGGTGGTAGCCTCCATGATCTCTTAGTGGTGCAGAGCCTCCATCTTCTATACTCCCAGGAATATGGGACAGGACCTGTATAGAAGAACCCCTTGGGTCCCAGGGTAATGCTTCCAATTCACACACAGTCTTTGGTAACAAAGGATAGTCTCTTTTATTAGCAGATCAGCATTTCCTCACGGTAGTGGTGTCCAGTAGCCGCAACAACAACAGCCAAGCTGTACTTATTACTCCGCTCTCCTCCCACACAGATAATTCCTCCTCTCCTTCCCTCCAAGTCTCTCCGCCGACAGGATGGTCTGGGTTAGGGCTTCAATACCCCGTGGCCCACCCCCGAGGTTCTCCTCGCGGTGGGGCTTGGATTCTCCCCATCACCCCTGGCAGTGGGGTGAGGGCATTGGTCCACCAAGTCTATAATTCTATCAGCTCTACTAAAGGAAGCTGAATCTCTCCACTCCTCTCTCTCTGCTCCTGCACTCTGCGCATTGGAGACTGCGGTCTCCTCCAACTCCTCGGACCGATCCGCAGGACTCTTCGACTCACGGCATACTAACTGAACTGCACACTATTGCATGACTAATCAGCAACTCCAGACTCTTGGTATAACTAACCGGCAGTTCCAGACTCTCGGTATAACTAACTCTACTCACAGGAGTTGGCAGCTAAATATAGAGCTAGCCCCACCTCTCGTGATGTCAGCAGAACCTCTCCTCTTGCTCACGCCTGCAGCAGAGTCCAGGCCTGCATCTACCACTCAGGACAGGGCTATGAAGGGGGAAACCCCAGGATGATTACTGGTGCCTGATCTTAACAGGACTTACCACAGTAGAAGGAAGATAGGCATAGCCTGTGCTGTTTACAGGGGGCTACACACACTTTTCAGTTCTTTTGCACCATCCACAGTATTTGTTGCCATGGCAACCGCCACACGTAATTCACAAACACTAAGGTGAATTCACGCTGTTGCAGGAATTATATTTAGTTAAGTGCTAAAGTGAATATAATGAAAGACGCACATGGATTGGCTAGCACTCAACAAGCTCATTGGCTACCATTGATGGTGTCACATTGAACATGTTATTTATTGCCTCATACTAGCTGATAATAAGTAAAAGTATGACGTTTTCAGTCTCAAGTCCTGTAAATATATCTATTTGCCAGGATTGTCTTTTTATTTAATATTGTGAAAAGTAGTCACCAACTTTGGAGGCTCCAAAACGACTGCAGCTATTAGAACGATGTATTATATTGTCTGGAGCATAAGATGTTGGATCCTTGTGCAGCCATGCTGTAAAATGGACTGCAGTTTCTTTCCTCTTCTGCTGGCAGTAAGGCCTGGTAAGTTATGGGAATGCCAGCAGTAATCATGGAGGTTTGCCCTCACACCCTGGTGAGGTGCCCTATGTGTGGATGGGAGTGGCTACATACTCTGAGTCCACCATTAGTGACATCAGAGATGTGCCCGCCTCCTGAGAGATATAAGGCACAGCACTGCTCAAAGTTAGTGTGTTGGAGTAAGGAGCAGGTCTGCGTTGAGACCTGGGGATAGAGGGCGCTAGTGCGGTAACTAGTGGCCCTATACTGATAAATCAGCATCAAGTTGTTAACGCCATACTGTGTCCAGGGACCTGGCACAGGGGTGATCTCCCTGAGGGGAGAGGGGATCCCACTCCATTGGGAGGGTGTACCTTTGAAGGATCACGCGCCAAGATGTGCGGCTGAGTCAATCACTGCGAGGGGCAGCTAGCCATACCGCAACTACAATAAAGATGCTCAAGTTCAACAAATCCTTGCTGTGTTGGTGTGAAGTTCTTGCACAGGAGGAGGCACCACAGAGGAGTTCCTCATCAGTCACATCTTCCTGCGGACGCAGAGATCCTGATGAGGTGGAGGCGCTGCACTGGATATAGGTAGGACTCATGCACACTACCTCAGCTGCCTGTCTGGGTTGGCATTCCCCACACGACATCATGCGGGAGACTCAGGAGTCCTGTTGCCAACAGGTGCACCACCAGACACTACATGTAATGGGGACTGGTTAGACCACAGGGGCCAATGTGAGATTGGGTGGGTCAGGCTAGGCCAGAAAATCCATTACACTTGCAAACACCCATGTAGCATCACTTGTTGTAGAAGCCTGATTCGAACAACGTCACTTGAGTGTTGAATGTGTGCTGAGCACAAGGAGAAGCTCAATGTCACAATAATTATTACACATGATATGGAGAGAAGTCCAAAAGCTCAGAGGAACAACATAACTCCAGAGGCAATAAAAAAAGAGTAGGTCCCAGGACCCAAATGGAGGAAAATGTAATGGGATTACAAAAAAGAACATCAATGTTATCCTGGATTGGAGGTTAGGATAATGCCAGCTGTACAATTTAAGTATTAGATCTCCCTGGGTATACACTGGAGAATGTATGGAAACAATAGCCTCTTTAAAATATTGAGGAGCTCTTGAATAGGATGGTGAGATATTTCTGTATAAGGCAATTTGGGCTTTGTCGTTTTCTTTTTTATTTCCTCTCATTGCACCTGGGGAGATAGTAAAGTATGTTGTAAGTCATTGCACACAACGCTGTGGGTGCTGTAATCATTAAACCTTGAGTGAGTCATCACCCAGCTCAAAGGAACGAGCTTTTTACCTGCGTTGCTGAACATTTACACCCCAGCCTCACGTCTGCAAGAGCGAAGGGAAAGCTCTCGCTGATGCAAGACTGGAGGGGTTTCATAAGTTAGACAACTACAGATGTAGCAGACATCATTGCTCCCATTAAATTGTCAGCGTACAAATAGTGCAATAAATAATGCGTACGTTAAGGAAATGGCACACATAGCCATTTGTTCAGTGGAGCTGCATCAAATCTCGTGTTAAATATGGCGTCTGCTTTGACGCAACACTACACAGCAACGGGAGCCTTAACGTCTGCTTCAGTATGCGTAAATAAACGGGTTTCCGCTCCAGAGACCCCTTGCTTCACACCCATATAAAAAAATTAAATAAATAAAAAAGGTATGTATTCAACTTGGACGACTCCATGAATCATAATTAGTTTTCTGGCCCTGCGGAATAAAGTCATTAATTTATGATGAGTTGTTGTGCTTATTGGTCAGCTACAGGACCCGTTATCTGTCCTCTCCGGTGCGGGCGTCCCAGTTTGGTAGATGTTGAATAATATGTTTGTAATACCATAAAATGATGGTATTCAAAAAAATGTGAAGTACACAATGAATGAAAGGGGAGGAGCTCCATAAAACTTATTAAATGTACAGTATAAATGCATAGATAAGAATGTTGAACACGCTGTTAAATATGTGGTACATTTCCATGCACTTATTTGGAGAATATAATATAACTCCTCAATAGTAGGATTTGGAATGGAATGGAAATTATAAATACGCACATAGTGTTTGCTGTGCAAAATGTAAAGTGACTGAAAATAAGTGTATATTTTAAAGAGAAATGTTTATGCAATATATGTACAATATGCTGTAATATATTCACCAAGAAGTAATTTTATTCTCCTAATAAATAATTTTTCTTTGCATTACTTACCTATTGATCCAGGTCCGGCTGCCTATTAGGTTGATTTAATGTAGCTCTTTCAAATAAATTCCTTTAAAAAAAAAAAATGTAAAGGGCTGCAGGTATACTTTATACAGGGCTGCACCTGTACTTCTTAGTCTCAGATCTGACGTTTGTGCAGAAAGAATCAAAGGCGTTGCCTTGAACTCTAACATTCCAAGTGTAGGAGCCAAAGAGCCTAAGGCAGGAGTGGCCAACTCCAATACTCAAGGGCCATCAACAGGTCAGGTCTTAAGGATCTCCTTGCTTCAGCACAGGTGGCTCAATTGAGTTTAGCTTGCTACTGTACTTGGTAGTTTTAGAAAAGTATGGTACACGCTGCTTATCTGATATCACCGTGGCTGGGACCTGCGTCTCAGTCGCGCTGGTGATGTCATAGTCACCACGTCATCACCCATGCATACTGTATTTGTTTATATGTGAGTTAAGAGGACACCTGTTTTCAACCCAATTAGTGAACGGGCGAATGCTGATTTAATAGGAACACCCAATTACCGACAGGTGAATTCATATCTTTCCGGATCTATGCAAAGTTGGTTTAAAAGTTTGAGCTACATACCTACAAGTAAAGCTGTAGGGTAATTAATAACGTATATATTATACCCCACCTTCACTTTGAGAGGTTTAAAGGCTGCACACCAGCGCTTATTTAAGTTTCAATATATGCTTTCTTTAATATATTCAATAAAATGTATTTATTTTACTGTAAAATCAGTAGAGGTTGAGTGCAACAATCCTTTCCCAGATTGCATCCCTCTAGTGCGTAATTATTTAGCTGAGCAGGGACCACCCCAATTTGCTGTGTGCAAATTGTTAGCCAGAGTTTGCCAACCATGCAAAGTTTTCTATTCGTTGTGTGTGTAGAACATTTACAGTAGGAGTTCCCAATGATGTCACATAGCGACCCCAATTGTTAATGACTCTTTTTACCTGTATACTGCACCTGTACCTGTACTTGACATCCTTAATATGATGTGTGATGTCATTGCTGGCACCAAAAAAAGTCAGGGATGGCTTTGAATTGCAAACAGAGGTTTTATATAGATGTGTTTGTGGTCACTGAAGAAGGGGGAAACCCCTAAAATGTTGTGCACCCCTATTCTCCTTCAATAAACTAACTAGCGATCACTGGCTATGAGTGCGGGTGATCTCCTCTTTCTAAACTTACCATTATAGCATCATTTTTATGTTATCTTTTGTTTTTTGTTTTTATCATTTTGTGAGGCCCAAACTCATACAGCATTGCCAGCCAGCGTAGCTACAACTACAATGTGTAGTGCAGTGCGTGACTTGGTCAGTGTATATCCTAAGTGTTTCATCTGTAATGCAAGTGAGTGAGGGCCCGATGTTACAATTCTTTTATTCCGTTTGTTTGTTTTTTTGCCCTGTGCCTTGTACATGTTTAGAACACTGATTTGTGTAATTGTGTGACTGCTACCTCAGCTGCTGGGTCTAAAGCAGGGGTGGGCAACTCCAGTTCTCAAGAGCCACCAACAGATCAGGTGTTCAGGATACCCCTGCTTCAGCACAGGTGGCTAAGTCAGTGGCTCAGTCTTTGACTTGTAACACTCAGTCTTTGATTGAGCCACGGATTGAGCCACCTGTGCTGAAGCAGTGATATCCTGAACACCCGACCTGTTGGTGGCCCTTGAGGACTGTAGTTGCCCACCCTTTGTTATGTGAGCGAAAACTTACAGAGAAGTGAGAGCCTGAGATTTACAAGCTAAGCAACTGGTGATAGTATTAGCAGGTGCAGTTATGCTTTGAACTCAAGTGGTACGTCAATATCATGGAGAAGCATGGAGTCAGGGCAAGGTGGTGGTAGGTGGGGGTAGTGTTACAAGTAGAAGCAGTAGTTCTAAGAGGGTAATGTTGCCACAGTATGGTATGGTACAGTACTGCTGTACGTGTGAGGTCACCAACTGTCTCAACAGAGCAGGAGGCGGGTGCATCTGTCTAGTAGCAGTGTGAAAAGGTTTAAATTGATTAAAATGAATGAACATCTTATTTCCCAAGACAATTTTATTCCTGTCTCCATGTCACCAGCTTCGGAGAAAGAAGTAGATTAAATTATAGGTTATGTTATATTGCTGTTTTTGTCTAAGTTGGTTCCAACGGAAATGACAATGTACTGACTGTCTGGCTGTGCGCTAGGAGAAATGACTGCGCTGACTCCTGTGCCATCCTGCCCACTAGCATCCCCATCAGCACCTACTAGAGTCCACCACCGTCACCGTCATCATTAGTTCCACTTGTATTGCTAATGGTATTTTGGATTTTGGTCCACATACAGTTTTGAGTCTCTTGAGTGTCTCTTTCAGAGCATATACCTCGTAAATATTTTCTTTATTTATATTTCTTATTTTTATTTGCAACTGTGACCCATAAAACATTATTCATCTTCCTATAAAGCTATTTCTCATATTACAAGCTGATTGATCTCTCTATATATCTATGAACTAGAGATGTTTGCCAGAGTTTGCTAACCATGCAAAGTTTGCCATTCTTCAAAGTGTGTGTGAAACTTATAGGACACATGGCACTCTAAGCAGGGTTCCCAATGATGTCACATAGCGGCCCAATAGAGTTACAATTAAAAATCCAACTAAGTTAAAAAGCCAATATAGCCTTTATACAGTATACAAAAAAAGACATCTTCCAGAAACAGAAAATAGTTTGTATTATTTAAAAAATGTTATTGATTTTTTTTCCTCTTCTAGTTTTTTTTTTATGTGAAGAAGATGCAGAGGGTTTCTGGTTGTGCCTCTCCCATGCCTCAGTCTCTAGGTGGCACCCTTTCCTGACCCTTCACACTGGGCACTGCAGCACATAGAACACCGCACATAGGACACAGTAGGCGACCAAAGAGTTACTCACCGGTTACTCACTGTGCCATTGGGATTTCAATCTATTTCTACACAAGGTTGTTCTACAAACTCACTGACCACGCTTATGGGATGCCTGCTGGCTTGGAGAGGAGGATGGAACACCAGCCTGAGGTCTACCACCGTAATGTCTACTTGACCTCACCTTCCCCAGGACACTACTCATTAAGGTCACTAGTAGAGACACCATCATTACCCCTAATGTCACCCTCACCCTTTCCAGCAACGACTGGTGTCACTGCCATAAGTACTGTTAACCCATTCTACCCATTCCTCCTTCATGCAGTGCCTCCCTTTTTCCTTCCACAACCACATCCCCACCACCTGCCGATAGCTCCTCAGCCCGAGCTAGAGCAGAAGCAGCAGCAGAGGTCCTGCAGGGACCAGCACATTCAGGTGGTGTAGATGATTCTCGAGTTACAAACAAACATTCATTCAAGCCCTCTAATCAGTGATTGTAGATTTCTGTTAGGCCCGGGCCTAGGGCAGCAAAATTTTGGGGCGGCAAAAATGTTTGCCCCCATATACATTTGCCGTGCTCTCTGGCCTATTGGGCCTGATGGGAATGCACTTACATGTGGTGGCCGCCTCCTCGCTGCCGTCCACCTCCTCCATTCGAATTCCAGCATCAAATGGTGTCATGTAGTCACATTACCATGGCAACACGGCGCCGTGTGACATCACGTTGGCGACATCCGCGGCATCATTTGACGCTGTGATTCGAATGGAGGAGAAGTGCAGCAGCAAGGAGGCGGCCCCCACATGTAAGTGCTTTGGGGCAACGGATTTTTAAATCCGCCGCTGCCTGTTATGGGTTTCCACTCTCACCAACACGACTGTCAGCAGCCACATGCAACACATGCTGCTGCACTTCCTGCTCACACATCATTGGAAAAAACAAGAGAGCCTGGGCAGAGGAAGCATTAACACTCACAGTCACGAGCGAGACACAATCAGTTGAGGATGATCACACAGATGAGACTGCTGCTGGCAAAGGTGACCGTAATTGAATGTCAGTCTCCAACATGGAGAAAGCCAACACATTATCATACAGACCTGCTTCCTCTAAGACAGCCACAACTCAGCCAGAACCCATTCCCTAAAAACAGGCTGAATATTAGCAGCACCAGCTTTCTGCACTGGCACCAAAGGGGTTGCAGCCACAGTTCTGGCACCAGCAAAAGCAACTGGTACGTCTACCTCTGCTGGTGCTGTTGCACCCGTTGTGCTAACTGAACCATTCTGATGTTTTAATATCTCCTCAGATTTATGGGGGTGGGGTAGCAGAACCTCTCCTTCCCTTGCCTCTCTATAACAAAAATGAATATTTAAAAAACACCTGCCTTACCTTCATTCTTCCTACCCCCCTGCCTGCTCCCACTCTCAAAGAAGAATGTGGTAAAGGGAACACCCGGGCGCTACCCCACAACTCAGTAAATAAGGAAAATTCACTTGTTCTTAATTAGAACAACACAACCTTAAGAATCCTATAAGGTTCTCATCTGCTTCTCGGTCTCTTCCTATGGCTCTAACCCCAAGAAGGATCTATCCAGGATCCTTGGAAAATACGGAGACAACGGGGAAAAAAAGGGGGAGCACAGGTGGAGGCACACTAAATGACAGATTATACAGCTCTGGGATAGAAGTCCCCAAGTTGCTAAATGGGCTGATGATGGAGTGTATATTGAACCTCTGAGCCTTTTTGAACTAGTGAGGCCACCGTCTAGGAGCAGGGCAGAGGAGCAAAGGACCATACCCGGACGTGGGTTGAGTGTACCTGCACACCACGCGCCCTGGAAACAAATCTCCTGAGGACTGGTTGGCGTTTTCATTTTCCAGCCCCCTTGGTGTTAGACCTAAGGGCTTTTTTCTATTTTTATTTGTTTTAATATGTTTTAATAAAGTATACACGCCACTTGGACTTTGATCTCTAAGTATTTCTTTCACCTGGAGGAATTGCTACAGCATTGGGACAGAAAGAAAATATACCTTTCCACGTGGGGGCTCACACGTGGCCGTGTGAGTATTATATTATCATTTCTATTTCCCCATTCCCCTAACCCTGATCTCCTTTATTTTTACAGGAGTATCCCTTGTTTTTATTTACCTATTTTGGATGTGGAGAGGATAGAGATACCCGCCTCAAGACTGCACTCACATTTGCCCGTGTGAGCGTTTGCAGTATTTTATTTCTGCATTTATATATATATCCCTGTTATTCCTTAACCGTGGCCCCTCTGAAATTGTATTGTCTCTGAAACTATTTTGTGTCATCAATTCTTTTTGAGGGAAACTTTGCTTGTGACGGCGGCTGGCTATCTGAAGAGCCCACCATCAAGATCCAAGAAGAAGAAAAGAAATTTGGTTTAAAGAGGATACAGAAGGAAGAAGACGAAGAAAAGAAACCTTGATGTGATAGCATAGCCGTGTAAGTGTTTTTGATATTATACACTCCATCATCAGCCCATTTAGCAACTTGGGGACTTATATCCCAGAGCTGTATAATCTGTCATTTAGTGTGCCTCCACCTGTGCTCCCCCTTTTTTTCCCCCTTTGTCCCCACTCTCAAAGAACACTGACAAGAGAGTGAGGTGCAATTGTATAGACACATTTTTGAAAATGTAAGTTGCATGGCTGCAATTCCCCATTATAAAGAACATTCTTTAACCCAGCCTGTGCCAAAAAGCTATGTAATGCAGCAGGCATAAGCTTATGGGGTTGTCCATCTTAAAATGGATAAGAAGCAAAAGGTGTACTGTGTACTCATTTGCATGTCATTTCCCAGAATCCCTGGCTGCAGTGGAAGCGCTGTATGCTAGGAGATAATGGGGGAAAGGCGGGGTTACAGATTTGTCTGATATGTGAATGTGCTCACAAGTGATATTTGTGTTTACCATTAAAAAGAAAAGATCGTAAAATTTGGAGACTTTCCGTAAAACTTCAGGCTCAGAAAACTTGGTTTCAGTTTTGGGAACCTTTGGAAATCTAAAAATACAAGTTTCTAATCCGATTTTAGATAAATTTGCAGATTTCTTCTATACACCATTTCTTTATAAGAATACACATAACGCTATGATGAATTTTTGCCCAAAGTCCCTGCATATTCCTCCTAAAAACATTCAGCATTTGGCCCTAAATGTGTTAGTATAGACTCACCTTCAGCGATGGCTATAGCTGTAGAAAGTAGAATCAATTGATTGGATTTAAATCACTCAATTAAAGACAAAATAGGGCTTGTAAAGTAAGAGACTTGGTGCGTGTCTTTTAATCCTTGGTTTGCGTTGATTCACAGCAGGACCCCGTGGGATTACATGCATGGAGGCACTTTATGACTAGTTCTGAGATTGGGCACATTCCTTTCATTTTCTTTTGCAGACTCTGTTGGTGTCACAGTGACTAATAACAGAGTAAGCACGTTTCTGTTACTGTATCAGGTTAGACATGATTCTGTTTGAATCCCATCAGGCACCAAAAAAACCCACCATAGGTTGTGAGCTCACCTGGGCAGGGACTATGTCTGTAAAAAGCCTACTGTATGTACAATGCTGCATTCAGCACACTATACTGTCATTGTGAAGCGCTCTTAGTCCCATTGGGAGAAAAGCGCTATCTGAAATAAAAGTTATTATTATTATTCTGTTCATGTAGAGCTACATGTTGCTTTTTAAATGATGATGGTGATTGTGCAACACAGTATATTCACTTAAAAATCTCTGTGGATATACACAAACCACTTGGAAAACAGTTATTTATTTATTTTTATTTATAAAATGTTTGTTTTTTTGTATAGTGGTTTTTATAGTATTTTTATTAATAAAATGTTTTACCAGGAAGTAATGCATTGAGAGTTACCTCTCATTTTCACGTATGTCCTGGGCACAGAGTTATGACAAACACATGGTTACAAATACATAGTTACATTAAGTGAGCAGGTTTATACATTATATACAAGACATTGCAATTAAAATATGTAGAATACCGAGAGGGTTAAGATTGCTCAAGTTACCCACCTATGGTCTTAATGATGCTGTTTTTCTTGGGAAATGGCATAAAATAATGGACGATTGTTCTTTTTAAAGAATGCAGTTATTGGTGGATGAAAGAGATGTTACACTAGAGAGTCTCCACACACAAATAAAAGAGACAATTGGGAAAAAATTGTAATCCGGATGGATGCAGATGATCTTGTTAAATTTGAAAAAGACATGGAAGGTAAACTACACACATATGAAATCCAACAAATGAATAACAAAAAGAAAAAATATATACAGGATAAAATGGATTATGAGAATGAGAAGCAATATGATTGAGCTAAGGCTGCTGTCCCAGTGCGTTCTACAGCGCACGACTCGGCGTGCGTTGTGCGCACAAGCACCGCCCCCCAATCAGACCGGGCCAGTACCTGCCTCGGCGCACATTGGCAGCCGCGCTGTATGACAGGATGGAGGCGTGGCCATGCCCCTGCTGGCGTTTCAACCAATGAGGGCGAGCTAGCTGTGTGAGGTCATGGCCACGCCCATGCAAAACCCCTGCCAAGGCCCCTCCCGTCGCAATCTCTCCTTCTCTCCCAAGACCGCAGATCCCGGTGAAGCGCTGTGCACGCAAAAGAAAATGGGTATATCTTTAACTCACACCCATGTATACCAATTCTTTACCACATTCCCATTGTCCCATTGTGTCTGTAATAGATTCCATAACGGCAAATCTTTCCCGTTATTTCAATTCTTTTCTTGCGTCTCTAACCCTAGCATTACCTTTATACTTAAGGGATAGTATGGTGGTTTTGAACTTACTGTCCAAGATCACATGGCAGGAGCATTACATATGATTAACCCTGGATGTGAGTTCATTATATACCTGCAATGAGCCCACACTAGGGATACAAGCAGTTCCCCACTATTTGTTTAAACAGGACAAATCATCTGCACAACAGAAATTTATAATTGACAGTATTGAATTTATTTTATATCACAATTATTTTTCTTTTGAGGGCAAGTTCTACAGACCAATGGAACGGCAATGGGTACTTGTTTTGCACCCAATTACGCAGGTCTCTTCATGGGAATGTGGGAAGAACATTGTGTGTGTTCCTAATAGGTACTGTAAGTTAATAGTATTTTACGTAATATATATCAATGACATCCTAATTATATGGTCTGGTACTAAGGATGACCTGGTGTCATTTACTAATTATCGCAATGAAAATAATGGTAACATTGTCCTGGTTGGTGAATCTAACCCAAAAGAGGTCAATTTTCTGGACCTTCAGATTACGACTGTTGGGATCACATTGAAACCAAAACTTTTTTTTAAAAAGTGGATGTCAATTCTTATTTTGATTATGATAGTAATCATTTGCAACAATGGCTTAGGAATATACCCTATTGGCAATTCCTAAGGGTGCATAGAAACTGTTCAGAGTTGATGGATTTTGAGACACAATCAAAAGTATTGGAACAAAGATTTCTGGAAAAAGGGGGTTCTTTGCTATTTCCCAGGGTTAAAAAACCTGGAACAAGAAACTCCCATGTTTATTGCAAATTATTGTAAAGAAGAGAATGTTATTAATAGGATTCTATATAAACATTGGGATGTCTTAACAATGGATCTAATCATAAAACAAACGCTTTCAATTAAACAAAAAGTAATCTTTAGAAAAGTTAAGAATTTAAAAAGTATATTGGCTAAGTGTTTTAAAGAAAACATCTCGTGTCGTCCCAGGTACTCAATTTTTAAATAAACCACTAGGAAATTTTCCATGTGGAAAATGTGTCATGTGTCACTTCATGGTGCGGGAAAAATCCTTCAAGGATTGTTGTATTGGGAAGGAATACAAGATCAGAAACTTTATTAATTGCCTTAGCAACTTTGTTGTATATACAGTATGATCACCTGCCCATGTAAAACATACATCTTGTTCAGCTGGTCTTAGCTGATGGAGGGTGGCTCCTCCTACCTAGTTGAAGCTCACCCCCTCCCACATTTAAATGGTTAAAAGCTCACTCCATTGCATCTCTCACTCTCAGGGGAACTTGCTTGCTTGCAGTTTGATTGTGACAAATCTAATACAGAGTGCTTTTCCTGGTAATGTACAGGTTAATAAGAGCTTCAATCAGACTTAGAACTATGCAACTAATTTTGACAGATTTATTATAAATCATTCTTCCTGGTAATGCACAGGTTATTAAGAATTTCTATTAGTGTTAGGGACCCTTGAGATGTGGTCTGCCATGTAGTGGCTCAAGGGCTTACAACACGTTGGCCAAAATTTTAAACTAAAAGACCATTTTATTTAATAGATATCTATACATATATATTTAGGCACTGTACCGTGTATAAGTTTCACTGGATGTGCACTGAGCTCTGTCTGTGTTTCATGTTCTGTCTCTGGTTTTAAACACCTGCCCATGTAATAAGTATTACATTGGGAATACTATATGGTCACTGAAAGTGTGTATAGGTGAACATGTGAACGGCATAAGGAATAACAAATGTTTGTTGGAAGGGGGAGAAAGTGCATAATCTTGCGAAACACTTTTTGGATTGTCATGGATGGTCTCCTAAGGATCTAAAATTAAAGGGTCTAGAGATAGTGAATAGGGATCTTAGAAAGGGGGGCAGGGAACTGAAACTCCTTCCGCGGGAACAATATTGGATCTATTCACTACATAGCAAATATCCCCAGGGTCTAAATGAGCAAATTGAATTGCATCCATTTTTGAAATAATTCAAAACAAAAAGTTATATTATATAAGAAAAAGAAGATCCCCTAAAACTCTGGATTATAGAGAAAATAATGAATAACTGCAAATGAATTTAATACATTTTTTACACATTTTATTAATTTCATTAGAAGTGTTCAATATACAGTATAATGAGCCTGTTTTATGGGAAGTGTGAAATTTCATGCAAATTGGAAGAACTGCCATCTCTTTGTATTTTTAATATAAAGTAATGGGTTTTAATAGTCTAATATATATATATGAATAATTTTATAAGGAGCATTTAATTATTAATCAACTTTTATGTAAGTAAGATCATTAGAAGGATTAATTCACCCAGGTATGTGATGTTATAATAATATTACGTGTAATTTGTCATTTTTATTTATTTAAATATAAATATATTGTGTTGATATTTGTAGTTTATATGAATTTTGCATATTACAGTATATGTATTTTTTATTGTAAATCATGTGTAAATATGCTTGTACAGCTCAACCCCATTATAGAGTGATCCGCTACAACGCAGACCTGCTTATAACGCGGTGTAAAAGTGGCTCCCGATTTAAAAACACCACCTTTCGCCGCGCGAGGACTTACCGGCATCTGCATTTCTCTCCTCTTTGCAGCTCTCCGCTCCCCTCTCGTAGACTTCTCGAGCGCAGAAGAGGGTTACATGACACACACATCCCCCTACACCACATGGATTTTTAAACATTTGATACTTTATTGCTAAAAGACACATAGACACACCCCTACACCATGTGGGAGTTGAACATAAATACATTTTATATAATACACATGCAGGAATCATACTCAGGACCTCCATTTGCTAGACCAAGTTTTTTCCTGCTACACCACAGCATTGGTGTGATGTCACAGACTCTATAAATATACGTAACCTCTGAAGCACAGGGTAGTGGATTGCACTGTGTACAATATGTTAAGTATGCTTTTAGAGTCTGTGACATCACACAATCACTGTGACTTGGAGGTATAGAATTGGTCTAGCATATGAAAGGTCCTGGGTTCTATTCCTGTATGATATGGTATAATTTATAAATTATTGACTGTTCATGGCTTAAATTAATATTGCCTAACTAAGTCTAGCATAACCCTAATATTTAAAAGGCCACATTTATTAAAAGATGCTAAGCTGCAGGATGCTTTGCAGCACAGCACTATTTAGGTCATATGGGCAAAATTCTTCAGATTATCATATCTTCACTTTCTATACGGCGCATAATGTTGTATTTATTTTATTTGCATGGTCTCTAATCCTTCTTTTTATGTGACGGTCTTCACTTTGTCATTGTACTGTGCTGAGGATGTGTTGACAACTTGTATGTAAAACGATCAGAAAAATGCCTGCAGGATGTGTATACTGTATCTTTATTTACTCTGTGTACCCTGGCAATTAATGTGTGAAAATATGTGACACTGTAAATGTTAACTATTTTAGTTCCAATTCCGTGAACTATCAGGCTGCATTGGGCAATGATAGTGATGATGTATTGCAAGTATCATGTACCAAAAAGTGTCATGTTTCCAATGCAATTAACATGGTCCCTAAAGTGCTGTACTCCTACAGCTCACTTATTTTCAATCATAGACAATTGAAATCTTACACTTCTCCACAGTGTTATAGATCAGCATAGAGCTCATGTAACCATCTATTACTACGTTTCCCCCTAAAACAATTAAAAGATTTCTTGTTCTGTCTATTAGCATTAATAGCAATGTAGAAAAACTTATTGGCATATATATATATATATATATATATATATATATATATATATATATATATATATATATATATATATATATAAAATAATTATTATTTTTTTAAGTTGGCACGATCTGTAAGCTCAGACCTACTGAATTGTAACACACAAAAAATACAAATACAACATATTCAAGGAGCTTTATACAAGTATTTTCTTACCTCTAATTATATTTCAAGTGAACAATTTGATAGAAAAAGAGATGTTTGAAAGACTGCATTTTACCTAATTGCCAAATTGAAATAAATCTTAATAAGCCGGTGAAGCCTATGCAAAAGTCAGCCTAGATCATTTCACTGCTAAAAAAAATCCAAAAAAAAAAAAAATCCAGACATGTTGTTTCATTGTTTAATTATGTCCATGTAGATTTTGTTTTGAGCATATTGATGATATCACTTAAAAGCATTAGAAACTGAAGAAAAAAAACTGCAAAACCGATCTATGTAAATTTTGATATTTGGGGTATGTTATCTAACACTTGGATGGTCTCCCAAGTCTTGGGTTTCATCTTTTAAAAATAATTACATCAGCAAAAAAAATGGACCTCTAAGAAATAGTAACTAGGTCATTTTTAAGCATTTAAAGATATTTTCTGCACTAACAATAAAATGCAGATCACCCAATAGCTTTATCAGTAAGGCTGTGATCCAGAGGATTTTGTCAATGGTATTATTTTTAAATTATGACAAGTTTATAAAGGCCGAATTTGACTGTCTGCCTCCTATAATATCGCTTCTTGAGCAGGAAAAAAAGTAATGAACCACCTTATTATGCACTCAGTAGAGTTTTCTAACTAATGAAAGAAGCAGTAACAATACAGGATATTAACAGTAGGGGCTGTTCTATAGCGTGTGCGGCCGTGTGTGCGCATGTGCCTGTGCGAACGTGCGTGCACGTGCCGCATGCTTTTTGTGTCTATACAGTGAGCGACAGGCAAGTGGTGTGTGTGTGTGTGTGTGTGTGTGTGTGTGTGTGTGTGTGTGTGTGTGTGTGTGTGTGTGTGTGTGTGTGTGTGTGTGTGTGTGTGTGTGTGTGTGTGTGTGTGTGTGTGTGTGTGAATAATGTATTACATAATATTTTTCAAATAAAAAAACGTTGCACAATAAAAATAATTTTTATTTATTCAACTTGACACATACACACATAAACACACACACACACACACACACACACACACACACACACACACACACACACACACACACACACACACACACACACACACACACACACACACACACACACACATATACATACATTTCAGCGCCAGTAGCGGCACACATTCTTTATGTTCCTAATCTTCTCCCCTGTCGGACGTTTCCACGCTCCCTGCCGTGTGCGTGGCATCATTATAGAATGGCTGACTAACCTCAGCCAACTAAAACTGCTGCGCGCGCGCACACGGCGTAGCGCACACACGGCGTAGCGCGCGCACGCAGTATAGAACAGCCCTAAGGAGACGTTTTCTACAATGTGAGGGCTGGATATTTTTCGATGGTCTGAACAGTGTTAGACAAAGGATGGCTGTGTTGAGCTGAGATGGCGCATATTGTCCAGTTTATAAATCTACACTTCTTCACTACGGTAAATCTTTAATAGGTTCACCTCACAACTGCTGCTGATTTTCTTGCTGTCATAAATCATTTTCTAATTTATAACATGAATAATTGATTTTGCCTCCGTAGCCACAACAATAAATCTCTCTATCACACGGGCATAAAAAAATCATAATAATAAAACAGATCAGGATGTTCAGCCATCGATTAGCTATGATGATATCCAGTTTCCATTTAATTCATGTTTTAACCATTACAGGCGGAAGACTGGTCCCATTGGCACAAAATAATGTTTTGCCCGCTGTCCGCTTGTAAAAGCAGCTTGGTTTCAAAGTAACAAACAAGGAAGTTTGGTATATTTCATTATACATTAATGGATGCTTTGAGGAACCTGGTTTAAATATAATTTGTTCATTCTGGCAGCATAAATGTCACAGTTTATGACTGATTCTAAATAGGATATGCAGTTGTTTGAAGGCCATAAACTCCCATTCTCTGGGGGTAGACATTACATTTCACAAAGGATAATCTCACACCAAAAGTAATGTTAGACCAATCCATTTGGATTTGTTTGTATGGATTCATTTTGCCTGATTTTCTCCATCGCGCTTTGTCTAATTTTTTATCATAAATCTGCCACATGCCGACATCTCCTTCCCAACTGCGATTTGGTCAGCAATTTCTGGTTTATACGTTTGTCTAACATAAAATAAGGGTATTATTTAGCATGATTTATAGACTGTAGCAAAAAGTCTCATTCTTTCCCTTCTTCTGTGCGTTGAAAGAATTTTGAAAAATAATGGCATCTTTTTATTTATAAGGTGTTAAAAGAAAACTTGTTGCCAGAACATAAATTGCCCAATTTCCCAGGGCATTTTGCTGGTTTGAACTTGTGGGGTATTTAACTCCATTCCTCAAGCCTCCTCAACAGGTCAGGTTTTCAGGATATCCCAGCTTCAGCACAGGTGGCTCAATCAGAGGCTGAGTCTTTGAGGACTGGAGAACCACTGGTGTAATGAAGTTTGTGGTCATAAAAGATGAGAGCTACTTCTGCTTATCAACAGTATTTCATTTCTGCAATTTTTGATCATCATTATAAGTTCAGAATCACTGTTTCTGCTCGGATTAATTTGCTCATTAGTACAACAGCCTGGCTGCTAATACAGAACTTATTTTGTGGGACGAGGGCTAACATATGCATTCTTTCTTCATTCTCTGGTTAAGAAATGAAGAAAGGAGAATTGCTTTTCATCTTAATTTGACAGCCTCATTCCTTAGATTGGGTAATTCAGTATCTGAAAATAGATATGTAGCCAGGTCCCCCCTGCCAGTCAAGCCCCCCCTCACCTTGCTAGCGATCGCGGGTTCGCCGAGCCCAATGGCTGACCCGTCGGCCGATCACAAGAGTGGGAGCGGTGAGGACCTGGCTTCAAGGGGGTTGCCGGGGACACGCGCGGCCGGTTGCCAGGGCCGTGATCGCATTGTGAGGGCTCCCGGCACTCCCGAAGCAGGGCGGCACGGCGCCGCCATTCCCTATGTGTTCGCGCATGCGCAGTGAGTCCGCGCATGCGGCGGCCAGCCAGGGACATTGCGCATGCGCAGTGACAGCGCGTGAGAGGCAGACAATCAAGGGAGGGCTCACAGAAGGGACTACATCTCCCATGAGCCCCAGGACCACCCCACGTGACCCCAGGGAGCCAATAGGGCTACAGCATCTCCCTGCAGGGGAGAATAGATACATTTCGTGGGCTTGGAGCATGCTAGTCAGTCAGTGCCAGGAGCAGCCAGGGGAAGGAGGTAGGGTGCAGGAGTCAGTGAATCCCTGCACTAGGCCAGCAGCCCCCGAGGCCCGAGATAGCCCTGAGCCACCCAGTAGTGTAATTTGTGTCAGGGACAGGCCCCAGGTTAGGGACCCTGCCCCTTACTATTCAGAGTCAGTTAGGGACTCAGCAGATGCTGCGCGTCCGTCCAGAGGTTTGGGTGCAGACCTTCGTTGTTGCTGCAGCGGTCATCCGGGTGGGATCGCCCCGGACGGCAGTTCCTGTGTTCAACTGACATCAGGATCCTTTGTGAAGTTCCGTGGCAGGCCCGGGCACCGGAGTGCCCGACAGGTAACAATCAACAAGTGCACCAACGAGTCACATCACATTCTCACGGGACATAGTGGCTGCGCAGTCACACATAACTATCTCACTTGAGGGTGGGGTGATACTGTGTGGGGGTACTGGACACTGGGTGGGATCATCCGGTGGAGGTGCAGGTGGAAGTAGCATCCTGCGAGACGCATTAGTTAGTGTCTCCTCAAGGGAGGGACACCTGTTGATTTATTGATTTTTATGCATGAGTACGGTCACGATAGTAAAGGCATTAGTTATTACCCTTACTGTGTGTTGAGTGATATATATTGTCCTGCGAGGAACCACTCCCCCTCTGGTGGGAGCCATCGCAGGTGGAGGCGCTGCACCGAGTACGAGGTTACTCAAATTATACTTGCTCCAGGTTCCCCGTGGCGGAAGCTCAGCCCTCCTGTGAGCCTGACAGGTAACGCACCACACCTGGTAACATTAAGTTCACCGCCCACACACAATATATTCGATTGGGTGGGGGAATACCCGTTACAGATATAACACTCAAGACACCAAAAAATTAAATGAAAGCTAATTCCTCTAAAGATTGTTTTATACTTTGCAACCCTTATTCTCTTTTCCCTTCCCACCAGCTTTACAGACTTTGGTGAAAAAAATGCCTCTTTAGGCTTTGTTTGTGTTTTAGTGTTTAAGGAAATAAGGGTGGGGAGCCGTGTTGGTCCTTTCTTCCATGTAGTAGCAGAGGAGGGAGAGGGAGTAGGGGGGGTTTGATAACTTTTATTGGACCAACAAGTAGTTGATATGTTACAAGCTTTCAAACCTCTCAATGTGAAAGACCCTCATACTGTATCTGATAAAGGATCCTGAGAGGTTGGAAAGCTTGTAACAGATCAACTACCTGTTGGTCCAATAAACGTATCATACCCCCTACTCCCTCTCCCTCCTCTGCTTCTACATTTTAGTGTTTAAGGAACTCCAGTGTGTCCCTCGGTTGTACAAACTGTACAGCTCCCCAATAGAAGCTCCAGTCATAGGAGAGTACTTGAAAAGCGAAGAAGCTAGATTTCATTAAGTTGATAATTACAACAGTAACAAGGCTCCTTCAGTGTCACAATCAAGATCAGATTGCTACAAGACATGGGCTGCAACAACACATAAGGGCCTATTCTTGTAGCTCCAAAGTTGTCAGTGTCACACTGTCACAGTTTGTCATGTTCAGAAGTAACGGAATGAAATGTGAGAAAAGACCCTATTCTCTACTGCAAATCATATCTTCTAAACCGCTTCTATAAAAAGTGACAAGGCGCACGGATTAACAGCCACAGCGCCCGGATTGTACTTGCTTTAGAAGATAACCCGAGGTGGTGCTAACTCCATCCCCAGTCTGATTCATGGGGTTTCGCTCTCTCATGCAAACTCATATTTCAGGCTCTGGGTGTAACTCGCAATACCAATCTCGCCAATCTTCGGTGGCGTGAAAGAATTGCAAGGTTTTAGAAGCGGTTTGCATAACGGAGCTACGACAATTGCAGTTTTTGTCCAAAAATGCGAGTTGGAGATTGGTAGAGCCGGAGTGAAACCGCTTCTAAAAAAGCCTTTTAGACACAGATTGGATATGCGAGAGGGGCTTACAGAATAGCAACCCATGCCAAGCCCAAGGAATGGGCTCTTTGGAAGCGGATTGGCAGACTTCAGAGCTGCAGGAATAGGCTCCATAAGCTTTTTTTTTTGTCTGTCTTCACCTGCAGGTTCTTTTTTCTATTTGTCAGACAATTCTACCTTCCATAGATCAAACAGGGGGGCGACTCAAGGTGGCATTTATCAGAGTTTTTTCTACAAATCCATAATATAATTCATAAGGATTAAGTACATTTTAAACTGAAGATGTAAATTTATAAGACTTCTGGAGGGTGACAAAGGAATAAACTCCGCCGGTGGTGGGAGTGTAAAGACTGAAATGGTTTTCTTTTTGTGCAAATTTCGGAGTCACAATTTGGGAAATTCAAAAAATAGCATTACTGTTTCCTGTAAAGTGTCAGGAAGATGTTTCCATTGATGTGACTGGGCAGCACATATAGGATAGACAGACAGACAGACAGACAGACAGATATATAGATAGATAGATACCGTAATTCTTAGGCTGTGTCCATAGATGCACCGACAGCGCTCCACCGCGCTGACGCTGAGGCTCGCCTGCTCAATCAGGAGCGATTGTATGGACTTGCAGGCGAGCCAGCGTGTGCGATCGGGAGGCGGAGCACTGACGTCATGGGGCCAATAGCCCGCGAAGTGTCAATGTCATGGCGCCAACGTCACGGCGCTGGCGTCATGACGTTGCTTCGCTCCGATTGAGTGTTTCAGCCGACAGCGCGCTCAGATACAATTTCTGATGTCGGCTGAAAATTCCTGCACCCCAGCACGCCTGCGGGCACTCGCAGGAGCCTCCTCTCAAGACATCCTCATTGAGGATGACGGGGCTCATCGCGGAGCGTCCGCATGGCTCAGCGCTGTCGGTCCTTCTATGGACTCAGCCATAGAAGCATACATTGTATTTCACAATTATTATTTAACTGCACTGAATGGGCAATATTGCACAATAAGACCTACTTTGCTTTAATTAATAACGTCTTAAAGTGAACATTTCACAGCATATAACATAGGTTCCTATAAAATTATTATTACCTGATGGCAACCCAACACTGTATTGCTTTATTGTGAAGTTGGCGCACTGAAGCCCTTTCATATAGCATCAGATTTTACACGTAGTCTTCTCTCAATTCTAAGTTTGGCTGAGTCCATAAATATTTCATAATAGAAACGCAAACAATGCATTTTTCCTACTGCAAATGTGTAGCTCACACACCCTTTAGTATTACAAGTATTATATGCACTCTCCCATACATATATCATATAAGCTCTAACCAAATACATCACACAATACATCCTCCTTCCTTGATGCATGCATTTCACTAAGTGCCATTTCAGAGAAGTACATGATATTACTAATGGAACATACACCACGAATATCTTCACAAGATGCAAACTAGTCCTGTTGTGGTTTTCACATATTGCTTCTTTAATGTGGCCTCTTGTCTACAAAATAGCCGTCCTCACTCTTTATATCTTTTTATTCACATCTCCAAACTACCCTCCTAGTCTGTATAAAGCAGGCGCTTGGAACTCACTGGATGATGTGCCCTTTATCAAAAGCTCTGATTTGTTTCTCCAGATGTTCTGCATGGCTTGCTCTCGTTGCAGGCTTGCAGTCGGTTCAGCTCCAAAGCGTAATTAGTACTGTAGCTGTGCAAAGGTTTTAAATACTAACAGTCCATTCCCCGGAGCTGCCCTTGTTAAATTTTTACAGTTTAAGCACTGCCGCAGGGAGCTAATGCTAACAAAGAAATTGCATTCATTAAAAGCTAATGACAAATTATTGATGCAAACATCAAAATCCTTACTTAAACTTCCCAGTAAGTGGCTACATAATGATCTCCGCAGCAAAAATACTGCATTTAACTTATCCACCCTTACCTTAAATGTCTGTGTCAAAGTACTTTCTTTGGGGCTTTATCCTCATCTATCTCAGATGAATGTGTTTAAAATGTTTACTATAGGAGTTTACATACAGTATGCAATCTATAGTTATGTAATGAACATGTGATTACATACAGTATAGGTCTATATGTGTGTAAGAATGTCCACAACTATGTCAATATTTGTATCCTGGTATGTTAAGTATGAGGATTGCAATACCGCAGATGGTATTATTTAAGTGATCTTTTAGCATTTTGCGTTTTTCTTACTTACATAAAACTGTCCTTTTTATAATGTAATCAAATTACTTATTTATTTTTCTTATTACATGCAAGTATAAAATGGGCATTAATGCTGATCTTGATCACAATGCCATATCCACATTTAACTATATATGGATATATCTTAAGCCTGAATGAATGAATATAATTTGGAGTAGATCAAATAATCTTAAGCCTGAATGAATGAATGTAATTTGGAGTAGAGCAAATATATTCTATAAATAAAACTATGTGGTATATCAAGAGAAATTTCCTCATGAATTTCTTTTTGTAAATAGCACAATACAGTATCTCTATAATAGCCACATTTATAAAATCAAGGTATATTCTGAGAGGAGTTGGCTACACCTGACTCACGATCATTTTCAGATGTCCATTCGCACCCATTTATGAAATTGGGATGCTGCTGTAACAGCCTAAATTGCCCGGCCCCATAGTAGAGCGCCCCATCACTAACACACAGAGTTGTAACCAACAGGGGTACAAGTTCAGCCCTCGAGGCATTAATTAGAGAGATTATTATCAAAGAAAGAGGGTACTGGAATAACCAATTAACCTCCAATAGAAGCACATTAATGGTATTAAAATAATATATGTCTACACTTGCTTTTTTATTTCGTTAAAGTGTGTATATTTAAAAATAAATAGTGAAATGACAGCTAATGAACCGTGTCCTTGTGTCCACTATAAAGATAACAGTAAACCTTTGATTAGTAAGACTGGGCGAGTCTCCATGGCAACGCGATATCAAATGCCATAGCACGTGACATCACTTGACCCAGCGCATCATTTGATGCCGTACTAAGTAAAGGGGGGGGAGGGGTTGCGAGCACCGGGGGACACACGGCAGGAGGGCACAGGGACATAAATTCACGCACCACTGATCTAGATTAAGAGTTCAAGCCATAAAGAGAAGGGCCAACACTGGGGGGAGGGGGAATGGGGTAGATTAAGACGAGCATTAGCTGCCCTTCTGTATCTGTATCCCATACATTCTACCTTATGCTCGCTTTTTTGTTTTTGCATCAGTTTCAGCCTCAGTCCCCTTCATCAGTTCCATTCTGCATTGGGGCTGTGTGTAGTTGTATACAGGAGAAAAGGAACCCAGTCTTCAAGCACTCTGTCACGACTATATGTATCATTGTAATGTTAAAATACTTTATTAATTGACAATGAATAAAAAAAGGGGGGTTAAAATACAATTAAATAGTATGATTCTACAGCACGTGACTGTATCATTGGTAACCCAGCTATGGCTAGGTGGGTAGATGGTAATAAGGAGATCCCTAATAGATAATCGGGATCTAGTGCTATGTATATAGCTACCTAGAGATATAGGGAAGGAGCCAAGGTGAACCCACTAGGAAGAGGTTATGTCTCAATATGGATGTATCAGGGCGTGTAATATAACGCGCTTTATTGACAAACTTTATGTAGTGTGTACGTTAACACACTTTGGCATGATATGCGGTAAGTCAAACCTGTAGGGTAATGCCCCGTGCTGTGGGTAGTCCAACTTATCTTGGTCCAAGCTGCTCTAATTCAGCATCATTATTTGTTTCTCCCATAGTATCTTACCTTGTTTCAGTGTCTAGGCTTGATACATAACTGTGCTAAGCAGTGTATCGGTGTGCTTCTTCTGGAACTTTTGGCATTTGTTAGGATACGGCCCCGCTGTCTGCGCTGCATGTGCGCCTGCCAGGCTGGCGGCGCGTGCAGCCGAGTTCCCTGGTCTGCACTGAGCTGCAGGGGGAAAGACTGGGGCAGCTCTTGTCCCCACCATAGCAGGCGCTGCAGTAGCCAGCAGGGACCAAGCCTAAAACGTATGAATAGAACCTTCGTTCTTTCTGGACACAATGCTATGTAATTAAGGCCGGCCTTAGAGCAAGGCGAGCAAGGCAGTTGCCTTGGCCCCCGCGCCTTCAGGGAGCCCCGCGCTCCCTCCTCTCCCTTCTCCTGTTGGCGCCGGCATCCAAATTCTGCCCAACAGGAGAGGGGAGAGCTGGAGGAGGGAGCTGTGGAGTCCCCGAACCAGCGCACGACCGCACTGTAGCTCAGCCCAAGGTAGGGAGGGGGAGGTGTGTGTAGCTGGGGAGGGGGAGATGTGTGTAGCTGGGATGGGGGAGGTGTGGAGCTGGGGGAGGTCTTACTTTATGCAGAGCGGTCTTCTGTAACGTCTGCACCACATTGCATGACAATGCAACATTGTTACGCCATGACATCATTACGTTGCAGGAGGAGGGCACCGCTCCCGGCATGTCATCTTGGGCCCCGCCAAAGGTAAAGTTGGCCCTGGGGGTTCTATCTGGTAAAGCTCCAGTTTCTAACTCTTAAAGTATTATCACCCTCAGGCCCTCTAGAGTTTGCATTTTAGTGGATAATTGGAACTATAAACCTCAACAAAACTTTGACATCACTTAAATATTCCAGACTCCTAATTAAGACATCCAAGAAAAATAATAATTAGTTACATGAAAGACATTTTGTGCCACAAAGATCTTCTAACATTGTCTCGCAGGAAATATTTAAATTGAAAATGTAGTTATGATATTACATAGTTATATACTATTCTATCTATTACATGAATGGCATGTCCTTCAGCCCTGGGTTACTCTGTTTACAGAAGAAACCGGTGTAGAGCAAATAAAAATACAATTTGTGAGCACATTTACGTATCAGACAGGTCTGCAACCCCGCGTTCCCCATTATCTCTGCATACAGCGCTTCCACTGCAGCCAGGGATTCTGGGAAATGACATGCACATGAGCACACTGTGTAGAAACTCGAAACTATACATAATGTTTTGCATGCAAAAAGGTACTTTCTCAGCATTTATCTCATTATAAAAAAGTAGTTATTCTTACTTCAAAATCAAACACGTATTCAACTTAAGAAAGATGCGGTATAAACTCTTAAATAAGGTATTCTTGTAGTCTACAATGTCCAGCACAGGCTTCGCCTGCATTGATAAGTACAGGAGTACGCGACATGTTTGTGACAGACTGAGAATGCTACTGGGGATCAGTTTCCACCAGCACTTTTTGGATTGTTAAAAAGCCGCTGAGTAAAGAGTTTTCGTTTTTTTTTTTTATAGTTCCGCAGTTCGGTTCTCCTGGGCAGTGAACGCCAGCTCACTAAAGACAATAAACAATGATACTAACTGAGTGAATCTGCAAAGATTTTAATATACAACATTAAAAAGTAATTGGAAAATCAATGGACATCTTCAGATGGGTCACCCCAGTGGGCCCGCGCAAAGGCGACTAATAGCTTTCCATTATCTAGGTCTTTGCCATCCCTGGATGTTGGCAGACCAAAGACTTCCACAGATCCATTCGATTTGTTTGTTTTTTACGCGTCTTATTTTATTTCCCGTGTAATCGTTTCATTGATCTTCTCCCCCCTAATTCTTGTCTAAATTTACAAGATGAGAACGCAGTCTGGGCCTTCTGGTTCAGTGACAGCCTCACAGCAGGTTCTATATATTAAAGTGAAGGAAGAGACAGACATATAAATTTAGAGTGAGACCCTGTTTAATTCTGACCTTCACAATAGTCCTTCATACAGCTCTCCTCTGCTGTGTAGGATTTTGACAAATACTGTATTACCTGTAAATTAATCTACGGTATACACAGACATTAACACCTGAACTAAAGAATTGAGCTGCATTAGTTTTAAATAAAATGTTAGTTGCTGGAGTTTTACACCTTTTACTAGACCAAAATAGATTTTGCATAATAGACAGTGTATTCAGATGCTGTTTAACACGTACAGTATCTGTTACTGTTGTCATCTGATTAACCCATCAAGAAAAACAGTGTTTTATACTTAGAACAGAAATATACATAAAACCCAGCTTTGAGATCGTTACAAGCACTTTGTCCAAGAAGTTTATCATTTCCGCCGACTTGATTACAATGTATATTGTGTATTTTGGTACAATCGCTACACTTGAAGAAGAGAGGTTTCGAAAGCTCTGTACACTAGAATTTTCTCTATGCAGAACCATGTCGGTTCAGAAAAAGGTCTGGACAGGAGATAGAACGCACTCCTAATAAAATATCTGTAGAATAATCTTTGGGTGCTTCCAGCTTAGTGAGTTTGCCTGGACAATAATGATAAGCTGGGCGACCCATATCGCTAAATATTCATTTATTTTATCAACCTTTCGGTGCTGCTGTGGCACCTTTGTCACATCTTGACCGAAATGTTGATCAAATAGACATGGAGTTATTATGTAGGCTCGTAACAAGGTATCACAACCTACAACGAATCTACTGTGTACTAGCATGAAAGCCTGTACTGATCTCTAACTACAGATGTAGCAAAAGGTAGGCTGCGCTTGTAGTACTGGCTATGGGGACGGCGATGGGACTGCTGACGTCAGCCGTCGCTATTGTGATTCCTGTACTCTGGTGCAGGAGACCAAGGGAGGGCGACAGGGGACGTGGCCATAAGCGGTTCGCCCTCATTGACTGAACCGCTCACGTGCCGCTGACATCACGCTGCCGCCGCTGTAAATTTCAAATTCTCTTAACTACAGTGATTTTAGTCGCTGTATCTCTGCGTAGCGCTGTCGGGGTCACGCCCACTATGGGCATCCGCGACGGACTACATGTACTGTAGTTGCTTTGCCGTTGCGCGCCGTCGCCATAGCCAGTACTAGAAACGCAGCCTTACTGTGCACATTGTAACTGCTGCCCGCGGGTCCCACGATCACGGCCCAGGCGGATTAATGCTTAGCGGGTCCAACCCAGAAGCATGGACCTCCCACAGCGCGATCGTGGCAGACACACAGCGCTAGGGACAGTAAGTCTTCCTACATCTGTATACAAATGACCCACCTATTTTCAGTTCAATAGATAGAAGCACTTTATGTATATGTGTAAGACCTGTATATAATTATAGCTGATCTGATATGTTGTATATTTGTCTCCTGCACTGGCATTTCACATGCTATCTGTGACTATCTTCTAAGTAATACATGCACTCAAAAAGAAGTCAGATAGAAACCTAGAAGTGAAGTAAAAGGACACTGCACTGCACAGTAGGTTTCTTATGATAACATTGAGTAGCGAGAATTCCTAGAAGACACTGATTTCATGCGGGGGCATTACTAGGTCAGTAGCAGAAGGAACACAGGGCACAACGGATTTGCAAATCTAAACTCATTTATTTGAGCTAGTGTTGGCTCAAATAAATGAGTTTAGATTTGCAAATCCGTTGTGCCCTGTGTTCCTTCTGCTACTGATTCAGGACAGGAAACGCTTTCGTTCAATCACGGGAGCACCGGTAATTGTATCATTTAAAATATTTTTTTTCAAGGTGTGCAGCATTCACTTTATGGGCCTTATTCACAGAGGGTTGATAAAAAAAAATCGCCAGGAAATTTAAAATGACTGTTTTTTGTGCGTTGCTATCGCGGTATTCAGAAAGGCTCGATTACCAGTGATAGCAAAATGCCCAAAACGGGCGAGTTGCTGCCAGCGAGAGCCTCCAGGCTCTGAAAAGGCCTAAGCCAGCGATTCATTTCTGCGGCAGAGAGAGCGGCTCTGAGACGCGGGACATTTCAATGCAGAGGGATACCGGCACTCCATAAAGGTGCCTGTATCTCGGGAAGCAGGGGGTTCCCGGACATAAAACCAACGTGGTTCAGCTCCGGAGACCCCCTGCACCTCTACACTATTAAAGAAATGTATATTAATAAATATGTAAAAAAACATCACTACACGCCCCCATTCTGATTGGCTGGCATCATTCCCTTTAAGTGACATCACGGCAAAAAAAAAAATTAAAGTCTGCACATGGTTTTAACAGCCAATCAGGTGGCTGTTAACCATTTTGAGGGTAAATGTGATGTCACAAGCCATATTTAAGGCCGTGACGCCTCATTTGAGCCCAAGAAGCTGACGAGACAGCATCGGCTGGGATTTAACATGGGGTATTTTGGATTGACAGATGAAGAAAGAAGATAAAGAAGAACAAGAAATGGTTACAGATGAAGATAGAAGAAGGTGATTAAAGAAAGAAAAAAGAAGATTTGGGTACCTGATCCGGATCTGCATGGCGGATGGCATCGGATGCAGTTAGAGGCCTTCAAGGTACGTGAGCTTCCTGTTACCCCGGGAGTCGGAGGGCCACCGCTTCTAATGGTAAGTAATATATTCAATGTTTGTAAATGTCTCTTTTTACAGGTTTAATCTTCGGATGTGTTTTTTGATTTTTTTCGGGGGGGGGGGGACATTGACTGAAAATATAGTAATCGGTACCTCTTTAGGTAATAAAAAATGCACAAATGCGCACCGGGGCTTAATGGAAGGTAATTTATTAAAAATACACAAAAACTGAGGGGATCCAACCCCACCTCAGAACAGCTGTGCAGCTGAACGGCTAAGTACTACCAAGGAGAACACCTAATGGTGACTAAACCCTAAGCTGCACAGTATACAAATACAGTAAAATTTATATAAAAAACATGAAAGAAAAAAACAAACATGAAAACAACCTATCAACAGATTTGTATAGAAACCGCCATAGGGTTGGGCACTGGCAAGGGGAAACGGACACTCACACTGAGACAGTCAGCAGACTCGCGGTGGCTGCACAGGATCCGGATCTCGGCACCGCGGAGATGGATAAAATCGCTGCTGTTTCCTGCAGGCTCCGTCTCAGCTTACCAGCAAACACGCGCAGGATGACCTGTCGTGACCTCTATGCGTTTCGTACCAAGTACTTCGTCAGGAGGTCACGTACAGCGTCATCCGCGCGTATATATAGGCGGCAACTGATTGAAGAAACCAGCCCCCTCAGAGAAACACCCTTACTTTGCCTAATTGCTATGCTGATTGAAACACCTTGAAATAAGGTTACTAGGCAACAGGGTGTATAGCAACTCATGTGGGGGATGTGTGCAAGTATAAATTAATCATTGCACTCACCCCTATGAAAAAATACAGGAATAAGACCTCTAACAACATGAATAATATACTATGTAAACAAATCATGCTGAAACCTGTATATGAATAAAAGAAAAAAGAACAAATGATTGAATAAAAACAAATAAATATAAAAACATACATGAATGTTGATGCAAATAAATGTTAATAAATTCATTTTATTAAAAACGGAATACCTTATCTTAAAAAAGGAGTCAATTCAATTAATTCATTGAAACCATAGGGATGTCTCGTATGCATTTCATAAATCCAAAATTGCTCCCGTTTCAATAAATGATTATTTCTATTTCCCTGTCTACTACCTAGTGATACACTTTCAAGTCCCTTAAATTTAATACAACCAGGTTCACTGTTATGCACTTCTTTAAAGTGTTTCAAAAGCGGAGTTAATGGCATACCCTTTGCTATTATTTTTGGTATGTTTTTAACATTTCTCAGGTGCTCTAACATGCACATTTTAAACGGTCTTTTTGTCTTACCAATGTACTGTAAATTACAGCTACACTGTAAGGCATAGACCACATGCGTTGTCTGACAATTAATGAAACTTGTAATATTGTAGACTTTGTTAGTAACTCCTGATGTAACTGTTTTCCCTTGACAGATATGGTTACACGCTTTACACTTTCCGCATTTGTACGTGCCTTTAACTCCTAGGCGAGTTTTAATATCTCCAGATACGATGGCCTCTCTGGAGACTTGACTTGGAGCCAGAATGTGTTTAAGGTTAGGTGCTCGTTTGAACACTATCCCTGGTTTGGACTTTAGTTGGGGACCCAAAATGGGATCAGCTTTTAATATCCCCCAATGTTTTTGCAGAATTTTTCTAACATTGTACTGGGTATCACTAAATGTAATAAATGCTGGGATTTGATTTTGTCTCTTCTCACTCTTTTTATGATGATATTTCATCAAAGATTTCCTAGGAATCCTTTCTAATTGTTTGAGCGAAGAGTTTACTAAATCGCTATCATATTCTTTGTCTATGAATCTTTTCTTTAAAAAGAAAGATTGTTCTTCATAATCCACAGCCTTAGAATCATTTCTCTTTAACCTGAGAAATTGATTAAAGGGAATATTTTGGACCCATCTCTTATCGTGACAACTAAATGGGTCTAAATATGAATTTACATTTGTAGCCTTAAAATGCGTTTTAGTATGTACAGTTTTGGCCTCAATGTAAATCTCTAAATCGAGATAATGAATGCTTACTGAGCTATTTTCACCACTAAATTTTAAATTAAAATCATTATTGTTCAGATTTGTGACAAACTCAAGATAGGAATCTTCTGTCCCCTCCCACACAATAATAATATCATCGATGTATCTCCTCCACAGCTTAAGCTGCGGAGGAGTACATCTAAAGATCACCAGAGACTCCCACTGTCCCATATACAAATTGGCGAATGACGGGGCAAATGTTGTGCCCATTGCCGTCCCCAAGATTTGCAAAAAATAGAGGGAATCAAACAAAAAATAATTGTGACTGAGGATGAACTCAATTGAGGATAAAATGAATTCAACCTGTGTAATGGGAAGTGTTTGTGGGGTCAATAAAAAGTGTCTAATTGCTTCTACCCCTTTTTTGTGAGGGATACTGGTGTATAGTGATTGAACATCTAATGTGGCTAATCTATAATTATCTTCCCAAACGAAACCATCAAACAATTGTAAAACCATAGTGGTATCTTTAAGGTATGATGGTAGTGAAGTGACCATTGGTTGTAGAAAAAAATCAATATAAGTGGATAAATTAGATGTGAGGGAATTAATCCCGGAAATAATGGGACGTCCGGGTGGGGAAGTGAGAGATTTGTGTATCTTGGGGATGTAATAAAATATTGGAACAGTGGGAGTTTCCGTGAACAAATATTGATACTCCAACTTAGAAATAATACCAAGTTCCAGAGCTCCATACAAATGCGTTTTAATGAAACTCAAAAATTCCTTTGTGGGGTCCCTCTTTAATGTGACATATGAGATGGGGTCCTGTAAAAGGCGATGAGCTTCCTTAAAATAGTCCTCAGTATTCAAGAGGACTATTCCACCTCCCTTATTGGACTTTGGTACCTCTTTAGGGTACAGATTAAAACATTATTATGACAATATTTGGGGGGCATTTCTCGCTTGGTATTGGTGTTGCTTTTTGGCATTTCATGTATTATGTGGACGTCATTGTTTGTTTTTTCATGCTTAATGTAATTAAAGGTTTGCGATTGGTGTTCGTTTGTATTTAATGTTATATTATGTTAACTAATGTGTTTTATGGTTACTTCAGAGATTGTTAGAATTTCTTTCTATTTAACTGTTTAAATTCATTAATGTTGGAGTAATTCATTGTTTACATTGGTTAGTGTTACTATTCATTTTGAGTTGGTTTCGGAATTAATAGTTTAGATTGGTTAATGGTTTAATTAATTCATTGTTGATGTTGCTATTGATTGTATTGATTGGATTAGCTGGCTACTGTTTGTATTTAGTGACGTGTGATTTTTTGGAGTTTAGTTACATTATATTATTGTGTGTCTGTGTATTACTGTATTGTGATTAGGGTGCCCATTGAGTGCTATAGAGGCTTATCATGCCCATATTATTATTATATGGGTATGATATACCACTATACTACTCAATGGGTATAGGGTGGGTATAGGCAGTCAGGGGTGGGTGTTTAGGCCTCACGGGTGGGTGAAGGGGGTTTTAGCCCTAAGGATGGTGTTTAGACCTTGCGGGTGGGTTAACCCCTTTATTACCTTAGCGGTATTAACCGCTAAGGTAATGAAGGGGTTAACTCCCCCCGCAATGCCTAAACCGCAACTAAGGGCCAAATTCCCCCTTCACCCACCCCCGCTAGCCACTGTATTGTATTGTATGTTTCTTACAGTAAGCTTGGCATGGGTGTTTAACCCCTTCATTGCCTTAGCGGTTAGAAGTTGCTGTACATGCATGTTTCCTGCCTCGGATGCATGCCGGGGGGGTCCGGAGCTGCTATTAATGGCTATCAGCTCCGGAGACCCCCGGCATCAATCCGAGGCAGGAAAGGGGCCTGATTTTTTTCTAAGTCCCGACACATCGCTGCTCATCGAGGCATCTCCCCACCAATTGACCAAAAAATTTGTGGTGAATTGGATTTGGGGAGAAGACCGCCTTTTAGGGCTGCGATGGGCTGCGATATGCCGCGACAGGCGACTCGCGGGTCTCTGAATCGCGCGAGTTTATCAACCATCCGAAAATGGTCGATAAGGGGCTGATCGCTACTCAATCGGCGAATTTCGGATAGCGATAAAATTTTGCGTCAATACAGGCCGTTATCGAGCACTTATCGAGGCTATCTGAATACGAGAAGCCATTTTGGTCGATAAGTGCTCGATAAGGGCCTTATCGTGGCTTTCTGAATAAGGCCCTATATGTCCGGCATTACTAGGTCAGACAGAGGAATAAGTACGAGGCTAACACCATTGATGCTATGCAAGCATTTGTTCTTGCGCTGGCATGAAATATGTGAAACGTATTATGCGAGTTATATTTTGTGCTGATCTCAGAAGCACAGAGGTTAACACAACCAGAGATCCAGCAGATTTAATTGAAGCAAAGAAGAAGAAACAAATCAATTACAGAAGCAAGCGCTGCTTATCCCCTTATTATATTATACCAAGCAATTCCTCCCACCGCTGCTCTAAGGATCACTCCTCAAATCGCTCACTAAAGCGAGTAACTGTGTCTGTCCGACTTGTGTCCCCCAATGACACGGATTATGTATTAACGGGAGCAATCGCAGCTGCTACATTTGTAGTATAATCTGTTTGATACAGAGTTTCCTTTCCTACTCCTCGAACAAAAATGGGATTTATTTATTTCCATGTTGTATCTTTGGTTTCCAACTAAACATGCCTTTGCTCTCGTTGCTGATTTTAAAGTTGCAGACCAAGCAATATCCTACGTGGTTTAAAAAAAAAAAAAAATCAGTTCTGTACTATGAAAAAATACCTGTAGTATTTAAAAAAAAAAACCATGAATGACATTGTTAATGTATTATAATATAACAAGCAGTTTTTGATTATATAGCAACCATTTACAACGTCACATCCCCTTCGTCTTCTGAAACAGGCTCTATGCCACCCCTTTTTGAGACCTGCCCCCTCTCTAGCAGTGCACCAATTGTATCTAGTGACTGCCTGGTCACACGATCTTCCCCACAGAACTTTGCATCTTTAGGCCTCTTCTGCTGCACTCACAGCCATTTAGTGAATCCCCGAGCCGAATCTTCGCCGATCGATCACAGGAGAATGAATCGATCGGCAACTTAGCTAATTACTTATCATTGTGTGGATTGTATTGGTGCACATATTAAAGGGAAAAATGTAAAAACATATATATATATATATTTTTTTTTAAACAGCAGCTTCACTGCTGTGAAGCCGCTTCCCACTACTAGAGAAGAGATCAACCTCACTCACATGAATGAGATAAAATCTTCTCCGACATGGGGATGCATATTCACAGTATTACTGAATAAGGCTGGTAAATTGCCACAGATGTTAAGTTAAAAGTAAAACACGAGAGGGTTTACAAAAAATATTTTGCTTTCCAATCTTTCAAAGGGCTGAAGTAAAACCCTCTTCTGCTGCTGGATGAGGTAATGGGTTAAACAATTAAGCATAGTACTGTACTACCCATCATAAATTCTGCCAGTTGCCTTCTTATTTACCTAACCAATTGAAATCGTTGGCATCCACCCCTGAAAAGTAATTCCAGTGTTTATTAAACTCAATCTGAGAGGGATATCTCACACAGGTTCATAATACGGCTGTTATTAAAATCCTCTTGTCACCGGTGAGAGATGTTTATCACTCTTCTTCACCAGCAAAATAAATATATCCTCACTTGATGAAATTAAAATATAACAACAACAACAATCACCCGAAGGACATTTCTTAAACAACAACGGGTTTATTATCACTGGGTGGTACCTAGGAAAATAACAATTTGAGGAACAAATCAATGTACACAAAGGCTAGGGGGAGAAATGTCTTTCAATCAGTCACCTCTATGTCAATTATGTATGAAAACACAGCAGCAGCATGTGTGCACAGCAGGAAATAACGGTGAAGAAATACGATCTCTGCAACCTGCAATTATTTAAAAACATCTTTCCTAGACATGAACAGCAAGAAAAAAGAATGAGAGAGTGGTCCCTATGGACTTTATTGGCAAAGGCTCATAAACTTACCTTGGGCAGCTAGACTCACCAGAGCCCGCCAGGTACCACTTCTGGTATCTGGTTAGCAAAGGTGAAGGACGAGGTAGGAGGAAGTATTACACAGGGTTATCGCTGATTTGTTCAAATAAATATAGCATGATAATCTAGTTTCATATGGATGATTTACTTACTGTAGGGTCTATTGTACTTAAATTCCCCCAAGAACAATTAACATGGATTATTATGGAATTCTGACTCTTATTTCTCGTGTGGCTTGTATATGAATGACTTGTCCTAACAAGCCTCTTCCACACGTTTAGTAAGGAAATTCTCATAGCTTGCACTAATTAACCACCTCACTGTCTGTTAGCAACGTAAGATGAGCACAAGGAGGGGAAGGGTTCTGATGGGAGGTTATGGGTCACTAACCCATAACTCTATCTTTATAAACTGTTCATCACTGTAGCTGGGAACCTTCAACAATTGTATTTTATAATGAATTAATTTGACTTATTTATTCATATGGGGGAAAAGGTCAAAAAGTCTATGGACAAGTAATATTATTGCTGTTTCAATTATTTTTATATGAGTATAAAAATGTATTCTTATTTATTGGTTCATTATTTGCACCCATACAAATAGATGCCATAACATTTGCACTCGTTTAAAAAGTTTAGTTTTTGAATAACATGAAACAATATACTGTACAGACATACCCCAGTTAAGGACACTCACTTTAAGTACACTCGCGAGTAAGGACATGTCACCTAATAGGCAAACGGTAGCTCACGCATGCGCCTGTCAGCACGTCCTGAACAGCAATACCAGCTCCCTACCTGTACCGACGCTGTGTGCAAGCGGGGAGACTATAGCGCCTGTTACACATGCGTTATTTACATCAGTTATGCACGTATATGACGTTTGCAGTACAGTACATGCATCAATAAGTGGGAAAAAAGGTAGTGCTTCACTTTAAGTACATTTTCGCTTTACATACATGATCTAGTCCCATTGCGTACGCTAATGCGGGGTATGCCTGTAAATACAATAATTCATGAAGAAAACCAAACTTATCAATAACTACTATACACCTACACCCCCTAACCCCCTCCCCCACCAACGCTCATATATTATCTAAGAACCTTGCAAGAACACCAGATATTGCCACAAAACAAAAAAAGAGAAGAATCCCGATATCTGAGACTTCTTCATTTCAGAATAAATAAATCTATACATTTATATGAAAAGGGGACCTGTATGGTTGTGTAATGTACTCGCACATGCATCTGAATTTGGGAAGATTGGACAAGTATTTTCTATATGCTTTTATTGATTGTTGATGAAAATCGGTGTTATCAGGTTCAACAAATATTCCCTATCTGGTCAAACTTGGACCACTACATTTTGTGCACACTCTCTGATTTGGGAAAGTGTTGTTCAGCTGTTTTTCAATATGTTGGTGCACAAAATTACTTGCTTAATTTTTTACCTAATTTGGCATATTTTATTCACTATAAAACAAAACCCAGACACAGATTAATCTAATGTTTTTCATCTTAGGTTAATATATTTGCATTTTAATGAAGATTGTATTTTTTCCATTTATAGAAACTGTATTTTAACGTGAATATCGTTTTTTCATTTCTTCTCGTTTTCAGTGGCTTCAGGTTTCTCACAGTGGATGGCGAAACCTGGCAGTGTTAATATCTGGATATATTGACTTTTTCATGTGAGTGGGTTAAACAGGCAGCAATACAACAACAAATAAAATACAGCACACAAGATACAGTAATAAGGGGTTTATTTATCAAAAACTCTCAGCCCCGAAACTGGTGGAAACAAAAAAGCACTCGATTTCTCAAAGAAGTCCCTTTAACAAGAGTGGGATTCAGTTTTTTGTTAATTAAAAAGGGTACTGTTTTTTTTCCTCAGTTTCGCTCCTTTTTTTTGCAGCAGGGAGAGCCCACAAGATGAAAAATAAAGATTTTTTTTTTAGAAATATAAAGAAAGTGGGCTTGAGCCCCTTAGGCAACAGGGCCTATGCAGACAGGGCTAGGCTCCCCCTCCTCTATTCCCTTCTGTCGTACTGGTTTCTTTCCCCTCCTTCCCCCTCTCCAGGTCGGGTGCTGGAGCCAGCCTCAGACGCACGTGGTCACTATCCAGGCACGACCGATGCTTAATCAGTCCCCGGCCATCTCCACTTTCCAATGGCTGATATCCCGGCCCAGTTGCTCGAGCTACCTGGAGGACTCTTGTGTATTACCTTCGAAGGCCAAGACAATCTACACCTCTTTGCCCGCGGTGCCATCGACCCAGAGGAGGGCTGTAGGTCACATCCCGGTGTGAGCAGTGTGATGTGCCCTACCTTTGGCCAGTGCGGGAGGCCTGGAATCAGCCTATGTCCGCTCTCCACCCGGACGGAGGGCCGAATTCCTATCCACTGGTCCATCGGCTGCAAACATTAATGTACAATGCTCTGACAAGTGTGAAGCAGGTCGATAGGGACCTGATCTATGAGATTTTTACCCACAGCGCAGGAGTGCAGTGGCTACATTGTGAGGGGAATACTATGATGGGGTGGCATCCTCCAGAGGGGGTGCCCATGTCACAGGCCCCATCTATCTGACTGCCAGTGCCGATCGAGATGTGGAAATGCCACTGCCAGACTCTGTGGTAGCCTTGCCAGAGCGAAGACTGTCCGCGGCTGCGAAGGATCTTCACGATGAGGTGGAGGTGTTACATCCATGCTCGGAGGTTCCTGTGACCACACCAGCCCAGACGCTCATCGTGTGTGCCACAGCCCAGCAGAGCAATGTCGGTGCGCCAGCCCAGCAAGTCGACGAGGGTGCCTCAGCCCAGCCGCTCATCATGGGTGTTACAGCCCAGCTGAGTGATGCGGAGGTGTCCACTTCCGAGGTACCGGCCGGTACCTCCATCGTTCCCCCTCCGGAGATCGACTTGTCCCTAGTGGTGAGTGGTGCTAAGAGCGCCCTGAGGTTATTATGAGATTGGGACTTTCATCTTCCCCATCCGAAAAAGGAGGGACCCAGGACATTACGGAGCCAGCCTAATATCCAGCTATGTCCCTTGTTGATGCCCATGTACCCCAAGAAGAGGCACTAAGGTTAACCGGAAAGCTTAGACCCCTGTCACGACAACCACCGTCCCCTAGGATGTCCATGGACCTCCAGTGCCCTGTTGCGGGTACCATTGAGATCGTAAAGATCCCACCTTGAGTGTGTCCAGCTGGATAAAAATGTCCTGAAGTCGGCTTGAAATAAGTGCCAGCTGTTGGTTTTGCAGGGCGAGGCGTGTCTCATGAGCTCCAAGAAGTTCCCCTTGGAGAGATACGGCTCGCTCTACCTCATCAGAGTCCATGTTTGGCTGAGCAAAATGTGATGGTGCTCGTCTCAAATCAGGAGGCAGACCCGCTGGGCTGAGGTAGAGATACAAATAAACCGACCACAACCCAGACAGAAAACCTAGACCGAAGTGAAAAAAGTGAAAACCCGGAACGGATCGAGCAGAATCCTTACAATTGTTATTTCTATGGTATTGTAATTCTTTGGGCCGGCACAATTGTTGGTGGTGCATAATTATGCTCCTCATGCGGGGTCGTGAGGAGATTTTTCAGCAGAGGGAGGATGTAGCCTAGTGCCCCTGGCTATAGCCTTCCACTGGCCTCACACTAAAAGTCCTGATAGGAACAAGCAGTGTTGGGGTTAAACTCCTGTGCAGGGCCTAGCCTGCAGTTGCAGCCTGGATGGTTACTGTTAGAAAAAGGGGGGTCCTCCGGCGCGTTGTTCTGCTTGTGGCTCCACGGCGTTTTAGATATATAGGTAAAGGAGAGAAGAGAGGGGACCACAGTAAGGGACCAACACAGTGATTATACACAACTCTTCGTTTGATTTGTGAGGGGGGGGGGGGATTGGGGGTGGTAGGAGATCAATGGAGAGATGAAAAATATTGCTGAATGAAAGGAGACACACTTACATCAGAGTGTCTAGTATCTTGAATTCTTGTACTCTTTTCTTTATGTAGCTGTATTTAGTTGAGGGTGAGGAAAAGCCTCCTGGTATCCTCCTTAGCAAAAAAATATAAAGGGAAAAAATAGTGCAATAAAATTTATTAACAATGGAAAAAAAGAGATTGAACACTTACAAGCGGCCGATAATTTCAGGCATAGAGAGGAGATGCTGCCAGACTCCACAACGAATCCCTTCCTGGGTTGGAGTGGTTTGTCCTGGCTGTTTCCCTGTTGGCAGATGATTGCTGCGTTGATCTTCACTTCGGGTGGCTGGGATTGAAGGTTTCCAAGAGCCCGTGCACAGGCTATGTCCTCCTCAAAAACGGCCTGTCCCTCAGCATACACAGCATACAGATTTCAGCTCCCTGCTCCGGTGCGCGTGCGCATGCGCAGACGGCGGGATCGCCGAGCCAGATAGTACAGGGAAATCAAGTCCTCACTACGGTGGCTTGTAATGGCCAAAAAACGTCAAACGCGTTTCGCCAATGCTTCCTCAGTGACGTGTCACGTCACTGAGGAAGCATTGGCGAAACGCGTTTGACGTTTTTTGGCCATTACAAGCCACCGTAGTGAGGACTTGATTTCCCTGTACTATCTGGCTCGGCGATCCCGCCGTCTGCGCATGCGCACGCGCACCGGAGCAGGGAGCTGAAATCTGTATGCTGTGTATGCTGAGGGACAGGCCGTTTTTGAGGAGGACATAGCCTGTGCACGGGCTCTTGGAAACCTTCAATCCCAGCCACCCGAAGTGAAGATCAACGCAGCAATCATCTGCCAACAGGGAAACAGCCAGGACAAACCACTCCAACCCAGGAAGGGATTCGTTGTGGAGTCTGGCAGCATCTCCTCTCTATGCCTGAAATTATCGGCCGCTTGTAAGTGTTCAATCTCTTTTTTTCCATTGTTAATAAATTTTATTGCACTATTTTTTCCCTTTATATTTTTTTGCTAAGGAGGATACCAGGAGGCTTTTCCTCACCCTAAACCAAATACAGCTACATAAAGAAAAGAGTACAAGAATTCAAGATACTAGACACTCTGATGTAAGTGTGTCTCCTTTCATTCAGCAATATTTTTCATCTCTCCATTGATCTCCTACCACCCCCAATCCCCCCCCCCCTCACAAATCAAACGAAGAGTTGTGTATAATCACTGTGTTGGTCCCTTACTGTGGTCCCCTCTCTTCTCTCCTTTACCTATATATCTAAAACGCCGTGGAGCCACAAGCAGAACAACGCGCCGGAGGACCCCCCTTTTTCTACCAGTATTCACACAGAGGTTGGTGAATCACCTCTGAGAGACTCAGGCTGCGGAACTGCATTGTGTCAAGGACAGGAGCCATATACTGAACAGTAGGATAACTCTCTTTTGGCGCAACTTTCCTCTTTTTTATATTATTGGATGGTTACTGTGCTGCCATATCCAGGGGCAGGCCTAACCGGCAGTTGAAGAGTCATACATGGGGAGGATACTGAGTGGGTCACATGCAGATGGTGTGATGCCTGTCAGTACCTGGACCTGCCCTGTCATGTGGCAGGGTTACAAGCCCCTCCCCCGGATATAAAAGCTGGCACTCCACCAAATTGTGTGTTGGTGGTTGGTGTGGTCTCCCCTCCCTCAGTGGAGTGGGATTGATTCCCTTTGCCCCGCCAGGGGGTAAAGGAGTTTAGGAGGGACTCCTGAGACCTCAAGCCTCTGGGGTCTGCTCCAGGGATTGTGGAGGATGCCAAGCGGTGTGCAGAATAAAGATGCAGTTTTACCAACTATGCTGTGTATTATTTGGAGAAGAGAGTTGCCTGTGGGGACCATCCTGCCTCTGCCAGGATCCTCATGTGATGGACCCTAAGGAGGAAAAGCCTGTCCTGTTGCTGCTCCCATACAACACCAGCTGTGCTCTCAGACCTCCTGTAGGCTGCAGGTGAGCTAACGGCACCGGGAACACCCATTTAGTAGCCAGATCTCCAGTAGGAGGGGGGAAAATAGGTGCTACATGTATCATTATGGGGATGTATACACAGGGATGGGGAGAGGGGAGAGCTTCCTCGTAGACTCCAAGGTCGTGAATTTGTGAAGAAGTTGTGTGATAAACAGATCAGCATACAGTAAGTTAACAGTACAACAGCTGTTCACTGTAAAGTTAGCTAGAAATCCATTGGTCAGCCTCCCTGATGTGATTTATTTAGCCCCTGTTTTATTTTGTCACTTACAGTTGTATCCTAAGGAATGACTGCAGCAAAATTATTACAGTAAGGAGCTCATGGCTGCAAAATTGAAGCTAAAATATGCGGCTACTGAAATACATTATCAGTCTCTTTCACAGCCTTCAGCTGCTTAGCTCTGTGATTGCAATGTAATCTCCAAATTACTCCAATGTGTTTTTCGTTGTGTAAATTTCAATAGCACTTGTTAAAATACAGTACTGCTCACTTATTGTATACTTAGAATGGATTTATTATCCTTGACATCCTATCATTAATAGCATGGCTTTTAATAACAACGGCAGCACGATTCCTATTGGGTTGTGATTGACACAATGATATACTAATTTATGTTTCTGACATGCTGACTTGTAACACTTATTTCAGGGGGGCGATTAGCAACAGTGACATATTGTCTTGTACAAATTAATATAATGCTGGCTTGTGGTGCCTGTTTTGTATAAGAGGATCAGGATTTTATCACCTTACATGTTAAACTATGTACAGTTAATTTATGCAAATATGTTTCCATATTTCACAAAAAAACAGAGGTTAACCCATTACCTGCCCTATGGGCATTCAGCTAAGAAGGCCTCAGAGCATGGGTGGCCAGCTCCAGTCCTCAAGGGCCACCAACAGGTCAGGTATTAGGGATATCGCTGCTTCAGCACAGGTGGCTCAATCAGTGGCTCAGCCACCTCAGCTCAAGATGGAGACTACTGCGCCTGTTTTTAACAGACACCCATTATGAATTGCCAGGAGGCGTCTTTGTGGTTACTGTTCCACGGGAAAGAACTTCCAGGCTGTATGTGCCAATTTCTATACTGCACTTTCATCCACGTAGGCAAGCACTTACCCATGCACCACCTACATGGCTGAGAGACTGAGAATTATGTTTTATGAGCGAATCTGATGTGAAACCATTCATAGCCGGGGAATAGGGGTTACATAAGATTGCGGTAATATTGATTACATGGAGCCGGTACATTCTAGAGAGCAGGAAGAAGAAGGGTTTGCTGTACAGGAACCACAAACTTTGACTTGTTTTACATAAACAAATAAGCAACACACGTAATAATCTACTTTCCAACAATAACAATGTTTCAACAGATTTTTCATTCGTTTCTCCTAAAGATTGTAATAGGTGCATGTACAGTATGATAGCTTCTGTTACAGCATATACAGTACCTGAGATGCATACACTGAGGTCTGTTATACAAAAAGTAAAGTACTTTGTGTTAAGAACATACATTAGTGGAAGTTTTCATGTCCAAGTACTAGAGTTGCTTTAGTGCGTCTGCTCATGATAAACGCACAGTGACAATTGTTAATGGCGCACACTAGTAGAATATTAGTACTTATGCTCAACAGGTTTTAGTTGCAATTGTAAAAATGTTGATAATATCGATGGGAGTATTGCAGAAATACATTTTTTCATCTGCAACGTCTAAAAAGGGGGATATAATCACAAAGAACAGAAATACAGGTATAAATATAATTGCAATACAATCTTAAAGAACACAAATACAGATCTCTAATTTTGAATCATTTCCAGTTACATACCAGTAGTACATTAGATGAGGTTGAAAAAAAGACATATGTACAGCAAGTCCAATCTATGCTAAATTTAGACGACAGATACTTTATCCTATATTTGTATTTACAGTATTTTGATCCAGAGAAAGGCAAACACGAAACTCCAGTGACACATCCTCCAATGATGTCTCAGAAGGGGAAAAATAATTCCTTACTCACTCCAAATATTGGCAATGCGATTACTCCTTGGATCAACATCCTTCCAATGTCTACTTATTTGGTATATCCCTGTATACATTTCCTTTCCACAGAGATGTTCAACCTTTTTTTTTTTTTTTTAAGTTATCTATTGTATCTGCCATCACAGTCTCCATGGGTAATTAATTCCACATTGTATCTGCCCTTGCTCTAAAGAACCCTTTCCTTTGTTGCTGGTGAAATCAACAAATCAGTTGTTCATAGATATTATCCACTGCTCATGCTGCAATAGCACTAAAGCAGGGGTAGCCAACTACAGTCCTCAAGAGCTACCAACAGGTCAGTTTTCAGGATATTCCTGCTTTAGCACAGGTGGCCCAATCAGTCCCTGCTTCAGCACTGTCTTGGACTGAGCCTCTGATAGAGCCACCTGTGCTGAAGCTGAGATATAATGAAAACCTGACCTGTTGGAGGGAATTGAGGACTGGAGTTGGCCACATTGTTCTAAACTGTAAAAGAGCATCTATGCAATGATTACAATGATAAAATCTGCATAGAACATGATGCACCATCTCTTACATGTTAGTAAGAATGAGCTCACTCTGACAAGCACAGCCACTATGGCGTTGAGAGAAACCATGCATAGGTCTTCCAAATGACCTAAATGGGTTTGGTTTATTGTGCACTTCATCAAGGCACAGTTCTTTGCAGTGGTTGCAGCTCTGATTAGTGTGAACAGGTGACCCTCCTTGATGAGCTACAGTATAACATTTCTAGGGCACAAAACAGAAGGGAGCTGGTACCACCCCTGACTACTCCAAAGAAGCACATGGTCCTGGATGACAAGATAAAGGCCATGGGTCAGGCGAGACCTGACAACCTACAGACCTAAAAGACATTAACTGGACACCTACATTATGCAAATAGAGACCTCAAGTACTCTACCACAGAGGTCCCCAACTCCAGTCCTAAAGGACCACTAACAGTGCAGGTTTTACGGATACCCCTGCTAGAGCACAGGTGGTTCAGTCAAAATGATTGGGCCACCTGTGCTAATGAGAGGCTATCCTTAAATTCTGCACTGTGTTAGGATGTGCTCACCACAAACGAGACGGGACCGCGGTGCTGAGGTGGGATAGGAAATAACGCCACCCACAGCCACGAGGGCACGTCTTGATTGAAGAGGGGTCTGGGATTCCGGATCGGGGTAGGAGAGGTACGGTAGGTAGAGGGGCCGTTAGCCAAGTCCGGGGTAAGAGAGAGGGACGTTGTAGTTTACCGTAAGCCAGGATCGGGATGCCAGAGGTGCGGAGAGTCGTGTAGCTGTAAGCCGAGTTCGGGATGCCAGAGGTACAGGTAGACGTAGCGGAAGCCGGTTCAGTTCACGAGGAAGTCTGCGGAATAGACTAAGGAGGCAGAGAATGGTGAGAACAACTGGTTCTTTGCTCAGCCAACGAGTCAGTGACTCTGCAGGGTATATATAGGAGAGAGGAACCAATAGCAGCGCAGCAAGGTAGGGGTGTGTGGAAAGGCCAGGTTACAGCAGGTATAGGTCCAGAAGGAGTCCCAGGGGAGGAGCCATAAAGCCCAGCAGCCTGGCTGAGTTTGGTGGTAGCCATCAAAAGAGGCGCTGTGCCTTTAAGAGGCGGGAGCGCCTCCGTGTGGCCGCGCCTCCGTGAGGCAGTACCATAGGCTGCGTGCGCGGACCCACGCCCTGCTCTGAGAGCAGAAGAGGAAGGAAGATGTGCGCGCGCGCATAGAGGGAAAAGCTGACGGCGGCTTGCCTCCGGAGTCCACGTGTGCCGCGGGAGACCCAAATGGAGCTGCAGGTAAGTGAGGAGCACGCCGAGAGCGGCGTGGCTCCAGAATCCTCACAGTACCCCCCCCTTCAGGGGCGACCTCCGGGCGACCATGATAAGGCTTGGAAGGATTCTTGCGATGAAAAGCCTGTAGAAGACGAGGTGCGTGAAGATCCCGGTGAGGAATCCATGAACGCTCCTCTGGTCCGTACCCCTTCCAGTGAACCAAGTATTGTACTCCTCCTCTGGAAATTCTAGAATCCAGGACAAACTGCACCTCGTATTCCTGTTGACCTTGAATCATAATCGGACGTGGAGGAGAAGTTTTTCTGGAAAAGCGAGGACTCTGAAACACTGGTTTCAGTAAGGACACATGGAAGACCGAAGGTATCTTCATAGAAGGTGGAAGACATAGCTTGTAAGCCACAGGATTAATCCTCCTAAGTATGGTAAAGGGACCGAGGAACTTGGGAGCGAGCTTCATGGTAGGAACCTTTAAACGGATATTCCTGGACGAGAGCCATACCCTGTCTCCTGGGGCGAACTCCGGTACTTGACGTCGAAGTCGATCAGCCTGGAGTTTCTGTCTCCCTGTAGCGAGCTTCAAATTCTCCTGAATCTTAGACCATAAGACCCTCAGGCGAGAGACGTGCTTGTCCACTGCTGGCACCCCTGAGGAGAGAGAAGAGAAAGGTGACCGAGACGGATGAAATCCAAAGTTTATAAAAAATGGAGATTCTTGGGTAGAATCATTGCGAAGAGAGTTCAGAGCAAACTCGGCCCATGGAAGAAGATCCACCCAGTCCTCCTGTGTATCAGTTATAAAACATCGAAGGTATTGTTCTAGGTTTTGGTTGGCCCTCTCCGTCTGTCCATTGGTCTGTGGATGGTACCCAGAAGAGAACTGAAGCGAAATCCCCAACTTCTGGGAAAAGGCACGCCAAAACCTCGACACGAATTGAGACCCACGATCCGAGACAATGGTAGAAGGTACTCCGTGAAGACGAAAAATCTCCTGAATGAAGACATCTGCCAGCCTGGGGGAATTTGGTAGACCCCTCAAAGGAACAAGGTGCGACTGTTTGGAAAAACGATCGATGACCACCAGAATGGTATTCTTTCCTTTGGACTCTGGAAGCTCTACAATAAAGTCCATAGAAATATGGCTCCAGGGACGGTCTGGAATGGGTAACGGAAGTAGAAGCCCAGCAGGTCTGACCCGAGGCACCTTGTTGCGAGCGCAAATATTACACGCCTTGACAAACTCCTCCACATCTTTAGCCCTCTCAGGCCACCAGAAGGTACGTTGAACCAGATCGTTGGTCTTCCGTATCCCTGGGTGTCCTGCTGATTTAGAGGAATGACACCACTCGAGAACCTTCTTGCGGTGTTGAGGTGCCGTGTAGAGTCTTCCCTCCGGAACCTTGAGTCCCTCAGGAATCCGTGACTGTTCGGATTGAATTTTGCCCATGATTTCAAACGAATTAGCGGAGAGGATACAACTAGAAGGAATAATAGACTCCAGCTGCTCCTCAGACCTGTCCTCCGCCAGGAACTGTCGTGATAGGGCGTCCGCTTTTAGATTCTTGGAGCCAGGAATGAAGGAAATGAGAAAGTTAAATCGTGAAAAAAACAAAGCCCAGCGGGCTTGTCGAGAGTTCAAACGCCGTGCCCCTTCTAGGTAGAGGAGATTCTTATGATCCGTCAGAATGGTAATGGGTGTCTCAGTCCCCTCTAAGAAATGTCTCCACTCCTCTAAAGCCAACTTGATCGCTAAAAGCTCCCTATTCCCGACATCATAATTCCGTTCAGCGGACGAAAATTTCTTCGAGAAAAACGCACATGGATGCAGTCTGGCTAAGGGAGAAGTTCTCTGGGACAGAACAGCCCCAGCCCCAATGTCCGAAGCATCCACCTCCAAGGTAAATGGGAGTTTAGGATCTGGGTGGGTGAGGATGGGAGCAGACACAAAAGCCCTCTTAAGCAGATCAAACGCCCTTATGGCGGACTCCGACCAAGATGAAGGATCAGCACCCTTCTTGGTGAGGGCAGTTATGGGAGATACGGTGGACGAAAAATTGCGGATGAAACGTCGATAATAGTTTGCAAAACCTAAAAAACGTTGCACGGCTCTAAGAGTAGTCGGACGAGGCCAGTCCAGAATAGCCTTAAGTTTCTCTGGATCCATGTTAAAACCAGAGTCCGAGATGACGTAACCCAAAAATGCAACAGATTTGAGGTGGAACTGACATTTCTCCAGCTTCGCAAAAAGATGGTTCTCCCGAAGACGTAACAGTACTTGTTGAACATGTTTGATGTGTTCTTGAGTGGATTTAGAAAAAATGAGGATGTCATCCAAGTAAACAATAAGAAATGAGTTCAGAATGTCCCGAAAAATCTCGTTGACAAAATCCTGGAAAACTGCTGGTGCGTTGCACAAACCGAACGGCATAACCAGATATTCATAGTGGCCGTCATGAGTGTTAAAAGCAGTCTTCCACTCGTCCCCCTCTCGTATCCTTACTAAATTGTAGGCACCTCTTAGATCCAGTTTAGAAAAGATATTTGCTCCCTGGAGACGGTCGAAGAGCTCCGGAATCAAAGGCAGAGGATAGCGATTTTTACGAGTGATATTGTTCAAACCCCGGTAGTCTATGCATGGGCGGAGAGAGCCGTCCTTTTTTTTGACAAAGAAGAAGCCTGCTCCGACCGGGGAAGACGATTTTCTGATGAAACCCCTCTCTAAGTTCTCAGCGATGTAAGTGTTCATGGCCCTTGTCTCTGGGAGAGAGAGAGGATAGGATCTTGCCCTGGGAAGAGGTGCGCCCGGAAGTAGGTCGATAGGACAATCAAAAGAACGGTGTGGAGGTAGAATCTCGGAACGTGCCTTGTCGAAAACATCACGGAATTCCCAGTACTCAAAGGGTAAGGAGTTAATCTTCTCAGATAAGGTAGACAAACCACCAATTCTCTTGAAAATCTGGGTACAGGTCTTGGCACAAGAAGGAGCCCACTGGATAGGTTTCTGATCCGTCCAGTCGATGCGAGGATTATGAAGTTGAAGCCAAGGAAGACCCAAAATCAACTCAGCAGAAGGAGTGTGGATTACATCGAGGGTAATGATCTCCGTATGGACGTTGACGAATTGTAGAAGAAGAGGCACCGTCTGTAGCGTGATAAAAGCTGGTTTAAGCGGTCGACCGTCAATGGCCTCCAGTCCTACCGGCGTCCTCCTGTTGACCAAAGGGATATTGTTCAGTCTAGCAAAAGTCTCATCAATGAAATTACCTGCAGAACCAGAGTCAATGAACGCTTGTGCCGGAGTGTGAAACCCCTCTCCAGACAGTGTAATGGGCAAGGTTATCCTGGTGGGAAGGATGTTCTGGACGATGGGAGAAAGTGTCAATATTCCCAACGAAACTCTCCGGGATCTCATTGGGAGCTGGCGTTTCCCGGTGCGTGAGGACACTGGGGTACAGCGTGACCGGAATTGCCACAGTACATGCAAAGGCCGGCCTTGCGCCGACGCAGTTTCTCAGCAGGAGACAGCCTATTGCCTCCCAACTGCATGGGTTCTGGAATGTCCCCGGAAGGAGGTAGCGGAGCCACGAAGGAGGGAGCAAGAGTTCTTGAAACCCGTATACGGACATGGGAACGCTCGTATCTCCGCTCCAGCAGACGCTGATCCACACGAATGGAGAGAGCGATCAACTCCTCCAGGTTAGTGGGACGATCTCGTGCAGCAAGCTCATCCTTTAGGGTCTCCGACAGACCTTGCCAGAATGCAGAAGATAGAGCCTCATCATTCCAACCTGTCTCAGCAGCAAGGGTGCGGAACTCCACTGCATACACGGCAACCGAACGATCTCCGTGGATTATGTGGTGAAGAGCAGAAGATGCCGTTAACCTCCGTGCGGGAGTATCGAAGACTCTTCGGAATTCCTCGACGAAGAGATCGATGTCCTGTGTGATGGCCCCCTGTCGTTCCCAAATGGGAGAGGCCCACGCCAGTGCCTGGTCGGTGAGAAGGGAGTAGATGTAACCAACCTTGGAGACAGAAGACACAAAGCGAGAGGGAGAGAAGTTAAATTGGACGAGACATTGGTTAATGAAACCCCGGCATTCTCGAGGATCCCCTGCATAGTGTCTGGGAGGCGGAATCCGTGGTTCCGGAGCAGACGCAGACGGAGGTGTCGGAGCAGGACTAGCCGGTACAGGAGCTGCCACGGGAGACAGTTGCTGAGAGAGGGTACGAACTTGAAGAGTAAGGGTATGGACGGTTTGCTGCAAGGTATCTGTCCGTTTATCTGCTTGGTCTAGGTAAGTCTCTAGTCTGGCAAACAGAGCAGTATGAGCGTTTAAAGTGCGCTCCACCTCAGCGGGGTCCATGTTTGATGGGCTGAGCATAATGTTAGGATGTGCTCACCACAAACGAGACGGGACCGCGGTGCTGAGGTGGGATAGGAAATAACGCCACCCACAGCCACGAGGGCACGTCTTGATTGAAGAGTGGTCTGGGATTCCGGATCGGGGTAGGAGAGGTACGGTAGGTAGAGGGGCCGTTAGCCAAGTCCGGGGTAAGAGAGAGGGACGTTGTAGTTTACCGTAAGCCAGGATCGGGATGCCAGAGGTGCGGAGAGTCGTGTAGCTGTAAGCCGAGTTCGGGATGCCAGAGGTACAGGTAGACGTAGCGGAAGCCGGTTCAGTTCACGAGGAAGTCTGCGGAATAGACTAAGGAGGCAGAGAATGGTGAGAACAACTGGTTCTTTGCTCAGCCAACGAGTCAGTGACTCTGCAGGGTATATATAGGAGAGAGGAACCAATAGCAGCGCAGCAAGGTAGGGGTGTGTGGAAAGGCCAGGTTACAGCAGGTATAGGTCCAGAAGGAGTCCCAGGGGAGGAGCCATAAAGCCCAGCAGCCTGGCTGAGTTTGGTGGTAGCCATCAAAAGAGGCGCTGTGCCTTTAAGAGGTGGGAGCGCCTCCGTGTGGCCGCGCCTCCGTGAGGCAGTACCATAGGCTGCGTGCGCGGACCCACGCCCTGCTCTGAGAGCAGAAGAGGAAGGAAGATGTGCGCGCGCGCGCATAGAGGGAAAAGCTGACGGCGGCTTGCCTCCGGAGTCCACGTGTGCCGCGGGAGACCCAAATGGAGCTGCAGGTAAGTGAGGAGCACGCCGAGAGCGGCGTGGCTCCAGAATCCTCACACACTGTTAGCGGTCCTTGAGGACTGGAGTTGGGGACCTCTGCTCTACCACACCCTAAGCTGGACTTCCAGGTCAAAGCGTATCTAATTGTGGCAGGATGGTGAGAAAGTTCCAGCGCCGATGGATCAAAGCCAATTCATTAAGAACTCCAAATGACATATTGTAAGTGTTTTCTGTGTTTAGTAAAAGAACAAACACGGAGCCCTGTTCCCAGTATGTTAGGAACTAAAACAAAATCTGCTACAGTAGACAATAGAAAAAGCTGAGCACAACGGACGTCGTTACAAAAAACAATGATTTATTGGGCCGTAATCTGTTTCGGCAGTTTGTAGGCCGCCTTTCTCAAGGCAGTGGCACAATAAATCATTTCTTGTAAGGAAGTTGGCTGTGCCCATCCTTTTCCTATTATTCTACATTGCTTACCTGGACCACAGCAGGGGGCCCTCTGGGACGAGAGCACCAGCCAGATAAGTGTAAGGAAACACACAATCGTTTTGATTGTGCCCTCGGCCACTATACTCATGAGAGGTGGTGGATATACAGTAGATAAACAGGAATGTGATAAGATCTTGACTCGTGGATGTCTGATGGTGTGGGGGGGGGGAGAAGGAGCGGCTGACAGTGCTGGAGCTGAAGGAGTGGAGAATAGTGTACTCCTAATGTTGTACTTTCTTTGCGTTATGACCATTGTGTAGTTGTTGGTGGCAGTCTTGTAATGCACAGTGATGTGTTATAACATGAACCACAATATTCAAACCCCAGAAAAAAAAAAGTGTCATAAAGGCAAAACAGATGTATAATGTACCAGGTAGAAACCTTCCCAAATGCTAATAGGTCATGTCAGCCAGTCCCAAGATGATTGAAATGAATGGGTCAGTTCAATGACTACAGTGCTACAGTGTAGCGTGATTTAAGGAAAAAGTCCAGTCCAATAAGGAATACTTGCAGTGGTTGTTTTGAGAGCCAGATAAGTGTATTGGACATAAATACCATTTTATCTGGAGTGCACAAGTTTGTTTTTTTGCTTACAGTAGACAATGGTGACATTATCTTACAACCTACTGTATATATGTCATAACATATATGTTAAGGACAGCCTAGGTTCTTATTTATGTTAAGACACACAGAGACTAAGGTTAATTAAGTTCAAATGTGAATTCAATATCTGCATCCCACTTACTATAGTGATGTATTCAGCAATGCCATTCTCGTACACTTCCCCTCCTAGACCGTAGCTGAGAAGTTGCTATCCTATTCTGCTTATTATTTTTAGTACGAGTTAGAGACATGACACCTAAACTTTTTCCATTCAAAATCATAACTGCGATACTGCACTTCTGGGACACTACTGTGCTCTAATGCTGTGCGTCAAACTGCATGGCATAGATTACTTTTTTGTATTTTCATCAGCTTTGATGTTGGCAGATTGTATAGTATATAACACTGGGCCATTCTGAAACACTGACTAAGTAGGGACAAATATACTCCAAGATCAGTAGGACAACGGGGCAGCAATCCATATAACAATTGATCTGTTGTTTGTGACATGCCTGTGATTGGCTTCCCTATTAGAGGCACAGATCATATGGTCTCCAGTAATTTAGCATCTCTAATTAAACAAATAGCCAAAGGAACAGGTGTTTGAAACAAAGTCACAAGCAATCTGTATGGTTCCTCACTATGCCCTTTGCATTGTTATTAATTCAAATGTTTATAATTTTTCAATATCTTAATAAAATTTGCCCTATGTTATACATTTAGGAGACTATTTTGTGATAGATACTGTAGAAGTAAGAATAACATCTCAGACAGTTTTACAGTGATCCACAACTTGGTGAGATTGACTCTAGTCTCATTGCAGAGCTATTAATCCAACTGTTGTATGAGCATCAACTACCAGCTAATAAAGCCTCTGGGAAAGCATGTAGCAAAGAAAACAATATATGAAACAAATTGTCTAGCCAGCTCAATAAATCAAATAGAATGTAGATTTCCTATTATGGTATCTACTTAATAATTAAGGTCGCTTCTAATCTCAGCCAGATGTTAGTTCAAAATTATATATAGTTTAATTTTCCCTATATTTTATCAATGAATTATATATAGTTTAATTTTCCCTATATTTTATCAATGAATTGTATTTAAAGCCCCATTCATAACCTTAACACCAACAACAATATAAGGAAGGAAACAGCTGCAGAAAATCCATCATTTGTAACTAGCCGTGAGCATAGTATTAAAATCTTAAAACAAAAAATAAGGCAAATAACTTTACCCAATCTTGTGGTTAAACCGAAGCCAAACACGTATTCTGGAATGTACTGTATTGAAGAGGTTGCCTTTACCCATTACCCATTACACGGCACTGTACTGGCTGTTTGCCGGTGTTTATATTGAGCTCTGGATGTGCTTGGTGGGTTTCAAGTCATTTATTTACTGGCATTCAAATATAGAAGCAAAACATACATAAGAAAATCAAGTGCTAATGTTGCCGAGATGCACCACTGAAGATCAGTATTAACTACCACCAATACACTGCTACATAGCTTACCGGCATCATTAGAGGGTAGCATGTACTGTATATGAATATCAATTGACATTATTCCCATGGCAATCTAAGGCAAGAGCTGAAGATTTCCCTCATGTGGAATATGCTGCCCATGGGTATCGTGTTCCTTTCTCAAGGGATCTTAGTTAAAGGTCAGGATTACATCCAAAATATTACTTTAACAAACATAATATTAATCTGACAACCCATCTTGAGGACTGTTTTATGGTAGAAATGGGCAGCTGGGTGTTGACCCTAAAGAGGTTAGGCGCTGTGTGTTTCATATAAATGATTAAGGTCAATTTTCTGTACATTGTTAGACGCTTTCATTAGGTTATTGGGCATTGCTGCTTTAAATGGGGAAGATACAATTTGCTACAATATGTCTTAGCAAATGTTTAAAATTGGTAAAGAATATGAACTCTCCAAATACTCTCACTAGAGACTTCAGGGCAGCCTCTCCTTTTGCATGAGTGACAGCTCACTGTGTGTAGCATTGCATTCAAACTTTGAGATTAACAACCCTGCAACGCTAAATACTAAATAACTACCCTTCAGGGAATATTGACTGTCCTTGAAGTGCAGCAGTTAAAATTCTGGTCTGTTACAGAGGGCAAAGTGATGCTTTAGTAGACATAATATTGTACCAGGGGTTCATGTTCAGGGAGTCATTCCCACTGAATAGTCCGAACCTTCCCCATGAAATGTTGTGGTGTACAGTATTATGATTTGGAATATCTTATCTGCAAAGCTCCCTCTGCTTAGAGAAAATTAGAGAAAATCTTCATTCAAAGTAGCAATGTCAACTCTGATAATGTGAACGTTTTTGACAGCTGTAATGCACCGTTAAAACTGTGGTACCAAGATACAGGAGTCACATCTTGGCAAAGCAGTAACCCGATTGATGCTTTTTTGGACTCCATAACCACATTCTGTATGGCCAAAGAATGTTGGTGATTAGAATCTGAAGTACATAGCAATATATAGTGGTGGCTATCTGTGAAGTTCACAAAGGATGACTTTATTCATTCTGCTGCTTGCATTCCTGTTAAATGAAAGAAACCTTGAAATCGGGGTTATTTTGGATGCAAAACTATTTGCCTAATCTCAAAGTGGACATTTTTGTTTGCTTGAGAAAAAAAAAGATATAAATAAATACCAGATGCATATAATTGACACCTCATTGTACCATTACTATGGTACTATTTTCTGCAATATGTTCATCTTTAGAAAGGAGGGCCTCAAACAGGAAGTGACACTCGAATTCCACATTCAGAAATATTACTGCAGTCATATTATTTCAGTGTGTACGATTCAATTATCTACAACCAGACATTAAAAAGGTTATGGTGGGTAAAAAGAAAAATTGACAAAATCCCCCCACCACCCTTGTGGTGCATTTGCATGTCTCAGACAGGTCTGCAACCTTATCTTTCCCCATTATCGCTTAGCAAACAGTGCTTCTACTGTTTACAGGGGCCCATGTTAAAATGGATAAGTAAACAGTGACTCACTGTGAGTGCTCATTTACATGTCATTACCCAGAATCCCTGGCTGCAGTGGAAGTATTGTATGATAAGAAATAATGGGAAAAGACAGTGTTACAGACCTGTCTGAGACATACAAATGCGCCGCAAGTGGTATTTTTATTTGCTGTACATTATCTACAACCTAATTCTACGGCTATTTTTAAACCCTTTAGAATATATATATTAAAGGTTATTTATTGCGGCCCTCCATATAATGGCATACAGTACACCCCATTGGCAAGAACTCACAAAAAGGTGTGAGCGCCCTTATCTAAACCTACATGCATGAGAAGGGGTGGCACCCGGCTGCCCTGTGCTGATTAATAGCAGCATTGCTAAAAACAGATATTACACAAGACAGTGATTTACTACAAACCTGCTTTGGAAAATCTGCTGCCATTCCCTGATGAGTTTAGACAAGTGATCAATCCAATGCATTTCATTTGAGGTTATTGAATTACCAAAACATTTGTGTTGTCACAGCTTCACAGATATATAGGAAGTTATACGAGGGCTCTTGGTAACACACGTTGAACAGAATCCCACAGGCTACCACCCAGCTGCAAATTTCCATCACAAAACACATCACTATCAGAATGTGTCATCTAATTGGCACTATTTGTGTTAAGCTCAGTGCAGCTTTTTTTCATCACAAACATTTTTCAGGCATTATTCCCTTTTCTCTTTGTTTGAAATTGTGATGACACTGGTGTTTGGTCCTGATAGACAGTTGTATGGGGAAGAGGATTTGCACTTTACTTCCTTGGTATAGCTCATAATAAAAAAAAAATGGATCAAGTCCACTGGCCTGTTTGTCCTACTGTTAATGACTGTGAATGTGCTATCACAGGCGTAACAAAATACAAAAGTGTATGGGCGTCTAGAAGGCTGATGGCACAAAGGGCAAATTCTAACTCCATTGACATACAGTACAGTAACATTTCCTTGCTGTCTCACAATGGTGAAAGCAACATATTAGCCATTTGAAAAATTAACTTACAGAATATATTGTTTATTGACACTGTGCATGTTAAAAGATGAGGGGGTGTGGGGCGCTAATGTGAACTAAAATATATTAAGGTAAGTGTTAAATGTATATACAACTTGGTCAATTCCCCCAAAAAACTATTTAATAATTATTCTACAGTGAATTCCTGCAGCCGGCTTAAGGGGGTATTCCACACCCCCAAAAGAATTGGCAAAAGAGGAGTAACTCTAGCGCATAGAATTCGCTGTGACACACAGTATAGAATATATACAGTATGTATCAGAATAAAGGTTGGTCTCTGATGACAATCCAGCCGAGAAGAGCTGCGGAGGCAATCTGCTCTGGAGAGAGCGGGCACAGACCGCGAGAATTGATTGGTGCAGTAAGAGGAAAAAATCACAAATTGAGATACCTCCAGCTGCAGGAACTACACTAATCTGGAGAACATACTTCAAAGGTTACACCTAGAGCTCTGGGTAATTGTGTTTAACGAACTGAGTATAGAAAATGCTTACAGATTTTATCTACACAGCCACAAGTCCCCAAAGATCAACTTTGAGTTATATAATGATTTAAGAATAACATTCAAAGGGAATCTAAAGAATTACTCCACAAAGCTAGTCTACTAATACAGGAGGACCAAAGAAATTCCCAATAAACGACTTAAGTCTTTAACACAACCCTCCTACCTTGGAAAGGAGTAGTAATACCCAAAGGGGTTTCTTTGGAATAAAAACAATATAGAAAAAATATGTAGGAGTGAATACAGAGTCAAATTCAATCAAATAGTTCAAGTGGAGAATCCTTTGTGATGAGATTTATGTCCATATGTATAAACAATACAGTAGATGATAAAAATAGATAGTCCATATGGGTGGCACTTGGTGATGCAGCTCTGATACAGTAGTCATTTCACTCAGTGGCGGATTTACAAAAATGCCGCCCTTAGGAACCCACGCTCCTCGTTCGTGCCGCCCATCTCCTTCTGCAGTGTCAAATGACACTGTGATGTCACATGGTGTCATTACCACAGTAACGTGACAACGCGATGCCATGTGCCTTCGAAGCATCATTTGACACTGCAGAAGGAGGACGGCGGCACGACGGAAAAGGTAAGAACTTTTACAGGGGCCCCGCTCTCTCCCTTAGCAATCAGTGGGGAAAGAGCAGGGCCTCTGTATTTGAGGGGGGTGGAGGGAGGGGAATTGCTGCCTGAAAATTTTGCTGGCTAATGGGAAATCTGCCACTGCTTTCACAACTGAGATATGATAGTGAAAAGACAGTCGGCGCCATGTTGTGTAATGTGTAATTCTTCCTGAATTTTTCATGTACTTTTCTATAACCATTCCTGTGTACCCCCCTGCAGAGCCATGATAACCCCACCACCCTCTTCGTTTTATATATTTATGACTACAGAGAAGTGCATAAATACATCTCCGTCTACACATGCCCGATATCCGTAGACCCTGAAGAAGTAGGAAGTTGCTCCTATGAAACACATAGGGTTTCCAAAGCAGCTAATAGACTCTGGGAGTGGGAGATACAACGTGGTGCCGGGTGGCTTTCCCCCAAGTCACGTCATCGCTACGCGACTCCACATGGCTGCACAGAGGATCACCTGTGCAACAGAGACGCTGCGTGGTGTCCTCTGAGGCACAGATCAGCACAGGACTGGACGGAGGGGGTTCGGGCAAATAGGCGCGCTTCCCTTACCTAGACCGGCGGGTCACATGTGCTTGACACAGTGTGTGTCAAGGGACAACATGTGCTTGTTCCTTGACACAGAACCAAACAGCAACAGTGTGTGGTATAACTGGTGCTGAAAATTAGACTGTGATATATAATGATGAGAAATATAAATGGGATGTAGAATAGATTTTAGGGATTGTAATAGCAGAAACCTGAAGGAATCTATTGGTGAAACACGCTAATTTAGCTACAGTCAGTAGATATAATAAAGTCTAGAAACTCCTGAGAGTGTGAACAAACTGAAAAGTACATAGCCGGTTCCTATTATGCAGAGACACGATTCAGCTGAACAAAAAAGTAAGCTGGTTCCTGTTTGTGCTGAAGCAGGGTTACAATCCCTATCATCTATTCTACATCCCATTTATATGTGTCATCATTATATATCACTGAGTCATTTTCAGCACCAGTCATACCACACACTGTTGGTTTCTGTGTCAAGAGATTGTTTGGTTTCACTGCTACGGTAGCACACGTGACCGGACGGTCTAGGTAGGGAAAGGGCACCTTTTTGCCCGAACCCTCTAGGTCTGTATTCCCTGCATTTGAGTATAATCTTGGGGTCCTACTAACACCGTGTGTAGCATGGTGTCTGTGTATCAACTTAGATCTAACCATCAGTCTTTATAGAGGGGTTGTCTGTTACTTTTACTCCGAGGGACTGTTTTAACTTTTGTTTTCATAGACGTTGTATAATACATTTGACACTTATTACCCCCCTTAGAACCCCCCCCCTGCTGCTATTCTGCCCTAGCGCTGGTAGTAAACCCTGGTACTATCAGGTTGCCAGTGGTTGGTACGGTGTTTTCCCCTTCACTTTTGGTACTGCACTTGAGTGACAGCAGGGGGTGGCACATCCTGTTGTAGCTGGGACAACGGGATGCCCGCCTTCTGGCTGTACTTAAGGACAGGAGCGCCCTAAAGTTATGGGTTGTTCCTTCCCTCTGAAGAAGGCAGGTCACACAACTGGGAGTCTGAGATTGGGGCCTTCCCATGTGCTCTTCCCTCGGGGGGAGAGTGAGTGTGGACCATACCTCTGCCTCTGCTAGGGATGTGGGGAAGAGCTAGGACGGCTGCGTGCGCCTTTGGCCTGTAGTGACCTTGACAAAGTCCCACGGGATGAAACGCGTTGGTGCGTTTGTGTAATGGACGTGCTCGCCACAAACCGGGACCGGACCGCGGGGCGGAGGTGGGGATGTGAATATACCGACCTTAGACCACGAAGCCGGTTCAGGATTGCGCAGTCTGTAGTCAATCGTAGCAGGGTCAGGGTTGGAGAGGCTGGGGTAATCCTTTGATACGCCAGGGTCAGGGTTGGACATGGTAGAGTAATCGATGTCCAGGCTAGAGTTCAGCAACAGGAAGTCACGAGCACACTGCTTCAGCGTAGCAGCTGCAGTGTGGGAATGGCCTCTGCGCGAGGAGCGGGAGCGGCCCATGATAAGATCTCTGCAAGGGGAGAATGCAGGTTTCGGGAACAATGCAAGGCTGGCACTGGAGGACCAGCGCTTCAGCACAGGAACCAGATAATAGACATCTGCCTGGGGTAAATGCAGCAGGTCTATGGAACAAGGTAAAGCTGGTACTGGGGGTCCAGCGCTTCAGCACAGGAACCAAAAAGCAGACCTCTGCCTGGGGTGAATGTAGCAGGTCTCCGTAACAAGGCAAGACTAGCACTGGAGATCCAGTGCTTCAGTACAGGAACCAAAATGCAGACCTGTGCCTGAGAAGAATGCAGCAGGCCTCATGAACAAGGCAAGGCTAAGGCAAAGTAGCTTGTGGCAAACACAGTTACATCCTAGTCAATCTAGGGTTATGCTCAGCAATGAGTCAAAGGAAGAGGCCAGTATAAGAAGGACAGATAGCCAATCCCAAGACAGGGGTGTGTGGGAATTCCTGCAATGCCAGAGCAAAGAGACAGAGCTGCAGTGATTGCAAGCACAGGTGAGTGCTTGCAAATCCAAGGGAAGGTCTGTTCTGAGAGCTCACCAATTCTGCAAGAGTGAGCTCCAGCCAAAACCAGGAACGGATTCCTTACAGTTTGTTTCTTTCACTTTTTTGAGAGCTGATGAAACAAAACCTTTTTACTTTTATTCTGGCGTTGTCCTCTGATTATTTTTTCCTTGGAAGATTCTTTTTTTCTGCTGTGCTCCTTTGCTTCACATCACTTGTTGCTGCTTCTACTCTGCAGGATTGCATGCTTCGGAACACTGCAATACTGGACCCATTCTGGATACCCCCAAAGGAAGGTAATGGGCTTTAGCCCTTATATATATATATATAGCTGTGGTCCTATTATTGGGGAGGTTTATACATAAAGAGGGGTCTACATACAAAGGCCATTGGTTGTGGTAGTCAAGTGGACACCGCTAGGTCATTTGTCCCCCTGTATATGAACATTGAGCTGTTCTGGACGTTGACAGTGTGACAATTATTGTTTCAATAACAATTGTGTTACATTCAGAGCACACACTGATATATGAGCACCATTTCTCTGCAATCTGTCTATGAACCCCAGAAGCCTGGTCTTGTGTCCCCACTACCATCGGTCGGACGACTCAGCCCTCCTGTTGCCAGCAGGTATATGAACCACACACCCTGTAATGGCCCGTATCTGCGATTGGGTGGGAGAAACACTGTTACATATACTTGAGTGCTTCAGAGGGATTCTTTCTTACAGTAGTTATATATAGATGTGTGTGTGTGTGTGCGTCTGTGTGTGTGCGTGCGTGCGCGTGTGTGAATATATACAGTACATAAAGAGAGAATTCATATCTGGTATAAATGGTTCATGGATTTGAGAACAGTGAGTACACACAGTATTTTCTATTGTTATTGCAGACGGTGCAGAAATCAGATAAGAATCGTAACCAAGCGTATTGAGCCTGGCAGGCCTACTTTTTGTAGGAAGTATTCTTCGATAAGTCATGAAAATGAAAGGCTTTCACAAAATTGTTTGAGAGAGGAAAAAAAAAAAACAGGTGAGGGAAAATGACAATGCATGATATGTATTGAATGACTGAGAAACAAACAAAAGACACTGAAATGATGTGTGTTGAACACTTGTGAAGAAACCTTGGAAATATGTTTGGCTCACCAGCTCACATATTAGTCACATTTTGTCACAGACATACCTAGGTCAATAATTGCAGACCAATTGACTGTATTATTGAATAGTATATGTGCCTTTTCTCCACTTCCTCCTACTCCTTACTCCTGCTGAAGGTGTCGAGACATAATTTCTTTGTTCAAGGTGTAAGGTTAAATATTTTATTGATGAAACTATGGATTTGAGGGAATTAGAAACCATGCAGAAGCTAAAAATACCACCTTGTGCTGGGAAATGAACTCCCACGCTGGAGTTGTTTACTTCTTGATTCCAGGAACAATAAGGTCTTGTTGGAATGACCAGTCTGTGCCCCCACTCTCTCCCAGGCGTTAATTGTATTGTTAATGCAATCTATGTCAGATATTATGGAGGGCTGAGTGGAATCAATTGTTTCTAATTATCTAGCCATTTCATTGTGATTGGGGGGGGGGGGGGGGAACTGTCCGCAAAGATTTCTGCAAAGTGCATAAGCCATTGTGTGAATAACTGAATGCGGTCATCTTTCTTAAGGGATTATTAATTAAACTGCAATAGTGCCGATTGGTGCAATAGGGTGCAGAAGCTCCTATTGACATAATTGGGAGTTTCTGTGCCATAGTGCCCCGATCGGCACTATTGCAGACTAAAGAAGAACCGCCCCTCAGTGTCTCACAAAACTTTGCAAAGTAAGATGATGAGCAGCTAGCCCATCCAGCATTGCGGTAAAGTAAATGGAAGGGACGTTGTCTTGCCCAATACAGCGTGAAATAAGCTGGTGATGATGCGTGGCATTGCATTTGATAGAGGATAAAATAAGTTGGAGACTGTTATATTTTGATAGATAGAATGTAAACGGAAACAAAACAGTGTGAGTAACTTTTGTGGAGGTGAATGACAATGTTGAATTAGAGAATGATGTTTACCAGGTAGGTAACTGTTTATGATTGGTACCGTTGTATGGGAAGGCACTATGATTAGAGTGTAAGCTCTTCAGGGCAGAGACTCCTTTGCCTAAAGTTACTCTTAATGCACTTGTTCCCATTATGTGTTATATTATTATGTCATGTGTGTGTAACACCTGTCAATGTTCCAAATTGACAAACGGGGTTCAGTTGATAATAAGTAGTTTATTTCAATACATAGTATAGTATGATCATACTCATTCAAAAGTCTACAAGACTCTCTCTGCCAGGGAGTGTCCAGGCATGAACCTTTATACATTCTTGGTTCCTTTGTCTAAAACTGTTACTAGGCAGATTACACTAACCACTCCTTAATTCTTAAACCAATCATTTTACAGCTCATTAAACCTGGTTAAAACTAGCCTCAAAACTGCAATGAATAGGTTCCAGGTATCAACTCTCACTAGGAATGTGGGCGTTACTTTAGGCACATTCGTAAATCAACTTAGGAGCAAAATCTCTCATTTACACCAGATACATTCTTTCACACAAAATGGAAACTGAAGACAACAGACTTCACAAAATGGAAACTGAACATCACTTTCAATCCTTCTCCAGAGACCCCCCCAGTCCATTTCAGTAATATATCAATAGTATCTTCATTTCAGCAATATTATTTTGTCACACCTCTACCCACTCAGGCTGCATGGATGGAGTGTACAGATATATGTGTCTTTGATCATTCTGAAGACTGTATATGAGCAGGGGTTACCTCCTCAATCTTCTACGCAAGATTCGCTTCTTTTGGTGTGTAATTCTAGGACCCTGCACTAACAGAACTTGTCCCTATCTAGAAAACAATAAAGGATACTTGTCCCTTACCCCAGCGGTGCGCAAACTGTGGGGCGCGACCCCCAGGGGGGGCGCGACACTGCCGACGGGGGGCGCGGGGTTTACAGAGGCCCCGCGCGCTTCCCGAAGGCACTTAAATTAAGTGCCGGGGGAGCTGCAGGGCCTAGGTAAACCTAACTTACCGTGGCTCCGGCGGCTTCCTCCCTGCGGCGCCATGGCAACGCGGCGTCAAAATGACGCTGCGAGGTCATGTGACGTCACGTTGCCGTCATTACGCCGGAGCGCGGGTAAGTTGGGGTTGGGGGGGCGCGGGAGCGAGGGGACAGCCGTCAGGGGGGCGCTGGGAAAAAAGTTTGCGCCCCCCTGCCTTACCCCACCGGTCAAGTCTGGCCTGTAGACCACCCCCTTGTTGGGTCTGAAGCTGGGGCTTGCAATCATGTATATTCCTGGGTGTCTGGTGCCCCCCCCTCCCCTGCGGTATCTCACCCCCTGGGGTCTCTAATGATAATTTGGTGGAGCTACATATTTATCCCTAATGAGTGGCCAACCCTCAGTAAGGTTTCGTCCATAGTGCTGGCTACTGTACGAGCTAAGTAGCTCGCACCGAAGCAAACAATAGAATGGCAATGTGTATAGTGCACATGCGCTACAGGGAGAGCGGCGCTTCACAATACAAACAAGTTTGTTTTGCAAGCGCGACGCCGGGGAGGAGCGCGGAAGCCAGCGCGTTCTACTATGGACAAAGCCTAACTGGGCAGACTTAGGTGTAGCAAAGGCCACTCGTCCTGGCATGTGACTCCAGCATCTTCCAGACAAGCATGTGCCTGAAAGTGCAACAAAATGGAGACTAACTCACATGCCTAGCCTGGGGATGTCTGTTAACCCTGGCACTGCCTGCAGCTTACTAGGGTGACATGCAGGGCAAGGGGAAAAGTTTAGCAGGGTGCTACATGTGTATTACTGCTGAGAAGCGCTATGTACATGTGTCACGCTTTATAAAGATATACATACATACACGGGGGCTTATTCTGTAAGGTGTGATAGCGCAGATGACGTGCTATTGCATGAAAAGTCCCGTTAAATTTAATAGGGCTTTTCATGCGATAGCACTTCATCTGCGCTATTAAAGTTAATGAAACTTTTCATGCAATAGCATTTCATCTGCCCTATCACACCTTACAGAATAAGTCCCATACATTAGTATCTAGATTTGGATAGGAATGTTCTGTGTTTGCACATCTGCGATCATACAACCATTTTAGCCCTATTGGGATTGCCCAAACCCCCCAGTGTATAGTATAAAACCTTTTTTACTTGTACCGACAAATACTTCCTGATCTACAGTACATTTTCGATGAAGGGTATTAGCAAGAAACAGCAGAGGAGAAATCCGTGGAAGAAGTGTATAGAATAAAACATTAGAAACATAAGTCAAAGCATCTTGTGTATAGACAGTATTTTATTGATGGACACCTGGAACATTAAATGAAGCACTCTTACTGTCTACTAATTATGTACTATAAGGATCTGAGGGTCAGCCAAGGTGAGTGTTGACGTCTCACTGAAGGTGTAGAATTATCATTAGGAGAGTGATACCGTATTCTTGATAGCAGGGCCGCCAACAGGGGGGGAGGTCTGCCGGGGGTTGGTGTCCCGGGCCCGCTGGCTGGGGGGGGGGGGGGGCACGGCCGGCTGGTGCTGCAAATTTCCCCCCTCTGGCCAAGCCTTGCTGCCGGTCGCGGCCGGGCCCCAGCTCTCAGCTGCCTGCAGGACTTTTTTTTTGCCAGGCTTCTCTCACCGGGTCCTCTGATGTCAGCGCCTGAAGTCAGCTGGGCTTTCGATGCGCGCCGGTGTGAGAGGGAGACCCGGCACATGTCACCCTCAGCCACCACCGGACCTCCTCCTCTCTGCAGCCACCGCTCCCCCTCCTCTCGGCAGCCACAGCCCCCCCCCGCCTCTTTGCAGCCACCGCCCCCCCCTCCTCCTCTCTGCTGCCACCGCCCCCCCATCTCTCTGCAGCCACCGCCCCCCGCCCCTCCTCCTCTCTGTTGCCACCGCCCCCCCTCCTCTGCAGCCACCGCCCCCCCCTCTCTGCCTTTCTGCAGGCCCCGGATCCCCCTCTCAGCCCTTCTGCAGCCACTGGCCCCCACGCAGGCACCGCGCCCGACCTGACGCAATCCCCTAGGTAAGTCTGAATTTTATTGTGGAGGTGGGGGCATTTTGTATATGTATTGGGGAGGTGGGGGTATTTTGTATATGTATTGGGGTGGTGGGGGTATATTTTCTATGTAGTGGGGTAGTGGGGGTATATTTTATATGTATTGGGTTGTGGGGTTATAATTTATGTATTGGTGGTAAACTTTATGTTTTGGGGAGGTGGAGGTATATTTTATATGTATTCAGGGGGCATGGGGATATATTTTATAGGTATTGGGGGGGTTGGGGATATTTTTAAATGTGTTGGGGTATTTTTTATATCTATTTGGGTGGGTTTTATATGTATTTTTTTTTTATATTTTTTGTTTTTTATATATATGGGGGTGGGGGCCCTGCTCCTTGCATTTGTCCTGGGCCCCATGATTTCTGTTGGCGTTTCGTGATAGCATGTTCTAGTACATATCTGTTTTTCATTCCAATGGTTTTGAATGCTTCACCATACTATTTTGGTGTACAAATCATAGGAACACATGTTCTGAATATTAATTCCACATAACAAGGCATGTAGTGGAGATGTATAACTAATGTTATACAGATGCAGTGGCCATTATTTGAACACTTCACATGTTGGATACCTCAGAATACCCATGTCATGGCGCGTGATTTCTTCCAAACGTACCGCCTTTAGACGCAAGTGCAGGAAATGGCATTTTAGTGTTCTGGTTTTTAAACACCTGAAATTGACACAGTAGCACAGTACTGTACACATTACAAGTCATTCATTTCATTGCACACAAAGAAACAGAATCCATGAAACTCAAACAAAACAACCGCGATAAACACGTGTGCCTGGTGGGATTGGTGGCGTTAATGCCGCATGGAATACAGCAGCGCACACGGAAACGGCTCCGTGATTTGTTCGAAAACGGCCGCTGCATCTGTAAGATGGATATGTGTGCAAGGAAAATAGTTTAGTCACTGATGTAGAAACAGTTTTTGCAAAGGAGTTCCACATAGATCCCACACTCTCTGGAGCCTGTTCATGAAACTGTCAATGTGAAGTTTAGAAACCCATCAATAGGCAATAAGTAGTAATAAAAAAAGTGGTCATTTTCTATATGCAATACATTTTTCAGTACAGAAACATTATGTCATATAATTTATTTCATACATTTTTCCTGATAAAACATATATGATTCTGAGATATGACATGATTTGTTACATTTTGGGTATAGAGAAAGCACTCTGAAAGGTGCAGGTAAATCAAATTGAACTGATGACAGTAATGTATTTAAAGAAAATAAACAAACAAATATAGATTATTCTATAAAGTTGGCAAAAGGTATAACTTTAAATTAAAGGTGGGTTACATTTAAAATGGGGGACGGTACCTTTACGTCTTTGTGCAGTTTTATCCCATAATAAACATAATAATAACTATTTCATATAGAGCTGTTCTCCCAATGGTAGTCAAAGCGCTTCTGTATAGTGTGCGGTAAAGCAGCATTGTACATAGGAATGTTAAAGACACAGGTCCCTGCCCCGCAGAGCTTACAATCTATGTTTTGGTGCCTGAGGCACAGGGAGATAAAGTGACTTGCCCAAGGTCACCGGGAATTGAACCAGGTTTCCCAAACTCAGTGTCGTTGTTTACAAAGTTAGTGTGTTTACTCACTGAGCCGCTCCATAAAGCATCATACACTTGAGCTAAGTGAGAAAAACATGGAAGATTGTGTCTGTCAATTCCTATCTCGCCGTTTATTAAATTGCAAATAGTTAACCTTTTCGCTGACCTTTCGAAGTACCGGGTATGTCACGGCCATATAGATGTACGAGGAACGTTATAGTGAAAATGCTCTGTTTGCTGGGCATGATCGGGTTTACTGCTCCATCTGAGTGGTCAGCCCAGAGCGGTAAAAGAGCCCCCTCCACTTCCGTCAGTGTTTGGCCCCTGAGGAACTGCGCGCAGGCGCATGAAACGCGTAGGGAAGTTCTTTTAGAGCTGTCTGTTGGTGAAGGAAGACGTGTAGTTGATCCAGGCTTGCAGTTGAAAAAAAACGCCGTTCCAGGAAGTCCCGCCTTCCAGTTACGTGACATCCGCCTGGAGGTCCCGCCCCATAGTGACGCGGCATCCATCAGAGGCAGGGGAATCACAGGAAGGCGCTTCGGTTACCACTGCAATGGACGAGCAGCACGGCGTTTATCTCCATTGCCTGTTACAATTTGACATCTTGTGAGTAGGGTCCTAATTTTACAATATCTGGACCTGGCGATTTTCCAGTCTTCTGGAACCCTTCATTTATGTTGTTTTAATAAATTAGCTTTTTTATCATTATTAGCCTTGCTATTGTCTGTTTAGTTTGTCTGTCTTGTTTTGTCATTAGTGTTTTGGGTCATCTTGTCAGTTATATTAGTTTGACATACTACACCATAATTTTGTTTGTTTGTTTTTTCTCCACATAACTCTTCATGCACGGTGGGAGCTGCACAGCAATTCTTTCATCATTTTTGCTACAGAGGACTTTGTGGGGACTTTAATGATATCATTTTGGACTTCCTATATTCTACTGAACTTGTAAGGCGCCGGTTTTCTTTTTCTTTACTGTATCCAAGTGTCTGATTGTACAATCAGCACTCACCTGGCGGCCTAATTCCTCCTACACTAGGGTTTAATATTTAATTTATATTTCACTATTTATAGCTCTGTTTTCACACTGTCTTTTTCTTTGTGGTCGCGGCCATGTGATCGACACTGAAGCGATCACATGGCTGCTAATCTCGAAGTCTTGGGGCACGAGTGGCAGGGAAAAGGTTAATTTTGCAAATTGGCCTTATTACGTACCAAATTTGCAAATACGAAAAGTGTAGAATAATTCAGATGTGTTTCTAATCCAAATTGCACTTTACCACTCGAGAAGTACGTCTTTGCAGTTTAATGAATAGTCCCGTAGGTGGAAAGATAACATTTGAGTCCCTATTAAAAGTCAAGGTTTTGGTCCCTTCCAGACCCTTATTTTAGTGGGGTACCCCCAAAAGCTTTACTCCGCATGGGCCTCTTAAGGAAACAGATCAAGAAGCAACCTCATTAAATATTATTTCATTTTATCATACTGCAAACTGAACCTATTTCAATTACCCAGCTGCCTTAAACTGCGGATGGACCAAAAATGTTCCAACTGAATTAGAGCAACATATTCACTTTTAAAAGTGGTGCGAAAGAGTGGAGTGGCATAGCGCTACTATTAATGTGATACAAAATAAATATTGATCACACACAGAAAATTCAATTAAATGATCACAGTGAGTGATGGTTGGCTGCCAAACAGGTGATCCGACTACCCAGGTCAGATAAAGAAACTATGCAACAAAAGAATGCTGCGACGGCGCCTGGTAGGTACAACCTAAAATTTGTAACACTAATAATGTGAGGGTGTAATGAATACAACCGTAGAATGTCCAAGGTGAACAATGTCCTGACCATTCCAAATATGGTATTACTACGGATGATGGTCACAGCACATGCAAAGAGAGACACAAGAAATACATAGCATAATACTGTTTGGTATTCAAATTGTGGCAATTAAGCATTAGTAGACTATGGATGCTTCAGAGGTATAAAAAGTCAATGGAAATGTAAGACGAAGTGATAAAAGATACATTTAATAAAATACTAAAAAACAATAGTTGTCCTCGTTATCCAACGTTTCACTTTACAACGAATGGCATATCCAAAGCTTTGCAATACAACCCTATGGGCCGTTTTTCGACGCCGAAATGCGTTATCCAACGCCTAAACGCTCACCTCCACTGATTAACATGGGACTCACTTTACAACGGTTTCGCTATCCAACGCTACTTCCATAACGGATTCCGTTGGATAACCGAGGACTGCCTGTAACAAAATACAATGAATAATCAGGTCTTTGTCGGCTCCGTAAAATTTGAATCCTACTTACAGGACACAGGTAGGACATGCACATTCAATATAGGATCGGGAGATGTTATCTCTCGTCAAAGGCTACTGCAAAACGGAATCCAGGGTGGCAGACCAGCTGGTGGAAGAGGGTGCTCCCCACAGGGACTGGATGAATTGTTGTGTTGATATCCAGAGTTCTGCTGTTGTCTCGCTGACTTGCTATTTTCCTGTCCAAAGTCTCACAATCTTGGATAGTAGTAATGGGGAAAGGCGGTTCCTGCGTGTAGAGAATACGCTGGAGCTTGTAAGTCAGTGCTCGTGCACGAAATTACGTGTGCTTACGTGGGACAAACGACCTTTAACCCTATGCATTTCGCGAGCACTCTCGCTTCTTCAGGGGTATACCTGCGAGAGTGCTCACGAAACGGGTAGGGTTAAAGGTTGTTTGTTCACCTTGGACTATATACTGTTGTATTCATTACACCCACACGTTATTAGTGTTATAGAGCAGGGGTGTGCAGTTTTTTTGTTTGCGCTCCCTTGCCTGCTCAAGCTCCCCTTCCCCCACCCTTACGTTTCCTCCGGCATTGACGTCGTCATGTGGCGTCGTCATTTGACGTCACGACATCATGTGATGTTGCGTTGCCATTTGACCCCGTGGCATCATTTGACTCCACGTTGTCATTGCGATGCATCGCCAGAAGCCGCTGGAGAGCAGGTAAAAGGCATACGGAGGCCTTGCGCGCTTCCCCGATAGTTTATGTAAATGTTGTGGGGAAGAGCGTGGGGCCTCTGTAAGCGCTGCGTCTCCCCCAGAAAATGTAATTTACCCCCCAGTTTGCGCACCCCTGGCATTGAGAACACCGCAATTTATCCTTACATTTTCAGTCTCTACATTACAACAAACATCCCAATCATTAATGTTGCCATGAAAATAAATCGTGGCCAAGTTATTCTTTAGACAGTTTTAAATGTGACTCACTCAATCATAATTAGTTATTTTGTCACATTCAATCATATGACGGTGACTCACAATGTTAATCGGCCATAGTTGTGTTATTGAGTGTATATATAGCGACGACGAGTACTGTATGCTGCTGAGAAGTTAATTGCATTGTGAACCTGTAAAGAAATAGTTATGCTGAAATACACTAGCTCATGCCACCTACACACCAATGGCCAACCCCCATCTATTACAGTTATGGATTCAGATCGCTGAGTGCTGCTACTATGCACATACATTACATTATAAGTGTAGCCAGGTTCCCCCGCCTGCCAAGCCCCCCCTCACCTTTCTGGCGATCGCGGGTGCCGCCGAGCCCAATGGCGGTCCCGTCGGCCGATCGGAAGTGTGGGGGCGGTCAGAGTCCTGCTCGGGGGTTGCCGGGGATGCGTTCGGCCGGTTGTCAGGGCCGCGATCGCGTCGTTAGGGCTCCCGGCGCTCCCGAAGCAGGGCGGCGAGGGCGCCGCCAGCTTCTAAGTCTTTGTGCATGCGCAGTGCGGATCTTGGTGCGGTGGCCAGCCAGGGACATTGCGCATGCGCAGTGATAGCGCGCGAACCCTAGCCTACCAGGGACAGGCTCTTGGAAGGGACTACAAGTCCCATGAGCCTAAGCTGCGCCCCACGTGATGCCAGGGAGCCAATAGGGCTGAAGTATTGCCCTGCAGGTAAGAGAAAGATACATTTTCGCGGGTTTGCAGCTACGCAGTCAGTGAGGACCAGGACAAGCTAGGGGAAGGAGGTGAGTGCAGGGGTGAGTGACCCACTGCATTAGGCCAGCAGCCCCCTAGGTCCCAGTTAGGTCCTGAGACACTGTTTAGCTTGTGGTGCTATAGGGACAGGCCCTAGATAGGGACACTGCCCCATTAGCTATTTGGATAGTCAGGGACACAGCGCTGAAGCCGTGCAGCCCTGCGAGGTGGGTTCTGGGCTCAGAACGCCACCAAAGACCCTTAGACTAAGGTGATATTATCCACGCTGGAATTCACCCAACGCGGTGTGGAGGACGACGTCGGATCGGACGGAATCCCTGACGTAGTCTGCGGAACCCGGGGTGGGAGCCCCGGGCAGGTATCAATCTTCAAGTGCACCAACAATCATACATTCTACTCACATGGTACCGGTAGCTGCGCAGTCACACATATCATCTCACCTAAAGAGTGCGGGACATATTGTGTGGGGTCATTGGACACGGGGTGGGATCACCCGGTGTAGGGGGAAGCATCCTGCGAGACGCAAGAGTCTGTGTCCCCTCTAGAGAGGGACACCCGTTATTATGTTGATGTTATATGGTTCATGTGAGCACAAGTAAAAAGGTATTGGTTATCATACATATGGTGTACTGATTATTTGCATGTGGTTCCTATGTTAGGGTTATTCTACATACCCATAGAATCCTACATAGGTGGAGGCGCTGAAACAAAGAAACGTTCCAGAGGATTCACCCCAGGCTCTCACTAGCGGAGGCTCAGCCTCCTGTGAGCCTGACAGGTATATGCACCACACCTGGTAACATTATATGTTCTACGTACCCACAATATATATGCGATTGGGTGGGGTGGAATACTGCGTTACATTTGGAGGCGCTGCTGAGATAAGTCCTGGGGTGCCCTACGCAGTAGTTAACGAAGTATCCTATCAGTCAGCATGTCTGCGCTCATGCCCAAACAAGTGGCCGACTGGGCCGAAAAACTGGGCGAGCTCCTGCGACATGTAGTCGCCGTAGATGGGGTACCTGCCGATGTATCCATGTTTACTGTCTGCAGCGCAGTAAGGACATTACCTGGTCTGGCGGGCGCCCGCCTCATCAGCAAGCACTACAACATTGACCGGCAAGAGAACACTCTATTGCTGGCCACCGAACAAGCTATTCCCCCTGATAGAAGCCCACGAGTAGTGTATCTACCATAGACTTTACCGCAAGGGTGCCTTCTAATTTACCCTGGAACCGTTTCCAGTCACGTAACTTCCCTTGCCCGACATGCGGGTTGGGAAGTTAAAGGAATGGCCGCCAGTACACCCATCAGATCAGACATATCTCTACCCCGAGTGACCTTCTCTTCTGATGCTAGGCAAGGGGCCACCAGCTGGGCCGGTAGCCCGCCAACATCACCGGTCCCTAACCGGTTAGTGAGCAGCTTCACCCCAACCCCTAACAGTCAGGGGGCGGGGATCGCAAGTTCCTCAGACAGTGGCGGCTCCATGCTAGGAGTGACGTTCCCGCAGATTGTGGAAGCGATAACTACGTCCGCCCAAGCTCAAAATTACAGGAAGTTGAAGGCATTTTCAGGAATGGTTCCTGTCCCCGCCGGTGAGGAAAGCATTGAGTCTTGGAAGGAACACACCCTCAAGGTGATCGATGAATGGTCCTGCTCTGAAACGGTCAGACGTCAGAGAATCCTGGAAAGCCTCCGACCCCCAGCAGCCACCATGGTCAGTGCACAGCGCGACCAAGACCCTGATCTCTCTGCTCATCAGATGGTAGACTTGTTAGTCCGGATCTATGGCAAAGATGAAGAGGAGAGTGAGCTGTGGTTCAAATATTACGGTCTGCGACAGAATGAGAAGGAAGATCTGTCAGACTTCCTTCAACGAATAAAGCTGGTCCTGTGGAAATTGCGAACTTGCGGCCTCATCCTAGCTTTAGAGATGGACGAATACCGGCGCAAGCAGTTCCTCCGAGGGGCCATTCCCACTCATCACATAGTGATCATGACCAGGTGCTCACTAATGGAGGGCCTCCCCCTACCTTTATGGACATCTTGGGGATCGTCAAAGGGCATGAAGTCCATACCAAACTGCATACAGGCATCAAGGTCAAAGATCCCCCTGTGAGTGACATCCCGGGAGTCTCCGCTCGCCGGATCAAGAAACCTGTCAAAGAGGAAGAGGAGTCACCCAAGTCGCCCTCAGCGAAAGGCCGGACTTCGGGGAGATCCTCTCCCACTTACCCAAGATGACGGGATCCTACAGATATCGTCTGCTATGGCTGTGGACAGAAAGGCCATTTCTCCAGAGAGTGCCCGGATGGAGTCACCCAAGAAAAGAAACCGCCCAGTAAAGGAAGCCCGGCTAGGTCCATGATCTGTCGGATACAGACCACAGAAGCCAAGACATCCGAGGCCACCCCTGCGCCACCCGAGGCCACCCCTGCGCCACCCGAAGCTCCTACTGACCTAAGCCCAGACGATGGAATTCCGTCCGGAGATGGGTACTGTCAGGTAGGCCCCTCTGCAATCGTGCGTGTGGTAGTAGAAGGAGTCTATGCTTCTGCGTTACTGGACACCGGGTCCCAAGTGACCATAATCTACCGACCATTCTACGATCAACACCTTAAGCACTGTCCCCTGCGGTCGGCGGAACATATGAAAGTGAGGGGGTTGAGCAATGAAGATTACCCCATCGATGGGGTTGTGAGAATTCAACTGGAGAAACTTCAATTGAATACCGGCAAGAAACATCCCATGCATGTGGAGGCAATGGTATGCCCGAAACCTCAAGGACAGTGTCAGTACCCGGTCATCTTGGGAACGAATACGGATATAGTGCGAGTCGTAATCAGAGCCTACCTGAAGGAGACCAATGAGTTACCACTGGCCAATCCACTCCTTGACCCTGTACTGAGAGAGGAGTGCAACAGAGTATATGTTTTAGAGCGTCACGGGGACCTCTACAATCGTCAACGCGGACTGACGACCATTTTACCTGGGGGAGTGCAACGCATGTCCGTCTGGTGCTGTTATCCGAATCGAGATGAGACCGATCATCTGTTCTCTCTGGAGAGTCCCCTGAGGAAGAAACCCAGAGAGGGTATAGGGTAATACCCGAAGTGAGAGAGTGGACGACCAGAATTCCTCGACGAACCTACGTGTATGTTCAAAATATCTCTCCATTTCCGATGGACCTTGATGTAGGACAAAATCTGGGCAGCATATATCCCGTCAGCCCGGTAGAAATAGTGCCCCAGGTGAACGCCGCTGCAGTGGGTGAGCAGTTAGTCGATCTGCACTTCAACTTCGGAGACTCAACGCTGCCAACTGAGTGGAAGGATCGACTGACGGTCAAGCTGAATGAGAGAAGGACGGTATTTTCCACCAGCGAGATGGATGTGGGCCGCAGTCGCAGCGCCCAACACACCATTAGGTTGAGTGACGCCACTCCGTTCCGTGAACGCTCTCGTCGCATCGCTCCCAGGGATGTGGACGATGTAAGGAACGTCCTTAAGGAAATGGAGACCGCTGCGATATTGACGGAGTCTCGGAGTCCTTATGCATCACCCATAGTGGTGGTAAGGAAGAAGAATGGATCTGTAAGATTGTGCGTCGATTATCGAACTCTGAATAATCGTACGGTGCCCGATCAATACAACCTTCCTCGCATTGAAGAAATCCTGAATGCTCTAACCGGGAGCCAATGGTTTAGTGTGCTCGACTTGCGATCTGGGTACTACCAGGTACCTATGAGTGAAGAGGACCAGGAAAAGACAGCCTTCGTCTGCCCCCTGGGCTTCTACCAATTTACTCGTATACCCCAAGGTATATGTGGAGCTCCTGCTACCTTCCAGCGACTGATGGAGAAGACGATCGGGGACATGAACCCTCGGGAGTGTCTTGTCTACCTGGACGACATCATTGTCTTCGGGAAGACCCTGGAAGAGCACGAAGAGAGGCTGCTGAAGGTGATAGACCATCTTGGAAAAGAAGGATTGAAGTTATCCCTCGACAAGTGTCGGTTTTGTCACACCTCGGTGACCTACGTGGGACACATCGTGTCTGCTCAAGGAATTGCTACTGATCCAGCCAAGGTGGAAGCGGTAGTGAACTGGCCGCGTCCCGAGAATGTCACGGAACTGCGATCATTCCTTGGGTTCTGTGGGTATTACCGTCGCTTCGTGGAAGGGTACTCTAGTCGAGCTAAACCCCTGAACAATCTGCTGAAGATATACCCCGAAGATACCGGAAGGAAGACCATGTCGGCCCGTCAACCGTTTGGCGATAAATGGACGCCCGAGTGTGAACGGGCCTTCCTGAACTTGAAGAAAAGCCTGACTGAAGCACCAGTGCTTGCGTATGCTGATCCAGAACAACCATACGTTCTGCATGTGGATGCCAGTCTCAATGGACTGGGCGCTGTCATGCATCAAAAGCACCCCGAGGGTCTTCGGCCTGTAGCCTACATCAGCCGCAGTCTGACACCCAGTGAACAGAAATACCCGGTACACAAGCTAGAGTTCCTGGCTCTCACATGGGTGATCACAGAGAAACTTCATGATTACCTCTATGGTGTTACGTTTGAGGTAAGGACAGATAACAATCCCCTCACGTACATAAATACTTCCGCCAAGTTGGATGCAGCAGGGCACCGATGGCTGGCAACCTTATGTAACTACAGATTCTCTCTGAAGTACAAGCCGGGGCCTTTGAACATTGGAGCTGACGCTCTATCACGATGACCAGGATTAAGTGCTACTCCCGATGATGATGAATGGGAAGAGATCCCTGGGCCTGGGATGCGAGCAATGTGTAGCCTAGCCGCCGTCATCAATGATCAAGTGGCCTTCTCCAAACTACGTATTCTGAAGCCAGGGCACGTTGGTATGAATGGCTCCCGATAGCATTAACACAGTTCCCTTTTAAATCACTCCAAGTCCTGTAATATTTCCTCCACTTTATTGGGAAAAGGTAGCAGGGTACAGATGCTTGTGGATGGTGTGTATAGGTGATTATTAGTTAGGAACCGGTAAAAAGAGATGGCCTCACCAAGGGTTATAAACAGAGAAAGGTTCTTTACTCACTGTCTCCAGGGTTGAAAAGGAAGTGAGGTGCGGTGTGGGCAAAGGAAAAGTCTAGGGGCAGACCATGTCTGAACAAACAGGAGGGGGGGCAGACTAGCCCATTCTGGTGAGGATCTCAGAGACTGCTGTAGCAGCTCACTGATGTCATGCTCGCAGGCAAGGAATGCAACATTGTTGCAAGCCACACAGGCACAGTATGTGTCTGCAGACTCCATGCAGCTGAGAATAAAATCTGACAGGCAGAAGCTGCAAAGGAGAGAGGGGGGTGAGTCAGAAATGTGGCTCTTGTTCCATAACACTCCCCGTCTGGTATCTGTAGATACCACTATATGGCAAGCTATGTGGAACATATGTGCAATACATACAACATAACAATATACTGCAAAGGTCCATATTTCCATAGCAATGTGATACCGGCTGGTACCACTGGCATCAATGTTCTTTGGCCAGGCCTTCCAGTAAGGGAAGCCAGGTGGGTGCGTAGCTCTTGGTTAGCTTGATGCACCACAATGTCTCTTAAAAGTCCACGGCACTGGTAACCAGTTTTTCCCCATCACAGTCCGATTTGGGCATTAGAAGGATAGTCTCTGTAATGGGTCTTAGGAAGGTTTTAACGATCCCATTCTGGGCCACTCGTACTTCCACTTTGCGAACCCTTTCGTCTTCGCTTGGGATAGTTCTTATTATAAGTCCCATGGGCCATTCATTTCTTGCCACCTGTTTATCTTTCAACAAGACCACATCCCCCACTTGGATATCTGGTTTTACTGTTTGCCATTTGTGGCGTTCTTGAAGTGTCACCAGATACTCGCGTCTCCAGCGGTCCCAAAATGTGTTGGCCAAGTACTGCACCTGTCTCCACTGTCGTTTGTACATATCCTTAGAATGGAAGTTTTCGACTGGTGTGGAGATGTTCCCTACTTTCTGGGTTAACAGCATTGCTGGTGTCAGAATACTTGGCGATTCTGGATCTGTTGACACTGGGATCAAGGGTCTAGCATTGACTATTGCTGATATTTCGGCCATGAATGTGGTTAGCACTTCGTGAGTGAGTCGAGTCAGATCGGTTTTTAGCATTATAGAATCCAAGATACGCCGAACCACTCCGATCATGCGTTCCCATGCTCCGCCCATGTGAGAGGAGTGAGGGGGGTTGAATGTCCACGTGCACTCTTGGTCGCGCAGGTATCTTTGGATACTATTGTTTCTATTGTCTTTAGTGTCCATTTTTAATTCCTTGCATGCTCCAATGAAATTGGTGCCACAATCGGAGCGTATTTGTTTAACTGGTCCTCTGACGGCAAAGAACCTTCTGAGGGCATTTATGAAGCTTGAAGCATCCATAGATTCTATAACCTCGATGTGTATAGCTCGTGTGCTCATGCAGGTGAAGAGTACCGCCCATCGTTTGCTGTTTGCTAGCCCGCCTCTAGTTCTACGTGAGATGATCATCCAGGGCCCAAATACATCGAGTCCTACATAGGTAAAGGGGGGTTCTGTATTAAGTCTGTCGATAGGTAGATCCGCCATCCTTTGGTCTTGGCTTTTGCCTCTCAGCATTCGGCACCTAACACATTTGTGGAGATTACTGGCCACGCACCTTTTCATGCCAACGACCCAAATGCCCGCCGCCCTAATAGCGCCTTCAGTGAAGTGTCGTCCCTGATGCATGACTTGTTCGTGGTAGTGACGCACCAACAAAGTGGCGATGTGATGCCGGCCAGGGATGATGAGAGGGTTGCTTTCCTCCCTGCTCAGTTGGGACTTATTGAGGCGGCCTCCTACTCTCATGAGGCCGTCGTTGTCGATGAAGGGATTCAACTTCCAAAGTGGACTGTTTTTGTTAACACTCTTCTTTCCGCGAATGCAATTGATCTCTTCCGCATATGTTTCCCTTTGAACATGACTCAGAACAGTTTCCTTAGCCTTTGTAATTTCCTCTACGGTGCGCAGCTCTTTGCAGATGTGCCAGCCGTGGCAACCGGTAGTTTTACCGTCTGGTGTCTGGCGGAAGGAGGAGGCTATATGCCCGAGATGGGCTACTGTTCGCAGAAGGGCCGTCCACTTTGAGAAGCGTTGGAATCGATGTGATCCGAATGCGTTTTTGTGCGATACATTGGTGAGTACCACGGATACTTGTGGGGGCCTTATCTCCGTATCCTTTTCGGGATCCACGAGTTCAAAATCGTCAACTGGGGTTGGTAGCGTTTCCGCAGGCTGCGCAAGAAACATTGGTCCTGTGAGCCACGACGTATTCTGCAGTTGAGATGCGGGTACTGATCTGGTGGCGTGATCTGCGGGATTTTGCTCTGTGGGCACGTGGTGCCATTGTTCTGGTTGGGTTGACTTCCTGATTCTTTCTACGCGGTTAGCTACGTATACGTAGAATCTCCTTTTCTTATTGTAGATGTATCCCAGTACCACCTTGCTGTCTGTGTAGAGTTTGACGGCATCTGGTTTGCTGTCCATCTCATTCTCGATAAGCTCCGCCAGTTCTACTGCTAGCACTGCACCACACAGCTCGAGTCTGGGTATAGTATGGTCAGGTTGTGGCGCCAGCTTAGCTTTGCCAAGGATGAACCTGATGTGGCAACTTCCATCCACGTCCGTGGTTTTTAGGTAGGCCACCGCTGCTATAGCTTTGGTGGAGGCATCTGAGAACACGCAAAGCTCTTTGCTGTGTGCGGCGGTGAGAGATATAGGTGAATAGGGGCGTGGGATTTGAAGTTGCTCGAGGGCCTTCAAGGAGTGTTTCCACGTTTCCCACTCTTTCCGTTTTTCTGGAGGTAGTGGGGTGTCCCATTCCTGTTTTTCGAAGGACATTTCTCTGAGGAGAGACTTCCCTTGTATAGTGACAGGGGCCACGAATCCTAGTGGGTCGTAGAGACTGTTAACGGTGGACAGGACTCCGCGACGTGTGAAGGGTTTTTCTTCGATGGCTACCTGGAACGTAAAGGTGTCTGTTTTAAGGTTCCAGCTTATCCCTAGGCTCCGCTGTATGGGAGGCGTGTCGGTCCCCAGATCCAAATTCTTGAGATCTGGTGCTTGATCATCTGCGTGAAACGCCTTCATCACTGTGGCACTGTTGGAAGCTATTTTGTGCAACCTTAGGTTGGCCTTCGCTAACATCTTTTGTGTCCTCTTGAGTAGATCTACGGCTTCTTCTTCGGTGGGAACTGATTTTAATCCGTCGTCCACATAGAAGTCTCTTTCGACGAAGTTCCTGGCGTCTTTCCCGAACTCTGCTTCTCCGTCTTGGGCCGTTCTTCTGAGGCCGTAGGCTGCCACTGCAGGTGATGGGCTGTTCCCGAAGACATGTACTTTCATGCGGTACTCCGTGATTTCTTTTTCTATGTCGTCATCTTGGTACCACAGGAATCTTAGGTAGTTACGGTTGTCTTCTCGCACAAGGAAGCAGTGGAACATCTGTTGAATGTCTGCGGTTACGGCGATAGGTTCCTTGCGGAAGCGGATCAGCACTCCCAGAAGACTGTTCGTCAGATCCGGCCCGGTGAGGAGAACATCGTTTAGGGAGACTCCCTGATGCTGAGCGCTGGAGTCGAATACCACTCGGATCTGGCCAGGTTTCTGGGGGTGGTAGACGCCAAATGACGGGAGGTACCAGCATTCTTCGCCTTCTTTCAGTGGGGGCGCCAACTCTGCATGGCCACTGTGGAAGATTTTTTGCATGAAGGCCACAAAGTGTTCCTTGGTCTCCGGTTTCCTTTGTAGGTTACGGCGGAGCGAAGCGAGCCTAGACATAGCATGGTCTCTGTTGTTTGGGAGGCGTCTTCTTGGCGAGCGGAAAGGTAGTGGGGCCACCCAACTGCCCAATTCGTCCTTGAAGAGCTCCTTATCCATTAACCTCAAGAATTCTTTGTCTTCCATTGATGGCGCCTGTTTGTCGTCGTCCTTTGTTGTCTGGAACACTGTACTCCCTAGGTCGTTGGGGTATTTTCTTGCCACAGGCGCGTCTCCATAGTTCCTTTTGGTCTCGAGCTTCTCGTGGACCTGAAAGTGGTTCGGACAAGGTTTGAAGTGGGATATACGACCGTTCTCCAACAAGTTCGTCTGTAGGGCGCCTACGTTGTCGGGTCCTCGTATCCTGTCTATGCATACTTCTCCAACTACCACCCATCCTAGATCGAGCCTTTGGGCGCTTGGGCCGTTGTGGTCCCCATTTCGCTGTTCGCGGATCTTGTGTGCTCTCATGATGTCTCTGCCAAGTAGCAGCAGGATCTGGGCATCTTCGTCTAGTGGTGGGATATGATCGGCAATGGTTTTTAGATGGGGATGGTGTCGCGCCACGTCTGGCGTGGGGATCTCAGTCCTATCTTCCGCCATGTGATTGCACTCGATGAGTGTGGGAAGGGGCATGCTCACTTTGCCGTCTATTGAGCATATGGTGTAGCCATTCACTCTTCTCCCTGTAGTCTCCATTCGCCCTGCGCACGTTCTGAGAGTGTAAGGAGAAGTACTGTCTTGTATGCCGAACATATCGAAGAATTCTGACCTGACCAGCGATCGGTTGCTCTGGTCGTCGATGATTGCATACATCCGTTTGGCTCTTTGGGGTTGTCCCTCTGGGTGCACTGCTACCAGACATATTTTAGAGCAAGATCTACCGTCGTTTCCTTCTCCGCATACTTCTGTGCATTTGGATGCTACTGACGTCGGGGGGGGTGTGTCTCCCACTTCTTCCTCCCCGCCCTGCTTTGTCGGAGGGTTAGGGGCTTTGCTTGCTTTGGGCTTCATAGCTTCCGGGTGTAGAGCGGCTATGTGCCTGTCGCTATCACACTCTGTGCATTTCATACTGCTGCGGCACAGTTTATTTGAGCATTTGCCCGTTCTGTGCCGCAGCAGTAGCCTGGCGCGCGCCCGAGTGTGACGGGCGCGCGCCGAAGCAGCGGAAGAGCGCCCTCCAATCGGGGCGCTCTCCCTACCGCTGCCGGGTCCGCCGGGTCCCCCGGAACCCCCTGCCGCTGTCCCGCGATCGCGGGACACCAGGGCTCCCTCGGGGAGCCCCTGGACACGCGTGCAGGGGGCGCACGCTCCCGATGACGCGTGACCGCGCGTCTATGACGCGCGGCACGCCGAGGGGCGGCCACTAGCAAGCCGGGAGATTTCCCGGCTTGCGGTACCGACCACACTTCAATAAAGTGTGTCGGTAGTGTAGCTTCTTTGCAGTCCTTGAATAAATGAGTTGTGGAAGCACAACATTTGAAACAGGCTCCCCATTCCCTGAGTAGGTTCTTTCGCTCCTCTATGGGTTTCATCCTGAATCCGAAGCACTTGTTAAGTGGATGCGGCTTTTTGTGGATAGGACATTCTTTGTTAAGGTCCCTTGGTTTTTTGTCCCTGTCGGCCGTCTGGCTGGGACTCGCGTGGGTCGTAGGGGGCACGTCCGTCCTGTGGACCGAGATTGGTGTTCTGGAGTCCTTGCACCTTGCTGTTGACCTTTCGTTCCTCGGGTGGCTGGCGCTGGATGTGGTTTGCGCCCCTAAGACGAAGCTGGGGTCGTTTCTTGTCTTTGCCGCTTCGCAGATGAAGCTCACGAAGAATGAGAATGGGGGGAAGACAACCTGCTTCTCCCTTTTGTATTTGGAACCTTGTGAAAGCCACCTTTCTTGGAGGTTGAAGGGTAGCTTCTCCAGGATGGGTCTCACTCCACGAGCTGAATCTAGGGCGTTGAGACCTATTAAGGAGTGGTCTTTCCTTGCGAACTCCAGTTCTTGCAGCAGGTCTCCAAGATCTCGTAACTTCGAGTAGTCTTTACTCGTGATCTTGGGGAAGCTCTCGATTCTTTTGAAGAGTGAATCCTCGACTGCTTCAGGGCTGCCATAGGTCTCTTCTAGCCTTTCCCACACTAGGTCCAGACCTACTTGGGGTTGATGTGCGTTTGCCGTCCGAAGTCTCTGCGCTTGCTCCCTGGATACGTTCCCCAGGAACTTGACTAACAGGTTGAGCTCTTCCCTTGCTGAGAAGTCCAAGCTGTCGATTGCGTCTTTGAACGTGAACTTCCACGTCCGGTAGTTCTCAGGGCGGTCGTCGAAGCTGATGAGTCCTGCGTGCACCAAGTCGCGCCGGATCATGTACTTGGCTATGTCTGTCAGACCTGAGACATCGGCGCGTTTGCCCCGTTCTGAGGTAGTTGCTGGGACGGTCTGTGCGGTCGCCTCTTCCTTGGCGTGGACGCGTGATGGCTGCTGGCTAGTGTGAGGGGCTGTTTTCTCCCGCGTGGGTGTACCTGGATTGCGAGCCTGTGGTGGTGCATCCGTGTGCGCGCTGGCGTGTGGATCACTCTTGTGGCTGTGGCTATCCCAGGCAGCATGTGCCATTGATGGAGCAGCGTCTTCTCCTCGTGGTCCTAGCGAGTCTTCGTTGTCTGTGGTGTCGCTCCATCCGTGTTGAGATGGTGCGCTGGTGTTTACACTGAAGAGGCTCCTTACGTAGTCTTCAGTGCGTTGGGCTGGATCCTCTGAAGCTATCCGTCTGTACGGTAGCTCCCCGCCGTCCTGTTGTGCGGCTGCTTCTAGGACTTCCGCTTGGGCTATGGCGGCGGCGGCTTCCTTCTCTTGATTAAGTGCCTCTAGATCCGCGTCCAATTCGGCCTTTCTGCGCGCAGCGGCGGCATTGGCAGCGGCGGCGGTAGCAGCGGCGGCGGCATTTGCAGCGGCGGCGGTAGCAGCGGCGGCGGCATTTGCAGCGGCGGCGGTAGCAGCGGCAGCAGCATTGGCAGCAGCGGCATTCTGCTCCTCCTCTTCTATGCGCGCTCTTTCTGCCCTTACGGCTGCCTCTCTCCGACCATATTCGGCCCTGGCACGTGCGGCCTCTGCTGTGGCTCGCGCCTTGGTAGCGCTCGCGCTTGCGCTAGACGCGTGAGATTGCACTGATCTTGCTGACCTTGATGAGTGTCTGGATATGCTTGAGCGCTGCGATGCAGTTTCCAGCAAAAGGTCTTTTCTCTGGTCTTCGGCCTCAGTAATAGTGGTCTGCACGAAGCCGTCACGCTCCAGGTCAGTTGCCTCCTGCTGGTCGCGTTCGCTGAGGCTTTCCTCTGTGTTAATTCTTTTTAGGTAGGCGAGATATGTTTGTGACAGCATTTGGTAACGTTTGTGACTTGACCTCAATTGGGCTATAGCTTGCCTAATTTGTTTCTCCTGATCACTAGTGCTTGCAACGTTACATATTTCACGACCAGTGTCCTCCCAGGCCTTCTCTAACCTTTCGCGGTGTGCTTCAATGTCGCTCTCATATTTTTCGCGGGCCTTTTGTGTCAGTGTGACTGTCCGTTTAGGCCTTGCGCCTGCCTGCGCCTGTTGCAGATGCGCAGCGGTCTCTGTGTCTGAGAGATCGCTTTCCTGCGTGATGTCTGGTGAGGCTCTGAGTTCTGCCATGCTGTAGGTGTGTGTAGGCCTTTGCCAGTGCGCGTGGCGTGCGGTCTTTTACCTGTCAGCGATGGGCGTCTGTCTCAGATGATGCCGAGCGGTGTCCTGCAGCGTGCAGCGTTGGGGTAGCTGTACTTACAGATGTCCGTTGGCTCCTCACTGTGGGGCTGAGCAGCGGGTGGACTCAGACAGAGAAAAAGGCAATTAGGTATTGTGAGAGAAGCACTGTTAGTTGCAAGGCTGTGTGCAGTTTGCTGTATAAAGCTTGCTGCCCTGTCTGGCAGAGTGAAGCTGCTGCTTGTCCTGGGGTGCAGAGACTATTCTGTATAGCATAAAGTCTTTGAGTAGTAGCTGCTGTGTGATTCCTTTGTGTAGTATTAGCAAAGTAAGGCTGCTCACTGTCTTTGCATAAAGCTGTGGTAGTTTGCTGTGTAGAGGCTTGTGGCTCTGTGTAGCAACGTGCTTGTGCAATGTGGTGAGAGACTGCTGTTTATTTATTTGCTACGTAAGCTGCTCGCTTGTATCTTTAGCATAAAGGCTGTGGGTAGCAGCTCCTCTGTGTGTATTTCCCAAGGCACACGGTCCTCTTTTTACTATTCTGAAGCCAGGGCACGTTGGTATGAATGGCTCCCGATAGCATTAACACAGTTCCCTTTTAAATCACTCCAAGTCCTGTAATATTTCCTCCACTTTATTGGGAAAAGGTAGCAGGGTACAGATGCTTGTGGATGGTGTGTATAGGTGATTATTAGTTAGGAACCGGTAAAAAGAGATGGCCTCACCAAGGGTTATAAACAGAGAAAGGTTCTTTACTCACTGTCTCCAGGGTTGAAAAGGAAGTGAGGTGCGGTGTGGGCAAAGGAAAAGTCTAGGGGCAGACCATGTCTGAACAAACAGGAGGGGGGGCAGACTAGCCCATTCTGGTGAGGATCTCAGAGACTGCTGTAGCAGCTCACTGATGTCATGCTCGCAGGCAAGGAATGCAACATTGTTGCAAGCCACACAGGCACAGTATGTGTCTGCAGACTCCATGCAGCTGAGAATAAAATCTGACAGGCAGAAGCTGCAAAGGAGAGAGGGGGGTGAGTCAGAAATGTGGCTCTTGTTCCATAACACTACGAGTTGCAGATTCGTTAGGATGCCAGTCGCAGGCTATTCCTGCCGTTTACTGCGATCCCAAGGGAATGAACATCACCCATGACAAAGTCATAAGATGGAAAGACTTAGTGGACTATCAAATAAGAGATCCGGTAATCTGCATCATTCGGCGAGCTGTTCAAAGAAAGAATCCAGCTCTAGTGAAGAGTGCTCCCAGAGACCTGATCGCGTTGCTAATGCGTGAGATGGACAAGTTCGAGATAGACAATTGCTTGCTCTATAGGGTAGTCCCATATCACAATCACCCTGATAGGCGACAACTGGTTCTACCCCAAAACTTGAGATATATGGTGTTAAAGTCTCTACATGATGAACATGGGCACCACGGTGTAGAGAAGACTTTTGGGTTAGTTCGAGACCGGTTCTTCTGGCCCAAGATGCGGGAAGCGGTGGAACAGCACTGCCGCCGTTGTTCACGGTGCTTCCAACGCAAAACGTTGCCTACCAGAGCAGCACCCATGGCCCATCTCAAGAGTTCTGGTCCAATGGACCTGGTGTGTATGGACTTTTTGTGTATTGAACCCGATACCCATGGAATCTGTAACGTACTGGTCATCATGGACCATTACACCCGGTATGCTCAGGCCTTCCCCACAAAAGACCAAAAGGCCATCACAGTTGCAAAAATACTATGGGAGAAGTTCTTCGTTCATTACGGTCTTCCAAATCGACTACACTCCGACCAAGGGCGAGATTTTGAGAGCACTCTGATCCGAGAATTACTCAAAATGCTGAACATCGCCAAATCCCGGACGACTCCGTACCACCCCGAAGGAGATGCTTTGCCTGAACGATTCAACAGAACCTTGTTGGACATGCTCGGAACCCTGAAGGGTGCGCAGAAAACGGAATGGAGTCGACATGTCGAAGCGTTGGTACATGCGTACAATTGTACTCGCCATGAATCCACTGGATTCTCCCCATACTTCCTCATGTTTGGCGGGAAGCAAGACTCCCAGTAGATGTGCGTCTTCGAGTATCAACGGATGGGATACACAATGCTACCCATTTCAAGTATGTGCAAAGGCTAAAGGACAGTTTGCAGCAAGCATATCAACAGGCTGAGGAGTCTACAGCTAAACTGAATGCTGGCAATAAGAGACGCTATGACAATAAAGTCAAGTATCGGGAGCTACGTCCTGGGTACGCTGTGTTGCTTCGTAATCTGGGAGTCCCCGGAAAACATAAACTGGCAGACCGGTGGAGGGACGGTGTATATGAAGTAGAGTCACAGATGCCCGGCCTCCCGGTCTATCGCATCAAAGACACTGACGGCCGGGTAAAGGTTTGGCATCGTAACCACCTTCTCCCCATTCCACAAGTAGGAGACGAAGAAGCAGAGATACTGGCCACACCGCTCAACGGTGAGTCCGACTTAGCAGAGATGGGTCAAGAGACAGTAAATAACGAAACCCGCTCTGAAACTCCTGAAGACCCTATGGAAGGACCCTCTCAAAGGGACTATTCCACAGAAGGGGCATCTCCCGGAGGAGCTACGGGTAAAGGGCCCTGTAGGCCAACGCCTACTAAGGTGGCACCAACAGGCCAGCCTTTGGATCCACAGAGCCCGTGCTTTGTGCCTAACAGAGACTGTTCAGAGACATTTCTCCCCTCAAGGGAAGAGGCTGAGCCTCAGGACTGTACTTATTACTCCCCAGAGGGAGTTGCTGAAGAACAGCTCCGTAGGAGCCAAAGAGTCAGGTACCCTCCAAATCGGGTAACCTATGATCAAATTGGGGCACCCCATTATGAGGCTCAGCAGTGGTCTCGCAGCAGAATACAGTCTGTCATTGTGATGTTCACTGAGATGTGCAATCTGATCTAGAGATGATAAGTTTAGAGTGCATTGATTGTTACATTTTTATTATACAGTATAACGATGTTGTGCCATTTTCATTATATAACTTTTGTACATAGTTATAATGAGTTGTGTCCCAAGCGAGGACGTTGTTTTTTTTTACCCGGGGGAGGATGTAGCCAGGTTCCCCCTGCCTGCCAAGCCCCCCCCTCACCTTCCTGGCGATCGCGGGTGCCGCCGAGCCCAATGGCGGTCCCGTCAGCCGATCGGAAGTGTGGGGGCGGTCAGAGTCCTGCTCGGGGGTTGCCGGGGACGGGTGCGGCCGGTTGTCAGGGCCGCGATCGCGTCGTTAGGGCTCCCGGCGCTCCCGAAGCAGGGCGGCGAGGGCGCCGCCAGCTTCTAAGTCTTTGCGCATGCGCAGTGCGGATCTTGGTGCGGTGGCCAGCCAGGGACATTGCGCATGCGCAGTGATAGCGCGCGAACCCTAGCCTACCAGGGACAGGCTCTTGGAAGGGACTACAAGTACCATGAGCCTCAGCTGCGCCCCACGTGATGCCAGGGAGCCAATAGGGCTGAAGTATTGCCCTGCAGGCAAGAGGAAAGATACATTTTCGCGGGTTTGCAGCTACGTAGTCAGTGAGGACCAGGACAAGCTAGGGGAAGGAGGTGAGTGCAGGGGTGAGTGACCCACTGCATTAGGCCAGCAGCCCCCTAGGTCCCAGTTAGGTCCTGAGACACTGTTTAGCTTGTGGTGCTATAGGGACAGGCCCTAGATAGGGACACTGCCCCATTAGCTATTTGGATAGTCAGGGACACAGCGCTGAAGCCGTGCAGCCCTGCGAGGTGGGTTCTGGGCTCAGAACGCCACCAAAGACCCTGAGACTAAGGTGATATTATCCACGCTGGAATTCACCCAACGCGGTGTGGAGGACGACGTCGGATCGGACGGAATCCCTGACGTAGTCTGCGGAACCCGGGGTGGGAGCCCCGGGCAGGTATCAATCTTCAAGTGCACCAACAATCATACATTCTACTCACATGGTACCGGTGGCTGCGCAGTCACACATATCATCTCACCTAAAGAGTGCGGGACATATTGTGTGGGGTCATTGGACACGGGGTGGGATCACCCGGTGTAGGGGGAAGCGTCCTGCGAGACGCAAGAGTCTGTGTCCCCTCTAGAGAGGGACACCCGTTATTATGTTGATGTTATATGGTTCATGTGAGCACAAGTAAAAGGTATTGGTTATCATACATATGGTGTACTGATTATTTGCATGTGGTTCCAATGTTAGGGTTATTCTACATACCCATAGAATCCTACATAGGTGGAGGCGCTGAAACAAAGAAACGTTCCAGAGGATTCACCCCAGGCTCTCACTAGCAGAGGCTCAGCCTCCTGTGAGCCTGACAGGTATATGCACCACACCTGGTAACATTATATGTTCTACGCACCCACAATATATATGCGATTGGGTGGGGTGGAATACTGCGTTACATAAGTTTCAAATCGGGTGTTGAGAGTAGGATTGCCAGGTGACCCGTATTGAAACGGAGTGTCCTGTATTTGGACACACTGTCCAGTAACAAATTAAGGGTAATACTGGATATGTATGTGTCCGTATTACCTCTCCAGATATAGTGACCTGACCGGCTTGGGGGGCCCCGGGAATTCCCCGAGCAGGGAGAGAGCAGGGCTGTTGCTAGGGGGCTGTGTAATGCAGCCAATCAGGAGGAGGTGTCAGGAGCTTGGGGGTGGGACCAAGGAGAGGAGGAAACAGCATGGAGAGGTGTGTGTGTGTGTGTGTGTGTGTGTGTGTGTGTGTGTGTGTCCCCAGTATTTTTGGAGAAGCCACCTGGCAATCCTAGGTGAGAGGTAAAAGCAAACAGAACCATATCATTTCCGTGCATTACAAGAAAATAACTTAACTTATAATGAAACAATAACATGATGGATGTAGAAATAATGTCAGCAATAAGAGATTAGGGCTGGGGTAATGAAAGTTAACTTATCAGGTTAACTACTGCACTGTCTGTACGTTCATCTACAGAACAAATGTATGTTTTAATAAGTGATAATGAGCGCAGTAATTAATATTTACTTCAAAGACAAATAAATGCATGGCCTGGCGGTACTTAGAATTTCCCAGCAGACAAATTAGAGTACAAAGTAGAAGTCGGCTTCACTGCATATCAGGGGAGGCGCGTCTTTAGGGTCAGGAACAGTTCACTGTGTAATGTGGTTCTGGAAGTTGCAGTGCAGCAGCTGTGTACTGACGCAAGCTCATGTTTGCAGTTAGAAGGGACACTGCGTTATATCAGGAGTGCTCAACTCTAGTACTCAAGCCCCCCACCCTAACAGGTCAGGTTTTCAGGATATCCCTGCTTCAGCACACTTGGCTCAATCAGTCCCTGCTTCAGCACAGGTGGTTCTATCAATGAGCCACCTGTGCTGAAGCTGAGCTATCCTGAAAACTTGACCTGTTGGGAGGTGGGGCTTGAGGACTGGAGTTGCGCTCCGCTGGGTTATATCAGGGGTGAGCACCTCCAGTCCCCAAGGGCCACCAACAGCTCAGGTTTTCAGGATATCCCTGCTTCAGCACAGGTGGTTTAGTCTTTGACGGAGCCACCTGTACTGAAGCAGGGATATCCTGAAAACCTGACCTGTTGGTGGCCCTTGAGGACTGGAGCTGCCCAGCCCTGAGTTATATACGGTATCAAACAGGCTATTTTTATTTTACCACCTTGTAGCAATCAATGAATTAACATACTCCCCTCGTGCATTTCCACCACATGAAAACAGAAGAAAAACAGTTATTTAAAAATATATACTGTATATATTTAAAACCTTACTATTATATATATATATATCTGTAGCCAGGTTCCCCTTTTTGAGCGTTGACCCCCCTCCTTCTTGGGCTCGCAGCCGCCGCTCGCGAGGAGGTGTGGGGGCAGGTGAGCGAGCAGCGCGTTACCTCGGAGATGCGGCCGGTTGCCGGGGACGCGATCGGGCCGTTGCTAGGGCCGCGGTCGCATCGCTAGGGTCCCGGCGGCTTGCGGAGCAGGGCGCCGCCATTGCCAGGTGCGTTGTGCATGCGCCGGGGCTAGGAGCGCCGGGAGGCCCACAGAGACAGGTCGCGCATGCGCAGTGAGTGTAGTCAGCCCCCAGGGTGCACAGGGGCAGAGCCACATGAGCCCAGGGAGCCAATAGGGCTACAGTATCTCCCTGCTCAGCAAAGAGATACATTTCGCGGGCTTGCAGCACGTTTTGGCAGTTGGTGACCGGAGCAGCTAGGGGAAGGAGGTAGGGTGCAGGAGTCAGTGACTCCCTGCACTAGGCCAGCAGTCCCCTAGGTCCCAGATAGCCCTGAGTCACAGTAGCTGAGTGTTGTAGGGACAGGCCCTAGGATAGGGACCCTGCCCCATTAGCTATTTGTTAGTTAGGGACACAGCGGACTCTGCGTTTCCTGCTGAGAGACTCGGGCTCAAGTCTCTGTCATTAAAGAGAGCTGGACTATCTTCAGGGTGGGATCGCCCCTGACGGATCACCACGCGGGTGGATCCTGCATATCGTGTAGGAGCTCGTCTGATCCTTTGTGAAGCCAGTTGCAGGCCCGAGCACGGGAGTGCTCGGCAGGTAATCCGTAACAACAAGTGCACCAACATCCTATTAGCTTTAATAGTGACTGCGCAGTCACACATATCCTTTCTCTGTAGAGTGCGGGACATTGTGTGGGGTTACTGGACACGAGGTGGGATCACCCGGTGATAGGGGATTAGCGTCCTGCGAGACGCAGTAGTCAGTGTCTCCTATAGGGAGGGACACCTGTTGATATATGTGCATCTGCTTATGGTTATGATATGCAAGAACGTTTTATGGTTGCTGCAAGTAAAGTCCTTGATTGTTTACATACGTTGTGCTGGTTATTTATATGTGTCCTGCGAGGAACAATTCCTGCTCTGCTAGGAACCATCGCAGGTGGAGGGGCTGCACCGAGTACAGGGTTACTCTTAATATAATTGCCCCAGCTTCCCCGTGGCGGAAGCTCAGCTCTTCTGTGAGCCTAACAGGTAAAGCACCACACCTGGTAACACTAAGTTCCCCGCACCCACCCTATATCTGCGATTGGGTGGGGTGGAATATCTGTTACATATCATTTATTAAAAAAATAATAACAAACATATTCCACAGCGCATTACAAAGGGTGTGGGAAAGACAACAATAGTACAATTACAACTTTAACATACACTGGTGCCGTAGTTAGGGAGAGAGCTGCTTCCAATCTTATGTTCCACACATTGTCATTTCTATGTGTCCCTGTCACCTCTCCCCACATTGACGCGAGTGACTGATGTTTACAGTACAGTATTGTGAAGGCCAAAAAGCCAGCTTTTAGGAAATATAGGAAGACTCAGAAGAAGGAAGATAGAGAACTGCGGGAGAGGCTAGGCCCGTGATCGGCTGTGCAAAGGCCCAAGCATAACAGAAACAAGGCCAGGCAGTAAGGAAGGGGGAGAAAACATTTTTTAGGTATATAATTAGGGTTGCCAGGTGTCCAGTATTCAGCTGGACTGTTCTGTATTTGAACAATATCCAGTAAAAAGATTTGAGGTAATACTGGACATGTGTGTGTATACCGGTATTACCTCTCTGGGCATAGTGACCTGACCGGCTTGGGGGGGCCTCGGGATTTCCACGAGCAAGGAGAGAGCAGGGCTGTTGCTAGGGAGCTGTGCAGATTCCTCCATCCTAATTGGCTGCATTATCCAGCAGCAGCCAATCAGGAGATGTCAGGAGTCTGGGGGTGGAGCCAAGCAGATGAGGAAACAGCATAGAGTGGAGAGAGCTGACGTTGTGTGACAGTCTGTGCTGTGTGTCTGTGTGTGTCTGTCTTTGTCTGTGTCTGTGTCTGTGTTTTCTGTGACTGCCCTGTGGGGTGAGAATGACAGGGAGAGGAGTGGGGGTAAGAATGACAAGGAGGGGAGTGGGGGTGATAATGACAGGGAGAGGAGTGGGGGTAAGAATGACAGGGAGAGGAGTGGGGGTAAGAATGACAAGGAGAGGAGTGGGGGTAAGAATGACAAAGAGAGGAGTGGGGTGAGAATGACAGGGAGAGGAGTGGGGGTAAGAATGACAGGGAGAGGAGTGGGGGTAAGAATGACAGGGAGAGGAGTGGGGGTGAGAATGACAGGGAGAGGAGTGGGGGTGAGAATGACAGGGAGAGGAGTGGGGGTGAGAATGACAGGGAGAGGAGTGGGGGTAAGAATGACAGGGAGAGGAGTGGGGGTAAGAATGACAGGGAGAGGAGTGGGGGTAAGAATGACAGGGAGAGGAGTGGGGGTAAGAATGACAGGGAGAGGAGTGGGGGTAAGAATGACAGGGAGAGGAGTGGGGGTAAGAATGACAGGGAGAGGAGTGGGGGTGAAAATGACAAAGAGAGGAGTGGGGGTGAGAATGACAGGGAGAGTGAGGGTGTGAGAATGACAGGGAGAGCTGATGATGATGATGGGGAGGAAAGAGCTGATGATGGAGGGGGAGAGAGCTGAAGAGGGGGAGAGAGCTGAGGAGGAAGGGGAGATAATAAGGATGGGGAGAGAGATGATAATGAGGGGGAGATATGATAATGAGGGGGAGAGATGAGAAGGAGGGGGAGAGATGAGAAGGAGGGGGAGAGATGAGGAGGGGTAGAGATGATGAGGAGGAGGGGAGAGATAAGGAGGAGGAAAGGGAGAGATGAGGTAGGGTAGAGATGATGAGGAGGATGGGAGATATGATGATGGGGAGCGGGAGAGATAATGGGGAGGAGAGATGATGACAATGGGGAGGGGGAGGGATGATGAGGAGGAGGACGAGAGATGATGAGGAGGAGGGGGAGAGATGATGAGGGGGAGGGGGAGAGATAATGAGGAGGGATGTGAGAGATGATGAAGAATGATAAGATATAGGATCAGGGAGAGGATGGGGGGAGGGAAAAAATTGCAGTCAGCAAAATTGCAGTCAGTATTAATATTAATGAGGCCCTGAATTTTTTTTTTTGCTGGTGGCCCGCAAATGTCTAGCTACGCCACTGGGGAGAGGAGTCGGGTGAGAATGAGAGGGAGGTTGGGGTGAGAATGACAGGAAGAGGAGTGGGGGTGAGAATGACAATTGAGCCACAAAAATCCAATTACAGAATACAGGATTAATGGCAGTATAATGTCAACCAATATAGAGGAAATTAACCTGCGAGTGATTTCTTGTTAGGAAAGATTAAAGCACCTTAATACGTACATCTTAGAAGAGAGGTGGTAGAGGGGGAATACGATAGGAACTTTTAAATATATAAAGGGTTTCAACAAGGCACATGAGGGAAGCATATTTCAGATAAAGAGAAGTGTTAAAACAAGAGGTCATGCTCCTAAGCTGGAGGAGAGAAGGCGAAGGGAAATTGGGGGAAACTTTTATACTCAAATTACATCATAACAAATGGGAGGATGTGCTTCTTCACAGAGATGTGATCAGGGAATAGCCACCCCTTCCCCCCCCCCCCCTACAGATGGGGTAGAGGCTAATACAGCAGGGATGAAAAAAATGATTGGGATACACATAAGGCTTACGAAAGAAAGCCAAGGATGAAATTGTAAGGGTCTTCCATCACGGCCGTCCCCCTTCGGCACTGACGCATCCCTGAGATGCTACTTCGCCTCATCCAAGATGGACGTGATCTATGGACACTCACCTCACCCAAGATGGCTGAAACCAGGAAGCATCCTCATTTCGCCCATTACTCCAAATACAGGAAGTCGCCCCATTCCAAGAGGGTGGATGAGATTGGCTACCTGGTCTATGTCTTTATAAGGAAGCCCTTTCCATCCAGCCAGTGTCCATGCCAGGTGTCTCTTCCCTTGGGATCCATGTTAGCCCCTGTTTCTTTGCAATTGCCTTGATCTTTGCCTCTGACCCCGACCACGAACCTTTGCTGTCTTGCCTGTGACCCTGACTACGCTATCCTTCTCAGGACAGCCCCGAGGCTTGTGATCAGTCTCAATATCCTGCCTCAGCCCTGCGGGTCGGCATCCTGGTCGGAGACGAGCAGCGTCACACAAATAGGGTCTGAGGTTTTACAATAGAACGTATGCAAGGTAGGTGGGCCTACAGGTTTTTATCTGCTGTCAAACTTCATGTTTCTATGTTTACAATCATGTCATTGAAAATCATTCAGTGGTAGATTGACCATAGAGTTCAAAAGGGACTTCATTTTGATGGCAAGAATTTGTTTGCTACCTAAATGCTCTCGTGAAGGCCCCTTTTATTTTTCAAGGAACAGGGACAACAGTGACAATGTGTTAGCAGCATACAAATAAAATATAATAATAATAATAATAACTTTATATAATCAAAAGGATGTTGTTTTATCTTCCAGTGCCTAAGGGAGGGGTGCGCAAACTTTTACAACTGCGCCCCCCCCCTGCCTGCTGCCCCCAGTGCTCACACACCCTTACCTCCGTTCCCTGCTTCAAATGACGCTGTGTTGCCATGGCGACTCGCCATCAGCCGTCTGAATCTCGGTAAGTAATAGGTTGCAGAGGCCTCATGTGGGACCTCTGCAACCACCGCATCCCCCTACAAAAACCTCCTGCCCCCCTGGGGGGTGCGCCCCCAGTTTGCGCACCGCCGGCCTAAGGTATGAAAATAAGTTTCTGGATATTGCTCTCCTTTGTACAGTGCTGTACTTACTATTCGTGCCATATGAAAAATATTTGTTTTTATTTTTTTCACAGTGAAAGTACCATAAAGAAAGAATACTGTAGATAGTTTAGTATTATGAGCGCTGCCATAGATTCATTGCAGTTAGCCACTATGTCAGCATTGCACATCACGGGGAGTCATTTATCAACTCTCTCTGCTTATGCATCCACAATTTCAATAACTCAATGTGTCACAAATATTCAAGAAATAACAACAATCAAACGAGCACTTTCATTACAACACAATGTTTTTGAGTTCTGAAGTTGATGGGCAGCTCTATAATAAGAGCTTTGTTTCTTCATTGTGCTGAAGTTAAACGATCTACTGTATATTCATTTCATTCAATGTTCAGTAACAATTCATAAACATTCATAAAAATGTCAAAGGGAAGTACTGTATAAAAAAAGTATTTCATATACAATACAAATATACACAATGACTTATTAAACACTAGCCTTTTGTATTTAAGAACATGGGGCCTCATGCAGTAAGCGTTGATAAGGGAAATATGGCCATGTTATAGCCAAAATTGGGTTTGAGATTCAGTAAGCGCCGATAAGTGCTTCATATCGCCAGGTTTCGGAGCCGATAATTTGGTTATGGCCAGTCGCCTGCCGATAAGCCTGTTTTCGACACTGATCGCCACTTTTTTAAATCGGCTGGATTCAACAAAAAAAAACAGCTTATCGGGGCTGATCGGCACTACGAAATTGAGATGTTATGGCCGATTTCTCCCGCCAACTAAAGTTGGCAGTTTGGACGGGAGAACGATCGCTAAGGCTGCCGGAACGGCACTTAGAAAAAAAAAATCTTCTGTACATCAATGGAAGTCAATGGAGCGGGGACGTATAACAGTATAGTACTGTTTATGTTTCATTGCTCACAATACAAGGGGGATTTGCATTACAGTGTGGGGGCATTCCCTGCATTGTGTCACAGCTGATGTGTCTTATTTGCATAACATTCGACTTTTACATGTTTTCAGCATTTGCGGGTCACATTACTCATCATGTGATGATGTGGCAAGGGAAAATACTATACTACACTCTTAAAGGAGAACCTCACATCATATCACACATTTTACTCAACTCAGCGACAATTATTTACATGATGTTACACATGTCACACATGTCACACATACACAGTATATTCATCTTCCTTTACATTACACAATGCTTGTAATGTGACACGCATCTTTAAACGTTCATGTACATCTGTCTTCTCATGTTTACATATACTTTTGGGTCCTCCCTATTTTCATGACGTCACTTATTGGACGCTCAATCACATTGCATGTTTACATTGTAACCGTTGCATTACAAGCACTTCAACCTAACTTATACACACATGTACAGTAATTCATCATTGGGACACCTTGTAAACTCATTCTATACCAACTATCCTCCTTACACAAATGCATGCATATGCACACGACTATTCATTGTTGCCAACATGTCACAATAACATGGATAATTACACATGTTACACAAAACTTTTCCCACGTCAATCTCAGCCTTTTTGTCTCATTACATGACTGACTCTTGCGTTCACAAGTGTTACATGCATTGCACATGCAACTATTTATTTGCAAGCAATCTTTGTACAAAGCTTCACGTCACATCATTGCCAAATATCATCATTCCCTGCAGAATACACACAACAAATACTTAGAACAACAAGTGCACACAGCTTGCCACAGAAGTACTTTATTATGTTAATGTAACACCTTGCATTTTACTATGTCACCTGACATCATCACATACCTATTTAAAGGACGCACATTACCTGCTCATTCACAGCTACTCATTTCAAAATGTTGCGAATGTTTAGGAGACGCAGGAACATTCTTTTCTATGACATGCTTGCTGATCAAGAGAATGATATAGGGCAAGGTAGGGACACACCGAGGGACAGTGACAGTGACGCGGATACGACAGGGACAGGGAGAGGGACAGGCCGAGGGACAGGTAGAGGGACAGGAGATCAGAGGAGAAGACAGAGGAGACAACTTGTGCCTCGTCCGCGTCTGTACAGGGAGAGAACCCTGTTAGATGGGATGAGTGAGGAGGAGATTGTAAGTCGCTATCGTTTGAGTTCAGCAGCAATCTTAGCTCTTTATGAGGAGATAAGGGGGGATTTAGATTTTTTCACAGCCAGAGGTCGTGCAGTCCCTGGGCTTGTTAAAATGCTGTGCTCATTACATTATCTTGCTTCCGCGTCATACCAGACAACTGTGGGCATAGTGGGCGGGGTCTCGCAATCTACATTCTCGCGGGCCTTGACCCAGTTTCTCTATGCACTCAATAGACGCGCTAGGAATTATATTCATTTTCCTACAGAGGCAACAGAGTGGCTGGAAGTCAGGACTGGCTTTTATAATATAGCAGGGATACCATCTGTGCTGGGTGCAATCGATTGCACACATGTTGCTTTGATTGCACCTAGTCAGAGTGAGCATGTGTACCGCAATCGGAAGCACTACCATTCACTCAATGTACAGGTGGTATGTGATGCCACGATGAGGATAATGCATGTGGTACCCAAGTTCCCTGGTTCCAGTCACGATTCCTCTATCCTGAGGAACTCTTCAGTCTTCCATGCGTTCGAAGAGGGACATTTTGAACCTGGTTGGCTGCTGGGTGAGTACATATTTACATGTTCTAACACAAAACACATGTTGATTTAGGAATGTTGGCATTGTACAATTTGATCACTAATGTCAGCTTATGTGTGCTCCATTCATTATAGGTGACTCAGGATACGGAATTAGGCCGTGGCTCTTGACTCCGGTGCTAAACCCTCAAACTGAAGCAGAGGACAGGTACAATGCAGCCCATATATCTACAAGATCTGTTATAGAGAGGACATTTGGCCTACTCAAGACCAGGTTTAGGTGTCTGGACAGAACTGGTGGGGCTCTTCTATACAAGCCTCAAAAAGTGTCTGATATTATCCTTGCCTGTTGCATTTTGCACAATGTTGCACTCAGGCACAATGTACAGTCAGACCTAGCTGAGGCTTTGGTAGACGAGCATCCCACCCATGTAGCTGCTGAAAATGAACAAACAGCCAGTGGTGGCCAGACACGACAGAATCTCATCAATTCATTTTTTTCTTGTAAGTACAAACTCATATGTTCCTAGTACTACTTTTATAGTTTAATTATGTTATATTAACAATAATGTTTCTTTATATAACCTTCTGTTAGGACACAGATGAATATGGGTTGCACACCTTTCTTTTCTCTGCTGTGTGCACAAAGGGATGTGGCACCGGTATGTTATTGTTGCACAGGTTATATAATCCCTCTTCAATTGTACTTTAGTTGTGTGTATGTGAATACAACTTGGGTAACAAAGCAATAATATTTTAGCATTGTGTTATTCCTTATGCTAAGACAAAACACATATTATGCCCATAATCATTCATGCTTCTAGTATGCTTACATACAATGTTATTGGTGCAGTGTAACATGTACATCCAGATGATGTGTACACCAGGCTGATTTACATTTTGAATGTCATGAAATATACATGGTGTTGTACATTTAACACCAAATACACACTTTGCTGTGTTGTTTACGGTACTGAAGATGGCATGTCAATGTTTGCAATTTATATATTGTTCCTTTGCATTATAGGTATATCTCCAGTATGACTGATCATGGTATGTATATTTGCTGACATCTCTCATAAGATGTGGCTACCTCAATCTTCCTATAATTATTGGAACTAAAAACCCAACATATTGGTTTAAACACAAATGTTACATATATGTACTTTCTGTATCATGTATATGCATTTAGCTACTCTTGAGCTTTCATGTGCATTGTATTACAAAATGATTACTCACATTTCATCACATTTTACATGTTTCCTTATAATTTCCATTAATGTAATATAGAGGTGGTTGGAGAAAAGGGGATAACTGTACTTATTTGTTTACTTACGGGAGCACATTCATCACTAGCATAGACACACTTTTTAAGACAACTGTTTGTGTCTCTATCAATTGGTGTAGGATCCATGTATAACACCGACAAATGATAACACCAGCTTTATTATGGTAGCTTATATCATCATATTGACTATACTATGTATTTCTAAACGATTAATAAACACAGTAAACTATAGTTAGTTAGGTTAATGAAATATACACAGAAACGTACTTCATAACATGATGGTGATGTCATATTCAGAACATCATGCATTGGAGGGGACCATAACATCTGGCCAGTAACATTATTTGCTACAGTCCCAAACCATTTTATCTACATACCCATGTAACAAGAGATTTTAAAAATAAATGGCTACTTGGTTGTAAGTGTCCTTTACATTGGGAGAAGGAGTGGCTCAGTGAGTAAAGACACACACTGGCACTGATAGTTTGAAGCAGGGGAGTCTGGTTCAATTCCCGGTGTGGGCTCCTTGTGACCTTGGCCAAGTCACTTTATCTCCCTGTGCCTCATGCGGCAAAAAAACATTTGTACGTTCCACGGGCCAGGGACCTCAGGCTGAAACATGTGTCTGTAAATCGCTGCGTACAACTAGCAGCCCTATACATGAACATGCTCATATTATTATTATTATTGTTACATAGTTTCGACAGTCATACGTTCCATTACATATTAGAATACACAAATGTGTTAGCAGAGTGGGAATGGTTGTTATATATAAAACACACCATGTCATAAAATGTTAGTAGTCATTAAAGAACACTCAATAAAAATTCATGAGGCACTCTTTTGCAACATCATTATGTTAATTAAGTGCTTATGCAATATAGGCATAAGGGTATCACATTTTTAATTGTTTGTTAATAAGCGCTGCAAGCAATATAAAATTAGTTCCATATGTAGTATAGTAGTCGGTGGCTCCTCCTCACAATCATCTCATATAAAGGTAGACTCTTCTGAAATCATACATTGATCCGATTGTATCTTCCCCGACATCTCTGAAATACAGCAAACACATGATGGTCAAAGATGGCACCTTACTAGATATGCATCCGTGACAACGCGTTACGCAGCTCTATATGATTGTGTAGATACACACGTCAGTCACTTATATGTTAGAAGTAAAACTGTTCATCAGTATGTAATGTTTCTTTAAATTTGTAGCAGGCATAACTATGTATAAGAAGTGAACGTTGCCTGTATACTGAAAGATGTGCGCGCACATCTTTGTGTGCGCACGCACTTCACGCTTGGCTCCACTAACTGTTAGCGCATGCGCAAAACAAAGCGTACGTTGTGCGTTCAATACATGTTGAAAATACCAGTAAACATAACATCTTTATTTCAAATACAATGAAGACGAAACTACATTCGTTCTAAACGAGTACATCTGTATTCTTTTTAAACAGACGTGTTTGAACAGAAAGCACGGCCGATAACACAATGCGCAAATGCAATACGTGTGACGTCATGTTAAGCCAGCGTGAAACGCACGCTAACACTCCTCCCACTCAATTAACATTCGGCTAACGCCCAGGGTACGCCTACAAACACTGAGCCGCACGCATCACACACTGCAGTTACCGTTACTATAACAAAACATGACAGCCAATAGGCTTTGAGGCGCGCACGTCGCTTGGGGGCGGGACTTACATCACTAATCCTTTTTAAGGACGCCTTGGCCCATGACAAGGGTCCCACGTCATACGTGGTGGACCCGGTTTTCAATGTTGTAGATGTTGCATGATAACAAAACAGGTATGTGTTAGAGTAATGGTAAAATGTTGCTAATATGTTTAAAGGGATAGGAAAGTACGTATATTTATTCCGTCAGCAATGTGTACTACTCTTTCAGGTCCTACTATATTGTATTAGGAAACAATTTGTTTGTGATCGCTACATGTTATGCAGTCTGCAATGTTACGCTGTATCCACGCATTGAAAGTGAAAATGGTGGTTACAAAAAAAAAAAAAATTTAAACGCAGAGTCAACGCATAACGATTGTTATATTTACCATTCTTCTAGAATTAACTCTTCGCCTGGCTGCAACTGGTCGCTCCAGAAATGCAAGCCATTTTCATCCACGCTTAACCCAACCGCTGAATCCAGTATGGCACATATCTCCTCCAGGATGCGCTCATAGGAATCGCCACTGCTTTCTTCAAATAATTGGTCGGGAGGTAGGTTCATTTCTTCCGGTTCCCATTCCAATGCAATTTCAGCTGAAAGGCTTGGTACATAATCATAGTACTTTTGTTCTTGTACAATGTGGGTTTCAGGAATGGAGGCTGCAGATATTGCAGCACGTATCGATTCAAACGGATCAGTAGTAGCGGATACATTGCTATTGCCATTAGGAATAAATATGCCTTTCACGACAATATAAGTGCCGTCTTTCAGGAGAAATTGTTTTTCCGGGGCAATCTTCCAGAAACCATAGGTGTGTTGTAGCTTATCCTGGTCACGTTCAAAAAAGTCATTACTTGATAAAGTGAATCTTATTGAGGAATTAAAATTCCGTGCATGCTTACGGTCTTGGTAATAAGGATATTTTGCTCGAATGAAATCATCGATTTGGCGTGTGCTTGCTTTCTGTCCGCGACTGTTCAAGATGGCTTCACAGATCATGTACTTATACCCTAAAAGGGGATTAATATTGTTAACGAATTCATCAGCCATGTCTGAGTAGCACAAAAGCTGTGTGCAGGTCTGTGTTATTTGCTCATCAAAATGAATGTGCTGAATGGCTAACAAACTCCTGTTTTTCCTTGTAAAGGTCAACAAAACTAACTACTTTGACTCCTTATTTCAAACGCCAATTGGATTTGTTTGTCTAATTGGGTTAACAGTTGTGGTTCGTGATATGGGACTGTGGGAGAAACATTTCTCCTTCTTTTATCTCGTTTGTGAAAAACATCCCTAGACTGTGAATGCGTTCACATAGTGTTTTTTTGAAAACTAACAAAGACCAGTGTGTGAAAATATTTCTTAGCCAGGCATATCAGTAAAAACACACCTGCAAAAAGAAATGTTTTTTCCCCGCTTACATTTCTGTGTGTATGTGAAAGTCTGGTTAACTCCCTGTCTGCATGAGTTTAAATACGTGTGTATATATATATATATATATATATATATAAATATATCTCTTATAAAAATATATATATATTTATATATAATATTTTATTTTTTTTTATATTGCAGGAGTACACACAACATTGATGGCATTAAGTATACCTTGTATGAAACCTATTTAAATGGTGAGAAACATGATTGAATTAAGTAATAAACATTTGTTTAAGCACAATACTGTTAGAGTCTCATACTTAGGATATTTCTCAAACATTAGGCCTGTATTATTAAAATAGTGTTTTCACAAGGAAGCATGAAGTGTATTAGTTTGTGTATACCAGTTTATATAGTACTATATATATATATATATATATATATATATATATATATACACTCACACACTCACACTCTCACTCACTCAGTGTGTGTGTGTGTGTGTATATATATTATTATACATTCTGAGATGTTATAGAAACGAACACACAACTGATTAAAGGACAAAATTACAATGGCCAAGCAAGGCAAAGGTAAGTAATAATTTACACATAATCCTGCTGTACACGTACAAGAAAGATGTTTGCACTTACTTAGGTGTTTTAATAATTGCATGTGACTAATATGCATATGCAATTCTTACATCAATTAACACACCCAAATGCAATGTTTTGCTGCAAAGTCAATGGCAGCTTCTCTAAACTTAGCAACTGGCTCCTGGTGGACCATTACTGAACAGACGATTAAAACATAAATATTTATAACACTATTCATTAATTAGGAGTGTTCACATTTCCAAAACTTCACGTGTACAAGAACATACTTGAAAGTTTGGAAACAACACAGTCTTCAGCATACATACAATAGTAATTAGATAATCTGAAGTCAACAAAACAAGGCCAAAGACATATTTTCTGAATTATAACATTTATTTTTTTTGTTCCTTTTGCGAGCGAGTAACAGGCCTGCTTGTTGTCTCTTGAATTTTCCTTTTTCTTTTGCCACCAACTTTAGGCACAACAGAGCCACTTTGAGTGGCCTCTGGCACTTCACGGGCAGGGCTTGTGGCCAGTGACTGTTCACCTACGGGGCTTGTGGCCAGTGACTCACCTACAGGGCTTGTGGCCAGTGACTCACCTACAGGGCTTTTGGGCAGTGATTCACCTACAGGGCTTTTGGGCAGCGATTCACCTACAGGGCTTTTGGGCAGCGATTCACCTACAGGGCTTTTGGGCAGCGACTCACCTACAGGGCTTTTGGGTAGTGACTGTTCACGGACAGGGCTTGTGCCCAGTGACACATGTGAGCAAGTTGGTAGACACTGCACAAGTGATGGTTGGTCTGTTTCATGTGTGTCTTGTTTTGTTTTTGTCGCCTCCTTTGTAGGTGTCTGCTGCTGAATTTGTACAGATGGCAGCGGTAGGATGTCATCAGGAACCTGCACAGCAATGTCTGCTACTTGACCGGTAACATTTGGGCCTGGTGAATGAATATCAGATGAATGTGGTGAAAACTGACCTGCATGAACAGATCCTGGCTGGGAGGTGTTGAATTGTGGTACATTAGTCATTCTCCAGTAATTAGCTTGTGTTTGCTGAACAACTAATGCTTCGAATGAGGTGTTGATTTTTTGCAACTGTTTAGGCACTTCAATGAAGACTCTGTGGAGATGTGCCAATTGTGATACTGTTTCTTCCTGCAGTCCAATCATCCTTTCCAGCACTGTCATCATGTCTGAATGGCGACGATTTTCTGCGTCCACTATTTTTCCCTCTGAAGCTACAATTGCATCGTATGTGGAAGTTGATGGACGATTTGGCGGTACAACAGTTTCTATTGGCACCTCTTCATGGTCACATGATTGTATTTCAGTCTCTTCTGTGGCGTCATCCTCATCATACTCATCATCCTCATCACCATGATGTTCTAAAAAGAAATGTACACATTATTAAATGGCATGTTAATGTATGCTGTGTTACTATGTAATTGTACTGTGTCCTAAGTAACACCTAACATGTTAGCATACGTTTTATAACCTCATTAAAAACTACCTTGACTTACGAATAATGTTTGGACTCAGTATGAAATATGAATGAATGAAAAGTTGCTCTAAACTCAGAAGTCCTACATGATAATTAACATCACTAACACAATACATGTTGCCTTACACTTAATTTTCACTGACACTAAGTAATCCTATTTAAAGAAGATGTGCAAAACAAATAATGCACATGACAACATAACATATAGAAGAGCACATATTATATGGCCAGCAAATGATACACTCACCTTCTAGTAGTGTTGAGCTGGCTGACCCAGGTGAAGACACTTGTTCCATCTCAGGTGACACATGTCCTCCAGGGGCAACTATATATAACAATAACATAAGTTTTACATTTACATGTGTAAATATTGAACAAACACTTATTGTATGTTCTGTATTTATGATTAACTAACAACATCAGTTCCTTAACCGAAAATGTGTGTGAAAGTGAACATAAATAGTTGTAATAACACTGTACATGCCTGTGTACTTAGAATTTTTGAGTTCCCTAACATACAACATACTATGTTTCTGCAGTAATGCGTGAGGATAAATAGATTAAATGAGTACATAAAAATCATATGTTGTGTAGTGATATCAGTATCATAATGTACATAACTATCATGAGATGACCATTCACAATGGTTATCATGAAGGTGGTCATATTGCAAAAAGTGTTGTTTTTGGTAGAGGATATGTGTGGTACATTAATCGAAGATGTGGCACACCTGAATGTGGCTGTGACTCAACAAGACAACACATGCAGTGTGTGATAATGTGTCTTTCATAGTAGTTCAACTATAGATATGAGTGAACTAATGTGTGACGTACGCTTTGATAAGTAATGAGTTGTTGGGGCATTTAGTAGCTAGAGTTAAGCTTTCAAATGAGTGTGATTAACTTCAGTTGTGCTATTCAGGTTGTAAGAAAGGTATTCCCTTCCCCAAAAAGCCTAATCAGCCACACCTTTCAATGACTTGAAACAGGTGCAAATGGTGTGAACTAAGTTGACCGTGAAATGAGGCTGTAATTAGTGTGTGTGCTGAACCCCACCCCCTCTGTTGAAGTGTATGCTGTGATGAGATATTAATTGCAGCTGCTTTAACACAATGGTAGATGAGCTAAGTAGTCATCTGCAGTGTTTAAGTTATGAAAACAATGACATAACATATGATACGTGTGCCTCATTATGCTGTCTGTATATGACATAAAGCAAAAATGGACCTTTTCATAAGCAACTATAGATGTGTTAGTGCCAGTGATGTTTGTAGGCCGTTACATGCAATTTCTTTGATGCATGCTTAAAATAGGCAGTAATGTCATGTTTGTCGGAGTAAAATCAATAAAATACACAATAATATGATACATATTTCTGTTCTGTACCTGTAGCTACTAATAATTTCTCATGAACATGTGTTACACATGTGTACTACCCTGTTGTTCCCCATCTTCGCCCACCATCAATTGCTTCCACTGCAGCTATGCATTTTGGGAATTCACATGTAAATGAGCACGCAATGGCACGTGCTATATTAGTTACTGCTTTTAGTAGGACTACTACATATATGTCTATTTTGAGATATATATATACAGAATCAGACATATACATATATAGATGCAGGTATGCTTATATTGTGAAGACAGTATAAAAAGCAGTGTAAATATGCAAAATAACTGTAAGCAACGACACGCCTAGTACAGTAATATTTATCACCTGCTGGAAATTGTGACGGATAAATTCCAATGTCACGGTCACCAGCCAAGCCTTCCACGACGACGGTAAGTAATTTTGGCCGAAGCAGCTCCTCCAATGGAGTCAATATGAGACGTTGTGGTGTGGGCCCACCTCCAGTGCCAGTAGCATGCACGCGTTGGTCTTGTATTTTCTTTTTCAATTTGGACCTAATATCATCAAATCTTTTCCGACAATGATACTTGTCCCTGACACTATTCCCACAGGCATTGACACCAATGACTATTGTGTCCCACATTTCTTTTTTGCTTGCTGCACTTGTCCGCCCTTGAAAAACATATAAAAGATATGAGGTAAATGAATAATAATATAAGCACCAGTTTCCTACACTGCTAGCTGTTCCAAGAGATAGCAAACATGCTGTTTTATGTGTAATATGTGCAGCACATGAGCATTCACTACTAAACCTATACATGTAAGCAAGGTTGCATTCATATTGTATGCAGTTCTGGCAAATTGACCGCCTGTGTTTATTTGTCCTTGTAAGGCATGATAAAAAGCTGTGTTTCCACACTAATGAACATAGAAAGATATTGTGTACCCATATTTGCATATGAACAAAACTCAGATGACCTAGGATCACATGTATTTGAATAATAAATGTAAAGTTACACTTACCTACTAAATGTCCATAGAGACTGTCATAGTGCTCCAGAATGCCAGTGACAAGAGCCCTATTTTCCTGGTCATTGAAGCGAGGATTACGTGGCTTCTCCACACGTTTTTTCCGAGCAGGTTTAGGGTCAGAGCTTGGCTGGTGCTGACTGGACTCTCCTTCTTCCAATGGAAGAGCCTCCAAAAGCTGGCCACCAGCAAGCACGCCACCACCAGACACCCCATCAGCAACTGCGCCACCAGCAGCACTCCCAGCACCAGCACTCCCACTCCTAGCACCAGCACTCACACTCCTAGCACCAGCACTCACACTCCTAGCACCAGCACTCACACTCCTAGCACCAGCACTCCCAGCACCAGCACTCCCACTCACAGCAACAGCACTCCCACTCCCAACAACAGCACTCCCACTCCCAGCAACAACACTCGCAGCACCAGCACTCCCACTCCCAACAACAGCACTCCCACTCCCAGCACTCCCACTCCCAGCAACACCACTCGGTGCACCAGCAACATCACTCCCCTGAACAGAACGTTCACTCCGACGCGTACTCGCACGAGTAGCACTCCCACTCCCACCAGCATCACTCTTCCCACGCTTTGCGGGCATACTTCCAGCACTCACAAAAAACAGACAAGAAATGTACAGGCAATCACACGACCCACTTCCACATATAAAACAAGACAAAGATGTAAACAAAACAACAAAGGACAAAGCTCACCCAATACACAACAAGTCTCTCAGTCAATATGCAAATCTTCAATCGTCCAGCTCTGTGCGTCTCTCTCTCTCTCTCACTCCCAACAACACAGAGAATGATTAGCAGTACACGTTGCCTTTAAATATGGCGCGCAATCAAAAACATGCTTGTTTCGCCTGATTCAGCAAGATTTGTGATTGTGCAACCTAACAGCACCCCGCCACGCACGCCGATACACCTGTGTGTGATCGGCTCATCATCGTGAGAGTGGGCGGATTTGTTTTCTGGTTGATTTTGAATGTATTCGGCACTTACTGCATACGGAGAGGGAAAAACGCCAATAACATGACTAATCGATAAGCTTGCCGATTTCACATAATCGTCGCTTACTGCATGAGGCCCATGGTCTTTCAACAATTACGTTATCTCCATATAATATCTAGCTGTGGCCTCTATCCTATGAATAAGTGGAATATTGTACATCATTAAAGCTTGCCCCTTGGCTGACAGAAAGAAGAGATATGTGTAAGTGTCAATATTTCACACTAGGGTATTTGTGCACCCACAGTTTACCTTTATAAAAAGGGAACTCTGATACTGGTTTTTGGCCAGCTTTTAATTGCACTAAAATAACAAAAGCATGTGTGTCATTTATTTAACCCCTTCAGGGCACTGTCGCGTAGTTCACAAAGTTTAGTCCATAGGGCAATAAGAAATTGCATATATTCCATGTACAGTAGGTATCTGCTAAACTGAATCTACCTTGTCGAGGTTGGCAGGCTTGGATCATGTTTTGATCAAAAGATGCAACCAAATGACTCCTTTGTCACACAGACATTGGTTAAATATGTCAGTAGTACATTTTAGCCCAATCGGTAGGAGTGCAGGATCTGATCTTTGTTTTACATAAACATTCATAGCTGTTCTACCTGGCAGGATATTGTTACGCCGGTGCTGCCCGCAGACCAGACCCGTCCCCTGAGCTGAAGGGGGAAGTGGTAATACACGCACCCGCAGCAAAGGGAGTGTCCGGAGTGTGGTATGAAGCGTTGCCAGGCCAGGTGTAGTAAGGTAGACAATACTTGCCGGTACCGGTTGTAGAGATAGAGTGAAGGATGCCTCGCCGAAGTCAGGGAGTGGAGAGTGGAGATAGGTCGTTGTCCAAGCCGTGTTCAACGGGTTTCCAGAGTGAGCGTTGTCCAAGGAGTGCCGAGATCGAGAGCCAGAGGGGGTAGTCGTACAAGCCGCGTCAGAACCTGTGAAAACACTGAGAGAATCCAGAAGTACTTCCATACAGAGACTATGTCGAGCAAAGACTGAGAGCAGAGAGGAGCTAGATAAAGCCGGAAGGTCCAATAAGGAACGGAGGCGGGACAGGAAGAGCTACAGGGAGACACTGCAGATTGGTGCAGGCATAACAGGCCAGGTGAGTCTTGTTGGTAACCTGAGTATGCCCGTGCAGTGTGCGGGGGCGGAGCCTGAGGTCCGGGGGACAGGAAGAAGAGTGTGCAGACTGAGCGTGCTCCGTAACTCGTGTACGCGCGTGAACCGAGCCAGTGGATGGTGCAGGTGTGCGTGCAGGAGGGCGTGGGCCCGCTCGGCGCTGAGCAGAGGAATCGCTGAGGGGAGTGATCCCGCGACGGCGGCAGGGGCGAGGAGCCGTGGAGGCCGGTAAGGCAGGTTTGTTTTGTGTGTCCAGGGACTCCCTGCGGGAAGGGGGTGCTCTGTGTAGGGAGCGTGGAGAATGCCGATTCCTGACAGTACCCCCCTCTTCAGGAACGGCCTCAGGACGATCCTAGAACGGTTTCTCTGGAAACTTTTTCCTGAAGGACTTAAGAAGGGCTGGGGCATGAATGTCCTTTGAAGGTACCCAGGATCTCTCTTCAGGGCCAAAGCCCTTTCACTGCACCAAGAACTGGAGCTGACCCCTGGATAGGCGAGAATCCAAAAGAGAGTGAACTTCATATTCCTCGTTATTTTGGACAGTAATGGGGTCCGTTTTACGAGTCTGATCCGGAAAGAAGTGACTGGTGATGAATGGTTTTAAGAGGGACACATGAAAGACATTGGGAATCTTCATACTGGGCGGTAGTTGGAGCCGGAATGCCGCGGGATTGATTTGTTCGCAAATAGGGAAGGGACCCAGGAACTTAGGTGCCAGTTTAGGAGATGGTACCTTGAGGTGGATATTCTTAGAGGAGAGCCATACCAAATCTCCTGGTTTGTAACTGGGCACCGAATGACGACAACGATCGGCCTGTAGTTTCGATCTGCGGGAGGAGTTGAGAAGGGTAGACTGAATCCTGGACCATGCGGTTTGGAGGGAAGAAATGCGTTCATCTACGGCTGGTACTCCAGAAGGGATGTTGGGGATGGGAAGACAGGGAGGATGGAACCCATAATTTATAAAGAAGGGCGACTCCCGGGTGGACTCGTTTTTGGCAGAATTGACGGTATACTCTGCCCATGAAAGGAGTTGAGCCCAATCATCCTGGAAATCGGATATGAAACATCTCAGGTACTTCTCCAGGGATTGATTGATTCTCTCCGTTTGTCCATTGAACTGAGGATGATAGGCGGAAGAGAAAGAAGAAGAGATGCCCAATCTCTTCGTGAAAGCTCTCCAAAATTTGGATACGAACTGAGAACCTCTGTCAGAAACAATGGACGAAGGGATCCCATGAATCCGGAAAATCTGCTCCGTAAAGATATCAGCAAGGGCGAGGGAGGTGGGTAATCCTTTAAGTGGAATGAAATGGGACATCTTCAAGAACCTGTCCAAGACCACCAAGATAGTGTTCATTCCTCTGGACCTGGGCAACTCCACGATGAAGTCCATCGAAATGTGGGACCAGGGGCGGTCGGGAACTGGAAGGGGTAACAGAAAACCCTGAGGCTTTTGACGGAGAGTCTTGCTTTGAGCGCACGTGGGGCAGGCTTGGGTAAACTCCAGAATATCTTGAGACATCCTTGGCCACCAGAAATTCCGATGAATGAGATCAGTAGTCTTCTTAAAACCTGGGTGACTTGCAGATTTAGAGGAGTGACCCCAAGACAGGACCTCTGGAACAAATTTGGAAGGTACAAAGAGTTTGTTGTCGGGAACGACCAAGTCCTTGGGAATGCGTCTCTGGGAGTGCAAAATCTTGTCAAGATTCTTGAAAGAAGACGTGGCGAGAATCCTCTCATGCGGAAGGATAGTCTCCAAAGATTCCTCTGGCCCCTCTTCAGAAGAATGTATACGGGAGAGTGCGTCTGCCTTTACGTTCTTGGTCCCGGGGATATAGGAAAGGTGAAAATCGAATCGAGAAAAAAAAAGAGCCCAACGAGCCTGTCGTGGACCAAGGCGTCGAGCGTTCTCTATGTAAAGAAGGTTCTTGTGGTCCGTGAGAATAGTAAACGGCTCTTTCGACCCCTCCAGCAGGTGTCTCCACTCTTGAAGAGCCATCTTCACGGCCAGAAGTTCCCTGTTACCCACGTCATAGTTCCTCTCGGCAGACGAGAATTTCTTGAAAAAATATGCACAGGGATGTAACTTATCTTGGGGCGTGGGTCTCTGAGAAAAAACGGCACCAGCGCCGCAATCAGAAGCGTCGACCACCAGGACGAAGGGAAGTTCAATGTTGGGATGACGGAGAATAGGTGCGGATATAAAGGCTTCCTTGAGTGTCTCGAAGGCGGAGATGGCCTCGGATGACCAAGCAAAAGGATCAGCTCCTTTTTTGGTGAGCGCAGTAAGGGGTGCCACAATGGTGGAAAAACTCCGTATAAACTTACGATAATAATTAGCGAACCCTAAAAAACGTTGTATGGCCTTGAGAGAGTTGGGTCTTGGCCATTCAGTGACTGCTTGAAGTTTACCGGAGTCCATCATAAACCCCTCATCGGAAATGATGTACCCCAGGAACGGAGTAGAGGTCTGATGAAAGGTGCACTTCTCCAGTTTGGCGTACAAATGGTGTTCACGGAGACGGGAAAGGACGTAGGAGGTGTGGCATATATGGTCCTGGAGATCTTCGGAAAAAATCAGGATATCATCCAAGTATACAATAACAAAAATATTGAGTACCTTACGAAAGACGTCGTTGATGAAATCCTGGAAGACAGCAGGAGCATTACATAAGCCGAAAGGCATTACCAGATATTCGTAGTGTCCACTACACGTGTTGAAGGCCGTTTTCCATTCATCTCCCTTCCTGATGCGCACCAGGTTATAGGCACCACGTAGATCCAACTTGGAAAAAATCTTGCCCCCCTGTAATTTATCGAACAGTTCGGTAATAAGGGTAATAACGCTAGCAGCCATGCTTTTAAGCAGATATGCTTTTAAGTATATATGTTTCAAGTATTTATGAAGTTTAAAAAGGAAGGAAGACTATTGAATCACTCACTCATCTCTTCTCTTTCCTCAGGTAAAAACATATTCCAATTGTCTGTCTATCCTGATATCCTCCCATGCTGTGTATTTAGTTCTATTTAGGTAAAAACATATTCCAATTGTCTGTCTATCCTGATATCCTCCCATGCTGTGTATTTAGTTCTATTTAGGTAAAAACATATTCTAATTGTCTGTCTGTAAATCATCCCCCTACTGTCTTAATTTAATTCAGCTTTCACACTTGTGCAAGGCAAGGCAACACCCACCTTAGAAAAACCATTTGCTTTAACTACCCTCACATGTGCTAATTAAGTTTGTTGTGCCAACCAGGTGACTTTCTAAAAGTATATAAGTAAACTCCTAACAGCCATTGCTGCTAGCAGCCATGCTTTTAAGCAGATATGCTTTTAAGTATATATGTTTCAAGTATTTATGAAGTTTAAAAAGGAAGTTCAAAAAGAAGTGGAAAAGTGGACATCACCTACTGCTTCTGATTCCTGCTTTTGATCTACGTTGGAAAAGAGGATATCATCTATCTAAGACTGCACATCTCAACACTTAACTATTGCTGTGATGCCGCCTTTATTTTTTATATTTGCTGCAACCGCACTTATTTTCAAATTATGCACTTCCTTCCACCAGTCTCCTTATGTCTCTAACTCTATTCATATATCTCCATCTCTCCTTTCTTCCCCACTTCTCAGTTCACATGAACTCCTTTCTTACCTGCGTCCTCTGTCACCACACAGCTATACCTCCTGCACTAAAACACACCCCTACAAATCATCCTCACACATCCTCTTTCTATCCATGCTTCTCCTCCTTGCTTCTGGGGATATCTCTCCCAATCCTGGTCCCTGCCTTATTTCTACTTGCTCTCGTCCTCGCCTCCCACATACAACTTCTACTCCTTCTGGTGTTAACCCATCCAACCTCATACCCATCCCCTGCCACCCTCCCTCCTCTCTCCCTTTCTCCTGTGCCCTTTGGAATGCTCGCTCCCTCTCTAACAAGTTCCTCTCTGTGCATGACTTCTTTCTCTCTCACTCCCTGCTTCTCTTTGCTATAACTGAGACCTGGCTCACTCAGTCTGACTCTGCTCTGGAAGCTGCCCTCTCTTATGGTGGCCTTTCCTTCTCCCACACTCCGCGCCTTGATGGCAGGGGTGGAGGTGTGGGGCTCCTGCTCTCCTCTCTCTGCCGTTACCGAACTATTCCTATTCCCCCCTCTCTTGCCTTTCCCTCCTTTGAGGTTCACACTGTCCAGATCTTCTCTCCTCTCCCTGTTCATGTGGCGGTCATGTATCGCCCACCTACCTCTACTCATCCCCCTTCTGCCTTTCTCTCTCACTTTGAATCCTGGCTCTCTTTCTTCCTCTCCTCAGACTCCCCTGTTCTTCTCCTTGGGGACTTCAATTGCCACATTGATGACCCCTCTCTCCCTTGGGCTTCCCGCTTTCTTTCTCTAACCTCTTCTTTTGGCCTTCAACAGTGGACTGCAGCCAGCACCCACAAGGATGGCCACTACTTAGACCTGGTTTTCACTAAAAAACTTCTCTCTCTCTGATTTCTCCATTTCCCCTTTTCCTCTCTCTGACCATCACCTCATCTCATTCTCTCTCTCTTGCTTCTCAACTTCTCCACCTCCATCTACACCCCGGTTCTGCAGAAACCTGCGCTCTATTCACTTACCTGACTTTGAGTCCACGTTACACTCCTCCCTCTCCTCTCTCAGATCTGCTACAGACCCTGACAAACTGGTCAGGAACTACAACTCTGCCTTGTCCTCCTCTCTTGATCTACATGCCCCGCTTTCTCTCTGCCGCACTCGCCCTTTTAACCCTAGACCCTGGTTAAATTCCCACACGCGCATGCTGCGTTCCTCCACTCGTTCCTCTGAACGCCTCTGGAGGAAATCTCATACTCTCGCAGACTTCCTTCACTACAAATTTATGCTATCCTGTTTCAACTCTGCCCTCTCGCAAGCTAAACAAGCCTACTTTTCTTCACTAATCAACATGCACAAGTCTAACCCACGCCGACTGTTCTCTGTCTTTGATACTCTACTCAAACCACCCTCAGCTGCCTCTCCTTCCTCCATCTCCGCTCAGGACTTTGCTGACTATTTTAAGGAAAAGGTGGAATCCATACGTCAGAACATCCCCTCTGTTTCTTCCTCCCATCCTACACCTCTTCCTAACTCTCCTCCTGCCTTCCTTGACTCTTTTTCCACTGTCTCAGAGGAGGATGTGTCGCTGTTGATCGCCTCTTCTCCCTCTACCACTTGCCCTCTTGACCCCATTCCCTCCCATCTCCTAAAACCTCTTGCTCCTACTATAATCCCTACGCTCACGCACATTTTTAACTCCTCCCTCTGCTCTGGAACCTTTCCATCCTCCTTCAAACATGCAACAGTCATAACATTACTCAAAAACAGCAAGCTTGACCCTACCTGTCTTTCTAACTATCGGCCTGTCTCCCTCCTGCCTTTTGCCTCTAAACTCCTTGAACGTCTTGTATTCGCTCGCTTGCTCCATTTTCTCAACACCTATTCTCTCCTAGACCCTCTACAATCTGGCTTCCGTACTGCTCACTCCACGGAAACAGCCCTCACTAAAATAACTGACGACCTCCATGCTGCCAAAGACAGAGGTCATTACACTCTGCTCATATTACTCAACCTCTCTGCAGCATTTGACACCGTGGACCACCCTCTTCTCCTTCACATTCTCCATACTCTTGGCATTCGGAACAAAGCTCTATCCTGGATCTCATCCTACCTCTCCCATCGTACTTTCAGTGTCTCTTCTGCTAATACCTCCTCCTCCTCTATTGATCTCTCTGTGGGGGTACCCCAGGGCTCTGTCCTGGGACCTCTTCTCTTTTCTCTGTATACACTCTCTCTAGGTGACCTAATAACATCTTTTGGGTTTAATTATCACCTCTATGCTGACGACACACAAATATATTTCTTAACACCCGACCTTACACCTACTGTACAAACCAAAGTTTCTGAATGTCTCTCTGCTATATCATCCTGGATGGCCCTCCGCCGCCTTAAACTCAACATGGCTAAAACAGAGCTCCTCATACTTCCTCCCAAACCTGGCCCTACTACCTCCTTCCACATTACTGTTGGAACTACGATCATTCACCCAGTAGCCCAAGCACGCTGCCTTGGGGTCACACTCGACTACTCTCTCACATTTGCCCCTCACATTCAAAACATTTCTAAAACCTGTCGCTTTTTCCTCCGCAATATAACAAAGATACGCCCTTTCCTCTGTTGCTCGACTGCTAAAACTCTGACTCAGGCCCTCATTCTCTCCCGTCTTGATTACTGTAACCTCCTGCTGTCCGGCCTTCCTGCCTCTCACCTGTCTCCCCTACAATCTATCCTTAACGCTGCTGCCAGAATCACTCTACTCTTTCCTAGATCTGTCTCAGCATCTCCCCTCATGAAATCCCTCTCCTGGCTTCCGATCAAATCCCGCATCTCACACTCCATTCTTCTCCTCACTTTTAAAGCTTTACACTCTTCTGCCCCTCCTTACATCTCAGCCCTAATTTCTCATTATGCACCATCCAGACTCTTGCGTTCTTCTCAAGGATGTCTTCTTTCTACCCCCTTTGTATCTAAAGCCCTCTCCCGCCTTAAACCTTTTTCATTGACTGCCCCTCACCTCTGGAATGCCCTTCCCCTCAGTACCCGACTAGCACCCTCTCTATCCACCTTTAAGACCCACCTTAAGACACACTTGCTTAAAGAAGCATATGAATAGGACTGTGGCTATTCTGAACACATGGCACATAAAGCTTGGCCCCCTGCAGATGGACTTACCAGAACTCCCTCTTACTGTCTCTGTACGTTCTCCCTACCTACCAATTAGACTGTAAGCTCCTCGGAGCAGGGACTCCTCTTCCTTAATGTCTAAAGCACTTATTCCCATGATCTGTTATTTATATTATCTGTTATTTATTGGATTACCACATGTATTACTGCTGTGAAGCGCTATGTACATTAATGGCGCTATATAAATAAAGACATACAATACAATACAATAAGGGGAAGGGGGTAACGATTTTTAATAGTTATGTGGTTTAAACCCCTGTAGTCAATGCAAGGCCTCAACGACCCGTCCTTTTTCTTGACGAAGAAAAACCCAGCCACTGCTGGGGAATTGGAGTGACGAATAAAGCCTTTCTTGAGATTCTCCTGGATATATTCATCCATAGCGTGAGATTCTGGTAACGACAAGGGGTAGGTCTTGGACTTGGGTAGGGAGTAACCTGGAACTAGATCGATCGGACAATCGTAAGTCCTGTGTGGCGGCAATAGGTCTGACTGTACCTTATTGAAAACGTCCCGGAATTGATGGTAAACGGAAGGTAGAATAACTTCGGGAACAGAGGTATTGGCCAGCAGTTGATGAGTCTCGCCTGACCACCGCCTCCAGGAAATGGGAGCAGAGGAAGTCCAGTCAACGAGAGGATTGTTAAGCTGTAGCCAAGGAAGACCAAGGGTGATGGGTATTCCAGGAGCGTGAATGGCATCGAGAACTAAGATCTCCTTGTGCAGATGTGAGGACAGAAGCAAGGGAGCCGTCTCTAAGGAGATGTGGGCCGGGGTAAGAGGACGTCCATCGATACCGACGAGTGCGATGGGAACCTTCTTTCTCACGAGTGGTATGCGGTTTAACCTGGCGAATTCAAGATCCACGAAGTTTCCTCCAGCTCCTGAGTCAATGAAAGCGGCGGTAGAAGTCTTGAACTTATCGCCTGAAAGGGAGACTGGAAATGTAAGTTTCTTAGGGAGTTCACCTTTAGAAAGGGAACGTGGAGACATTACACCCAGAGAGAGCCCCTCTGTACTCACTGGGTGTTCCCGGTTCCCGGACACAGTGGACACTCCCAAACGAGATGTTCAATGGATCCGCAGTAGAAACACAATCCCCCGGCGTGGCGGAACTGCCGTATCGGTGTGCGGATGCGTTGTACCCCCAATTGCATTGGCTCTGGCAACTCCAGTGCAGGACGAAGAGGTATGGTAGCACTTGGGGGAGCAGGAGTGTTGCTGGGAGTACTGGAGAACGGAACTTGAAAGTTATGGAAGCGAGTGCGCTGACGCTCAGAGCGGCGTACCTGGATACGTTGATCAACTCGGACAGCCAAATCAATGAGGACCTCCAGTTGATCCGGCCTGGATTGGCGAGAGAGTTCGTCCTTGATGGGATCTGCCAGGCCTTGCCAGAATACGGAGACGAGAGCCTCTTGTCCCCAGTTAGTCTCGGCTGCTAGAGTCCGGAATTCCACAGCATACTGTGTCACCATTCGCCGTCCCTGAGTGATCTGGAAGTGAGAAACAGATGCCATCTCCCGACGAGTGGGAGAATCGAATACTCGTTGAAACTCGCTTTAAATGCCGGGTAATCTTGGTTAAGGTCAGAACGTCGCTCTCAAACCGGGGAAGCCCAAGCCAGGGCGCTGCCAGTGAGGAGATTATAAATGTAGGCTACCTTCTTGCGATCAGTATTGTAGAGATGGGGAGCCATTTCAAACTGCACCTCACACTGGTTTAGGAAACCCCTACAATCTTGCGGTTCACCTGCATAAGGCTTGGGGGGAGGAATCCTTACATCTGAGCTGCTAACTGCGCTTGCAGAGTGGGGGCTTACATCTGGCGGGGTCGCGGTCGGTACCCTGTCTGAGAGTACTGCGACCTGGCGTGTAAGTGCCACAATTTGATCCGCCATGGCCTGGTTTTGCTGAAGCAGATTGGAGAGAAACTGTTGAAGTTCGGTCTGGTCTGCTTCTTGTGGGCTCGACATAATGTTACGCCGGTGCTGCCCGCAGACCAGACTCGTCCCCTGAGCTGAAGGGGGAAGTGGTAATACACGCACCCGCAGCAAAGGGAGCGTGTCCGGAGTGTGGTATGATGCGTTGCCAGACCAGGTGTAGTAAGGTAGACAATACTTGCCGGTACCGGTTGTAGAGATAGAGTGAAGGATGCCTCGCCGAAGTCAGGGAGTGGAGAGTGGAGATAGGTCGTTGTCCAAGCCGTGTTCAAGGGGTTACCAGAGTGAGCGTTGTCCAAGGAGTGCCGAGATCGAGAGCCAGAGGGGGTAGTCGTACAAGCCGCGTCAGAACCTGTGAAAACACTGAGAGAATCCAGAAGTACTTCCATACAGAGACTATGTCGAGCAAAGACTGAGAGCAGAGAGGAGCTAGATAAAGCCGGAAGGTCCAATTAGGAACGGAGGCGGGACAGGAAGAGCTACAGGGAGACACTGCAGATTGGTGCAGGCATAACAGGCCAGGTGAGTCTTGTTGGTAACCTGAGTATGCCCGTGCAGTGTGCGGGGGCGGAGCCTGAGGTCCGGGGGACGGGAAGAAGAGTGTGCAGACTGAGCGTGCTCCGTAACTTGTGTTCGCGCGTGAACCAAGCCAGTGGATGGTGCAGGTGTGCGTGCAGGAGGGCGTGGGCGCGCCCAGCGCTGAGCAGAGGAATCGCCGAGGGGAGTGATCCCGCGACGGCGGCAGGGGCGAGGAGCCGTGGAGGCCGGTAAGGCAGGTTTGTTTTGTGTGTCCAGGGACTCCCTGCGGGAAGGGGGTGCTCTGTGTGGGGAGCGTGGAGAACGCCGATTCCTGACAGATATGGGTCTATATAGAAGAGATGCCCTGCATCCATCTTGGAGGGGGACCAGAATAATCAACTAATAATTAAACTAGTTGAGGGAGGGCAGTAAAATGAGTCAGAATAAATCCAACTGCCCTCCCCCTTCCAGAGGTAGCAATTAGGTGGGATTGGGTGGGATATTATAGCAGGAAACCCACCCAGGGGAACAGAAGACTTGTTAAACAGGAATAAGATCAGCCCAGGCGGTGGAGAAGGTGGTGTAAAGGGGCAATATTTACATATGCTCAAAGTTTTAAATAAAATCCCAGAGATAATTACAATAATGACAAGGGAGGACTTGGGTATTGTGGGTATTACTGAGACATGGTACAATGAAACACAGGACTGGCACATAGCTATACAGGATACATTCTACTTAGAAAGGGAATAGGATTTGCCCTTTATGTAAATTAGGGGTGCGCACACTTTGTGTGCTGCGCCCTCCCTGCCTGCCAGCCCCTGTGCTCGCGCCCCCTCCCCCCTTACCTAAAATCCAGTGTCAAATGATGCGCGGGGTCATGTGTAGTCAAGTGACCCGCGGCGTCATTTGGCGCGCATTGCTATGGCGACACGTCATGTCGCATGACCCCGCGACGTAATTTTATGCCGCGTTGCCATGGCGACACATCACGCACATGACCCCACGACGTCATTTGATGCCGCGTCGAAGACAAGGTAGGAGACACTGCAGAGACCTCACACGATCACCAGGCACATAATTTAAATGCCGTGTGGAAGAGTGCGGGGCTTCTGCAGCCACCGCGCCCCCCATTTTGCGCACCCCTGATGTAAATAACACAAAGGCTACTTTAGTACTAGGTACCTGAGAAAAGATTGAGTCACTTTGGGTAGCCCTCGAAACTGATTAGAAGGTTGTCATTCATACTGGGTGGTCTAAAGACCTCCATGACAAGAGGAGGAATTTGATAGGGTGTTAATAGAGGACACCACTAAGATGGCAATTAGAGGAGAGGTATTCATTATGGAAGACTTAATTCTGTCAGATGTGGACTGGCACGTATCGTTTGGAGGTTGTCAGAAGTAGCGACATCCTGGATTCCTTGCAAAGGGCATTTCCCAAGCAATTGGTGAGAGCCACTCGCAATAAAGCAATCCTTGATGTAATACTGAGCAATGGGGACAGAGTAGAAGATGGGTGAGAACTTGGGTTCCAGTGATCATCAATCAGTGTGGTTCAGTATAAAGACAGAGGCTGAGTCATACCGTACCACACAAAAACTAAGGTTTTAGATTTTAGGTCAGCTGACTTTTCAGAAATGGGAAATTCTTTAGGGATTCTTTGGCAAGGTGGGGGTATTTGAGTGGAGGAGCAGTGGGAAAAACAAAAAGATGCAATGCTAAAAGAAACAGCAGTAGAATTTATAATTAAAAAGCACATAAGGAGCTAAACATTACAATAAAAAAAGGAGTACAATAACATGAACGAATAAACTTACAACTATCTGGGTTGTGAGCAGAACCGGGAGGTCAAGGAGTACAGCCGCAGGCAAAGATGGTGCAGGTCCGGGACATGTGATGCTCCATCTCGCGTGAAAATCCCCCTTTGCTGCCGGTATCGCTCACAACCAATGAGCGCTCACGTCAACCCCTCGTGACCTCTACGCGTTTCGCACTGGGAGCTCCCACTTGCAGGAGATTGTGGAGTTCTCCTGAAGCGGATGGCAGCAAGAGGATAGCAGTTATATCTATTTACACACTGGGACAGCGTGAGCGCGGACTACCACATTTGGTACACAGTTTTGCACAGTTTTCACAACTGAAGGTGAAGGAGAGGGACTCTACAGTAGTTGGGCAACAGGAATATAAGTGGAAAGGAGTTTGACACAAGTCTATTTACAGAGGAGAAAGCCCTACTGGAACTTTCAAAACTGAAACTGGACAAGTCAATGGGGCCAGATGGGATACAACATTCAAAGATATTAAAAGAGTTTAGGGTGTGCTGACACCATTAATATACTGTATCTATTCACCAGTAACTATGGAAAAATGCAGTTCCAAGTGACTGGAAAAGGGCAAGCATGGTGCACTTTACAAAAGTGGAATTAGGTAAGAGGCAGGTAAATACAGGCTAGGGAGCCTGATGATTTAAAGTTAATCTCCCTACAAGATCCCAGGCAGCATGGGGAGATCATGTCAAACAAATCTAATTGTTTTTTTTTTTTAACTGGGTGACAAAGATAATAGATCAGGGTGGATCTTGCCTAGATTTTAAAAAGGCATTTGACCCTGCCCCACATTGATAAGAAAAAAAGACTCTAAGGGGAATGGATAAGACATTGGTTAAGCTAAAGAGTTGGGGTAATATATGTACATTCAGAGGAGGGGAAGGTAACCAGTTGAGTACCTCAAGGTCTGTACTGGGACCAGTGCTCATTAATATCTTTATTAATGACATTACAAAAGGTTTGGAAGGGAAAGTATGCATTTTTGCAGATATCACAAAGATCTGCAACAGGGTTGACAATCCCGTTGGCGTAAACAAAACGACTAATGATTTAGGTACAATGGAAGAATGGTCAAGAGTGTTGCAACCACAATTTAATGCCAAAAAGTACAAAATAATGCACTTGGGCCACAAAAATCCATAGGCAGAATACAGAATGAATGGTTCTATAATGTCAGTTGCTATAGATGAAAGAGACCTGGGAGTCATTATTTCAGTATACTTAAAAATAGGTGAGCAATGTAACAAAGCAATGTGGGCAGCCAGTAGGATGTTAGGTTGCATAGGGAGAGGTATTAGCAGCAGATTAGAGAGGTGAAGTGATGCCACTTTATAGTTAATTGGTGAGACCTCACCTAGAGTACTGTGTTCAATTCTAGAGAACATGTCTCCAGAAGGACTTAAATAAATTGCAGATTGTGTAATTTAGGGCTACGAAAATGGTGCGTGTTGTACAGCAGGGGTGCGCAAACTGGGGGGCGGAAGATTTTTCCGGGGGTGCATGGCTGTTACAGAGTCCCTGCGCTCTTCCCCAAGGCACTTCAATTAAATGTCGGAGGACCGTGTGAGGCCTTTGTAACTTCCCTTACCTTGGCTTCGGGTGACGCCCACGTTGCCAAGGCAACGTGACGTCACATGACCCTGTGGCGTCATGTGACGCCGTAGCCAAGGTAAGGGAGGGACGTGCAAATATATAAAGGGATTCAACAAAGTACAAGAGGGAAGAATTTTCCAAAGAAAGAGGAGTGATAGAACAAGAGGTTATTCTCTTAAGCGGGAAGGTGGCAGCTAGGGGGAAATGTGAGGAAGTGCTTCACGGAAAGGGTGGTGCATGTGTGGGCTAGCCTCACAGCAGAAGTGGCAGAGGCTAACACAGTAAGGGAATTCAGACATGCAAGGGGTAGGTATAAGGCTTTCCTAAATATGAAAAAAAGCCAAGGATCAAATAGGGTCTGAGGTTTTAAAGCAGATACTGTAGCAAAATGGACAGACAAAGTGGGCCAAGTGGTTATTATCTGCCGACATATTAAATGTTTCTATTATAACTGAAACGTACGGAAAGTATTAGGAATTCTGCTGTGATATGTCATGTGATCTCTGGGGCCATAGCATGGTCTGCACCTATTCATTGTATTGAGTTATCCATAAGTGGAGTCACTGAATAATAACTGGTTCTTTACTGCCTATTACTCAGTCCAAGAAATGCACTCATTTCCCGAACTGTATTTATTTTGTCATACTACATTGTGAATCTATATAATAGTCACCTATTACCGAAAATAAAATGTCAAATGATATTTTTAGGATTCACTAAGGCAGCAGTGCTAAATAATCAATGTAAGGCCTGGGACATAGTGCCTTTAACAGTGCTGAGGCGCGTCAGGGGGCAAGCTGGGGGCGGGACAGGGGGCGGCCAGTGACATCACGGAGCTGGTTCGCCCTCATTGGGCGAACTGCTCATGTGACCGGCCCGGGCTCCGGCAGGCAGGGAAATCTCAAGACTCGGTGAGACACACGCTTCCGCAAACGTGCGGAAGCGTGCGCGAGCCCCTGCAAAAGCCGCTCTCATTGCGGCTGCAGGGGCTCAGTGCCGAGCAGCAGCGCGCCTCAGCAATGCCCGAGGCCTAAGGAAGAACTTGGGGCCTTAAGTAGTCTCTGGGAGATGATGAGATGCCGGCACAAGCGGGTGAGATTCCGGACACCTTTTATTCAGCACCCAAAACCATCACATATATAGAATCATCTGCCCACGTGCTTCTACATTTATAACAGAGGGTTCCAAAGTATTGTCCTGTAAACAAAAACAAATCAGTCGAAGAAGTGTTTCCATCAGCGCGTTTACTACATCAAAGCAGTCTTAAACAATAAAACACTTACATAATAATGCAACATAAAATGACTAGTGTTACCAAATGAATATCCTTAATTAACTTTAAAAGCTTGGGCATGAACTTCCTACAAAAGATTATTTGACTAGTCTGCCATTTATTGGCACGGAGTACTATACAATATGAATTGGGGAAATTGCAGACTGCAGTTAGGTCCATTCGAGCCAGAGTAGAGAACTCCAAAACTGAACCACCTCCATATCGCTTTATACTTTTTCAATTTGTTTTTTCAAAGTGTATTTAAATGGCATCAACTCTGACTTGAATCACATACTCTTAGATTTACAATGTAAATTGTTCATTGGAATAGGTGCTACTTTGTCACTAATGGAAGCAGTAAATTGATGAATTAAAAGTTGAAAACACTGGGGGATATTCTAGTAGCTACGAGTTTGTCCTTGTCAAACTGCGTGATTTTGACAGGATTATAACTGGCAGAATAACCTTTTACAACTAGCCATATTCTGTATTGCAAAGCGCATTGTTTACATCAGGGGTGCGCAAACTGGGGGGCGCAAAATTTTCTGGGGTGGGGGGGCACAGTTCTTCCCCAAATCATTTAAATTAAATACCAGGGGAAACCTCTGTAACTCCCATTCCTGGTCTCCGGCGGCTTCTGGTGATGCGTCGCCATGGCAACATTACATCAAATGACACCGCAGGTCACATGATGTTGTGACGTCAGGAACACCTGTGAGAAGATAAGGGGGGGGCGTGAGCAAGGGGGGAGAGCAGGCAGACAGGGGGGCGCAAACTAAAAAGTGTGCGCACCCCTGGTTTACATAATAGTTCAATCGTTACATAGTAGATGAGGTCGAAAAAAGACATATGGCCATAAACTTCAACCTGAGCCATGTTTTTAGAATACAGATACTTATCCTATTATAGCATAGCCTCCCGGCTGCTTTGTCTTTTCCTGGACCCTACCAATGTAAGCCCTGTTAGGTGCAGGCAGTGGATGGGATAATTCCTTTATAAGGCCTTGTGTGCTTTTGCAGACTTGGGTAAGTAACGTATCCAAGGGCGGACCTTAGCAACAGTCAGAGAGTGCCAACCTGAGGGGTGGGTACTGATTGGACCACACACTGGATGTGAGGGCCTATCAGTACCCAGATCTGGATTGTTATGAGTCAGAGTTACAGCCACTCCCCAAAGGATATAAATATTGTCACTTTCCTAAATTCTGGAGTCTCTTGTCACTCTCTCTCTTCCATTTGGTGAGTGAGCACCAACTACTCTCTGTCTCGCTAGGAGGCAGAGGAGGATTCCATAAGGCATGGTCTGGGCCTCATGCCTTAGCCAGGGCCTTGCAAGAAGGGGAGTCAAAGAAAAGGAGACACCTGATCTGTTGTAACATCTGCATGCAATAAAGATTCAGTTGTACCAGAATCTGTGTGAATCAGTGTCCACTATGAAGAACAAGGTGTCAGTATAGGCCATCCCCTGCTCTCACAGAGGATCCATGCTGACTGGAGGCGCTGCACCAAGCAAGAACTAAGGTGACCTGTGAACCTGTCCTGTTTCTCCCCACAACATCGCGGAGCACTCATCCCTCCTGTTTACCAACAGGTACAGCCCAACAACTAGTGAAGTAGCTGGAGAAGCAGACCCACCCCAATTTCACTTGGGGGTGGGGGGGTACAAAGGCTACACTATAGTTGTACTTACAGTATATTGATCCAGGGGAAGGCAAACGAAAAACCCCAGTGACACATCATCCAATGATATCTCATAAAGGGAAAATAGAGTCCTTCCAGACTCCAAAATAATGGCAAATATCGCGTCTATTAAAATTGACATTCCACGTGGTTAAACAGCAAATCTGCGTGGATTGTACTTTGGTTTGAAGCAGAATTAACATAGCCTTCAATATTGGAAATAACATGATTAAAACAATAATTTTAGTTTGTATTATATTTACTGATTTTTTTTTAAAATGTTCCTCATCATAGGATCCTATTCTATAAGCCTTGATAAGCCACTTATCAAGACCTTTTCGGCCAAAATGCCTACTGCTATTCAGTAAGCCTCGATAAGTGGGCGATAAAAGCATTAATCCCCAATTTTTTCAGCCATCCAAAACACATCGCCAGGTGAGCTGCAATAAGCCACTTATCGGCAGCGTCTAAAACTAGTAGCCTGGATTAGCTATTCTAGTAGCCTGGCTTAGTTTATCGAGGCTAATCACGGCTCTAGAATGGCAAGTTTCTCCCAAAATCCTCACGCCAGGGAAAGTTGGCGTGAGGCTGGGGAGAACCTGCTGAGAAAGCGGGAGAGTAGAAACTTATAAAAAAAAAAAGCTTTTTCCCTGCATCGGATTGATGCTGGGAGTCTCCGGAACTGATACCCATTAATATCAGCACCGGAAACCCCTGACATGAATCCCATGCAATAAAAATGCATTTACAGGCAACTTCATTACCTTAGCGGCTGACCGCTATGGCAATGAATTGGTTAACTATCAGTGCCATGTTTATTGTGGGTAGCAGGGGTGGGTGAAGGTGGTATTTGGCGCTTGGTGGGTGTTTAGGCCTTGCGGGGAGGTTGCGGGTGGAGTTAACCCTTAATTACTTTTGTGGTTAATACCGCTAAGGTAATGAAGAGGTTAACCCCTCCCGCTACCCACCCGGTAGGTATAAACACCCACCAAGGGCCAAATACCAGCTTCACCCATCCTCGCTACCCACACTAAACATAAAAAACTCTCAACAACACTACTACCCACCTCTTCTACTCCCAAGAACCCCCCACAACACATACAGTACATTAAAAGGGCAAAATAACTATTATCCAGATATGGATAATAGCTCATTTGCCCATTATAAAATCAAACATTAGCCAGCCAGCATAAATAAAGTAAATACAACTTTCTACTTATCCTACCATCATGAAGGGTGTCCTCGTCAGCATACTCCAGGTCCATGTCCTCCGTTGCCAGCAAGAGTACATGAAAAAATACAAACAGAACAGGCCAGTAACCCCTTAATCACTTCAGCGATTAATAACCACTATAGTAATTAAGGAGTTAACCCCTGTCCCCCTGCTACCCACCCGGGAGGTGTAACCACCCACCCCGGCCCCACTATACCCACCCTCTACCCATTGATTGGCACAATGGTATATCATACCCATATAATATGGACATGATAAGCCACTATAGCACTCAATGGTCCACCTAATACAAATCATTAAGGCCAAAAATACACAATAATAAAAGAAATACACAAGCACCTAAACACCCCAACAATAAAATAATTAAAAAGCCTAATAGTATACATGAATAAAAATGATCTATCACCAAAACAGCAAATGAAATAAATACCTATCCAAACAATTAAATCAATGAAAACACTAGCCAACAAATCAATTAAATAAATAAAACCAGTAGCCAACAAAAAATTAATTAATTTAAACCACTCGCCAACAAAACAATTAATTAATTTAAAATGCTAACCAATCCTAAAATGTACTAAAAATAAGCCATCCAAATTCCAAACAATAAACTGAAATAGAAAAAATAACAATCAATTAATAACAAACATTTGCCAAAAATTGCATTGGCTTGTCACTGTATTGATCTGTACACTAAAGGGGCACAGATTAATACATTATCAATCAATGGGCAAGCAAAAACATAAAAAGAAATAAAAAAACATGAAAAAAGACAATTACATACATTCAATATTTATTTTATCTTTTAGAAGTCTTCACCGTCCGAATCCCGGCGTATCTGCAAGCTCTCGACCCGCAACATCATCACCCGCAATCCAACTCCATCCACCTTGAAGATCAGCATCAGGTAAAAAAAAATCTTCTCTCTTTAATCTTCTTTCACCTTCTTCTGTAATTCTTTTGTTCTATCTTCTTCTTCCAATCCAGCCCCATGGTAAATCCAAACGGATGTTGCCTCGTCGAGATCTTCCGCTAAAATGAGACAGAACAGGCCTTATATAGGGCCTGTGACGTCACATTTTAGGATGGTAGGTAGTGCACGCACTCAGTCACACTGGTCAAGAGGGGGGGTAACTTAGCTGCCGGTGCGCTGAATCAAAAGAGATCCTGATGTCCCAGAGAAGGTCAGGAGTAGGTAGAGAAGAAGCAGGCACATGGTCTTAATCATACAGTGAGTTTAATGCCTAAAAAAACCCGCCGTTAGGCAGTACAATACTGCCTTTCTCAAGGTGAGGGCTGACCTCAGATGGAGTAGTACTAGGCGTGCCAGCGGCCCCATGATATGGAGCACCACCTGCGCTATAGCGCAGAGGGATTCTATAGGCAGCCTGATTAATACAAGGCCTCGGCACCTTCCTAGCACGCCAAGATGGGGGCAGCTTGGGAAGCCGTACACACAACATAGGCCAAAAACATGTTACTGCAAATACAAGATTACAGTACATCTGGAGATTACCTGAGAGACTGTTCCTCTCAGATAATAAACTGCTGTATGAATGAATGAAGTTCCTGGCACCCATCATTGTGTACCAATGCCCAGCCTGCATGAACCCTGCACCCTAGACAAGGTAATGCATCCTAAGCTGTCCTAACACCGATATCAATGTAAACTCTATAGGAGCCGGGCAGGGAGGGTTACAACACTACTGCTGCGGCACAGTTTATTCGAGCATTTGCCCGTTCTGTGCCGCAGCAGTAGCCTGGCGCGCGCCCGAGTGTGACGGGCGCGCGCCGAAGCAGCGGAAGAGCGCCCTCCGATCGGGGCGCTCTCCCTACCGCTGCCGGGTCCGCCGGGTCCCCCGGAACCCCCTGCCGCTGTCCCGCGATCGCGGGACACCAGGGCTCCCTCGGGGAGCCCCTGGACACGCGTGCAGGGGGCGCACGCTCCCGATGACGCGTGACCACGCCGAGGGGCGGCCACTAGCAAGCCGGGAGATTTCCCGGCTTGCGGTACCGACCACACTTCAATAAAGTGTGTCGGTAGTGTATGAAGGGAAATAGCAATACATTTTTTAGCTTACGTTTAACAGAGCTTGCAAACTGTTCATGATGTCCAAGGTGTTCTTTGTATCTTCATAGCTAATATGCAACCTGCAATATATAATAACTACATATACATGTATGCTCCATATTTTGCCAAATAATATAGCTCACTATATACAAATTACAGTATATAGTATAGACAGCACTTAATAATACACTTAAGTAATTGGACAACACTTTCTGAGGAAGTGGTGCAGCAGGAACAAAGAGGGACCCTCAAAGGTAACAGCAAAAAAATTAAAATAGTTCCCAGCACTCAAAATTGGAACAAGATATCAGGACAACAAGTTGTTAGAGAAAACAAAATGTACTGAACGGGTAAAGACTCAGGCAAAAAAAACATAATGCACGTATAAAAGACAAAGTAAAGAAATTAGTTATAGGGAAGTACCACTGGCATTTGTAATGTGGGATTGGGTCCGAAGAAGGGGCTCAAACCCCCCTTGTTTAATTACTCCCCCACCATCTTTTACTCTCACTATTTTAAACTCTTTTTATTGGAAGTTTTTTCTCCTATTGTTTCCACGTGTTCACAGTCTCTGCATCAAATCTATTTGATATTTTGCTCCTCTATGCTAAAATTTGCATTATTAACTAGAGACCGTTCCCAATGATGCCCATTACTACTCCATGATGCCCATGTATTCATATTGTTTCCTAAAAATTAAGCTCATAACATGGGGTCTAAATAAGCAGCTATTTGGACCATGTGCCTTTGAATCCAGCAACTGGCTATTTAATGAGATTACCGGGCATGCCATGTGGCCCAAGGTAGATCATATAAATATATTTGTGTGTAGTAATAATAATTATATAGGGGTTAAAATGACCTCAGCAATTTACATCATGAGTTAGCCAGTACTGTGGAAGGGCAGAAATGACTGTAGAATAGTTATTTTGATGTATTAAGTGCATCCTAAACAGAGCTGAAAGAGGCTGTGTGGCTTCCAATTATGCAAATCCACATCTATTGGGGCGATCTCGCCCACCCTGAGATGGCAAGAATATAGTTATTTGAAACGGTTTTGCCTTTTGGAGTTAACGGAGCTACTAGAATTACAGTGAGTTTGCAAAAAAATGCGAGTTTGAGCCATTTTTTTCATACTGCTCGGATTTGCAGAGCCCGAATGAAACCGCATCTAAAAAAGCCTCTCTCGCACGGTTTCGAAGGGCTTACAGAATTCGAGAATCTGCCTCTCCAAGCGAAAATGGCTTTCTCCGCCTGGATATGCACGTCTTGCAGCTATCAGAATATCTCCCAGACTGTCTACAGGTTTACTTTGCCCAGTAGGTTTCTCCTTACTGAGTCACTAAAGTGGATAAACACTTTACTCAATTAGATAATACTTGCTTATTGGCTGGAAAATAGACATTAATACGTTTCCCCATCAAGCATGTACTAGTGCTACTGGCGGCCTGTTACTGATCACTAACCTTTCAACTCCCCTGTGACTTATAGATATGGGTCAGCATTTCCACTCCTGTCTGCTGCATTTGTTTTTCTTATTTGTTGAGTAAGGTTTAAATCCTAAAGAATCCTAAACTGATTGTGTTTTTAATATCCTCTTACTGCTGAAATAAAACTTGGATCGATGAGGGTTGGGAGGAAGTTGAGAGAGACCTATCTATCATGACGAGATGCCAAAGCATATGAAATTACAGCAATCCCCAGTAGAACAAGCTGACAGCCATAGTCTTTCTGAACGACCATTCATCTAGTCGTCGGTCTACTCATCCATCAGAATCAGGACAAAATGAGGAGTCGTGGAATGGACAAGGAGCAATATCAGACTCTTACATTCTGCAGATAAATGAAACTGAAGCTAACATACAAGTGCAGAACCAGCAGATATGTATATGTTAATCTTCCTAGGCATGACATCTCGTAAGTAGATTATGTAAATAGTAATGAGGGTCCAAGCAATGTTAAATGATTACGCTTTAAATAGAAATGATTTCTTCGTTAAACATAATTAATTGTTTCCTTGGTACTATTGTAACCCCCTGTGTGGTGAGATCCACACCCTCGCACTTGCCCCCTGGCAGGATCCTCTCCGATGTGCTATGGACATGTGACAGTTAATGGACATGATAGCAGCCAATGAGAACAGATGTGAAAAAGGCAGGACTAAGAGGGAAAGGAGACTTTAAAAAGGGCGGCTGCAGATCTGAGTACTAACAGGTTCGGTTGAGGATTAGAGAGTGTGCACGTGACAGCAGGAGCAGAGAGTTGCAGACCGGACGTGATAGAGGGTTCGAGCGCCGTCGGAGGTGACCCTCTACGGTTACAAAGCACAGTGGTAGCCAAGCACTCTTTGCGAAGTACAGGCCTGGAACAGTTAATACTCATAGAGCTCCCACGGTGTGCCGGCACCATCACAAGCCAATATACCCAGGATTGGGTTGCTAACGCACCACTGACCCCGATTCACACCCGTACAGCGTCATTGGGAACTGTATTTTATTGTATGTTATATGTGGTGATCTTCTGCTGAGGATCACAGGTTGCCAAAGTTATTAAGCAAACTTGTTGTACCATCTGTATACTGTCTGCCGCCGTCTTACCATAGGCCACGAGTGGCCAATTAAGTTATCTATAGGGACTCAGGCAAAAATCGGGACAAATGTCACGCATGCGCAGTTGGCACTTGCCGACTGCGTATGCGCGAATGGTGAGCGCTAACTGTGCATGCGCAAAGAGTGCTTACCAATGGTACATGTGCGATCGCCACATGCCGGCTGCTCCTGCGCGATCGGCATTTGCCAGTCCATCAAGCACGAGCAGCCGGCAAGTGCCAATTGGCACTTGCCAGCTGCTCGTGCGCATGCGTAATCGCGCAGGGGGATCGCCAGAGGAATCCAAAAACTAGGACAGCATCTGAAAGTCGGGACAGAGCTCTAAAAACCAGACTGTCCGTCTGGTCACCCTACAGAGAGCTAAAAAGGAGGGGTTACACTATTAATATAATATTTTCATAAGATGTCTCATTGTGTAAAAATACATTTTGTCGTTTTGATATTGATAACATGTCAGTGTAGTGTGATGACTGTGAAGGGGTCACAGCTACATGTTCCTTTGGGAACAAAGGTTCATACTTATTGCTCTTCTGGAAAGAATACTCCATTTGTGTTCAGTGTTTGCTTTCCAGTCTATAAAGGTAATATTTTTTAGTGTTCAGAATGTTAGATGAAATATCCAGAGATGTGCGGAATTTTAGCCCAAGATCACAAAACAGGCAAAATGTGGCCTTTTTTGGATGTGGAAATACTGCAGCCTTGAGTTTGAAAGTGATTCCCCAAGCATTAAGTCAATGTGCATTGCCATTTCCTTTAAAATTCTCTAAAATCGTTAGTTCTCTTAATACAGAACTATAAGTAGGGCGCACACACCATGTTTCGCTCACTGTCTGATGATATTTAGCTTATATGCAGAAACATTTTGCAACTGCATTTTTGCACATCTGTAAACATAACTTCTGCAAAGTCTCTGCACTCTTTGTTGTGCATTCTGTATTAGTATGTGGATTGTGGAGTGGGCCTGCTCTCAATAACTTGGATTCATTAAGCCACGATGCGGGATATTACATACCGTTCAGCGGTGACTACCATTCAAGTCCATGGCAGTTACCGCCAGATAAGGCTACAATACCCCACATCGCGGCGTGATGAATCCCGGCCAATAGCACTTGTTAATTATCCCAGGGAAGATTTAAGCTCAATTAATCTCCATTCATCCTTGAACAGGATAACAAATAATGTATACACCGAGAACAGATTTTGTTTTAAAAAATAAGTAATGATTGTATTTTGTTTATTTCTATGCTACATATTTTGGAAAAGCTTAAGAGGCTTGCATTCTATATCAACCGAAGTGCCCGAACGGGCCATTTTGTGCCAAAATTCTCATTTGATGTCAATGGGTAATTCCGTCTGAAAACATCTTGATCGTCCATTTCAATGGATATAGAATCAGCCCTTAAGGCTGATAGCGAAACGTATGTAGCCCCCCCCCCCCCCAGGACCTACTAATTAGTATAAGGGGTTAATGGATTAAAGTGGTTAACCGGGTGGGATCATTCTGGTATTGCCCCTCTTCCTCATGTGATGCAAGTTGTCTTGTGACCATAGGGAGATAGAAGGGTATATATAGCCCCACCCAATCTTCTAGAAGTAGGTTCCTCAGAGATCTGGCAGAGTGACTCATCATGAGTACTGTAAATATGTTTAAGTGTATAGATAAGTATGTTGAGTGTCCTGTCTCTGTTTATTGTTTTCTATTATGGAACGTGTCCTATATAGTTAGCGCCTGTAGTAATGGATAGTGATTTTTCTCATGCTGGGAACGGAGGAAGCATATGCTTAAGAGGAGTTCTTAGAGTAGTAGCTCTGGAGCATAATTGGATCGGCCCACCCTGAAGGTGCTTAGCAAACTCTGTCCACGTAATACATGTACGAGGTATCCAGTACATAGTACTGGAATGCTGATTCCAGAAAGCGTAACGTGTATTCCCAGCAGGATCCCACTTGAAATGAGGCACTGCGGATGCAATGCAGTTGATTGCCAATCTAACCAATACTAAGGGAAACTAGCATAAGTACCTCTCCAGCGTAGGAGTAAGAGCTACCTGGGGAAGAAGCACAGAGTAACTTTATGATTTGTCACCAGTTAATACGTCTAAAGTGATGTATGAAGTATGTCCTTGTATAGTGAGCCATATAGACGGATGTGAATAAAGCTCTTTTTATACTATAAAAGTTGCTGACAACCATCCTTATTCTATCTGCATATCCACACCCAGCCTGCACCAACCCACCACCCTGACAAGGTATGAGAGACTGGACAATGCCATGTATATAGTCCATCTGATGTAAACTCCTTTAGAGCTGGACAAGGAGAGTTATACTTGTATAAAAACACTGTAAATAAAACATGCTGCATTTTTCGTGCACCACGCTTTCTGTATTGGACACAAAGTCTTGTAAAGCCCTTGTGTTCCTTAGGGGTCAGACCATTGATCCTGCAGAGATGTATCCCAGACTGCAGATTAAATGGTAAAAGATACTTGCAGTAATCAATGCCTTAGCCTACCTTGTTATGGAAATTAAATAAGAACAAGTCTTTAATACTTCCCTTGAACTATCTACCTTAATAGCTTTTGTCTCTATTTTAACCCTGTGTTGCAGCAGGGCTCTGAAAAGCACAGGGGGGAAAGTCAACATTTTTGGGAGGTAATTGTACAACTAATAAAAAATAATCACTAGTTACGTATAATCATAAAAGGGAAACATGTTGCTTTGGGAATATACATAGTTTATCATTTGTCATGCACAAACGTTGACAGCAAAATCATAACAAATGTAAAATATCACAATTTTGCAAATAGCCAACATTTGTCCCAAATGGACATTCCTCGGGGAAAATGGGACATAGATGTTGGCTATTTGTCGCAATATTGGGATGTATTTATACTGACGTTGTTATCTTTTTCCAGTCATGAATTGTGCCTTAGAGGTTCTTGATTTTTGAAGTTATGAGCCTTTCTGTGAACCTGTCAGCACCCCCTATTGTTCTCATGATCACACATGCCATGTTTTTATTAGGTATGAGTGTGTATTAGGTGCCCTTTTGTTGTTATAATTGGTTGGCTAAGTGTTTAAAATTCTTAAATGCATTGTCCATGCATCATAAGGCACAAAATAATGTTATAACTAGAGTATGCATGATAGCATAAGTAAAATTACGCTGAAAAGGGTCTCTTTTAGGGCCAAATGCACTGAGCTCTGTTAGGCTATTTAACCTAAATTAACGTTGGATTAATTTTAAAAGCATATCAAGTAAAGAGAATAGCCCAACATTAACCCAGTGTTACTCCTTGAAATAACACATGGTTACATTTTTCTGGCTGTAATCCCAATCCACAAAGCTAATTATACACAAAAACAATGGCTGTTAGTTATCACATTAGAATAGGCTTAACAGCATGTTGGTTAGCACTGCCTCCCGTTACGCCGGTCTTACCTAAGGGCTCGTCTAGGTTGGCGCAAATTTGAATTTGCCGCTCGCAAGCATGTCACGTGAGCGGTTCGCCCAATGAGGGCGAACCAGCTATGTGACATAGAGGCCGAGCCCCCAGAAGCGTGCGCACCTAGCCGGCCAGGAAAAGCACGGCCGAGCAGGGCGCAGCGCCGGCGCGTCTCAATCCACCCTGGACAAGGCCTAAAGGTGGCGTTTGCACCCTCCAGGCTCTGAAATAGAGAGAAAGGGGGAGCAATTTAGTATCAATTTAACAACAAACCAAGGCATTCCCCACACCAAAATATCTCCGTAATTCCACCTGCCATAAAGCAGCCATGAGCCCTTAGTGACAGGGCACTATGACCTTGGGACCAGGCTCACCTCTAACGAGGCCTTACCTTGCGGGTAGCGTCCTTCCTGGCCTCCCCTTCCCTCAGGCGGCAGGGATGATGTGGTCGGGGGGGGAGGGGAAGTCATATAGGAGAGAGGCAGGGGTGCAAGGTCAGTCTGTGCACTGCCATTAATTAAAGATGTCCGTCACAGAGCTCATGGACTATCTGCAGGCTGACATGCTGGGCCACGATGAGGGTTGGCTCCAGCGCCAGCTCTCTGGCATCCTGGTAGCAGCAGTGATGGAAGGAGTGAGGGAGTCGCTTGGTTGCGACATTACCGCAAAATCATTGTTGGGAGCAGACGAGGCTGCGGGACCCAGCCGTGAGTGGTACAGGTGGGTACAGGCAGCGGAGGGGTGCGGAGCATGGAGCGGCAGTCGGCCAGACAAAGCCACTCCGCGTGGCTGTCGGATGCTGCGGAGGAGAGAATCATGTGCCGCCGCCCGAGGTGCAGGTCAAGTCGGAGTATGCAGCTGTGAAGAGAACTACTCGGAGGATGTCAGCAAATGGCAAAAGAGCTCAGACGGGCTTAAAGAGGAGTGCAGCAAGTCCGAGATAAGCGGGAGTAGAGGAGGTTTTCGACCCCTGTGTCTCGGCCAGCTCTCCTAAGGTTCCCCTCTCCCCTGTGGCTGGTCCACAAGAGATGGGCTCTGGGCCTGGGGTGCATTTATCCACAGTAGGGGTGGAAGGGCTGGCTCAGGGCCTGGGAGTGCAGGACAGGCGAGGGGTCACGAAGTGCAGGCTATGGGATCACAGCTGCAGGTGACCCCTGAAGTGGTGGGCCTTAGGGGGTCTACGCAGGCCCAGTAAGGGGTGCACGGTTAGCACGGTAGGGGCATTGGACCGGGCCCAATTTTGAGGGGTGTGCTTCAAGCCCTTGAGGCATAATTGGGGATCCCTGTTGCAGTGTGGGGCCGGCTCAGCTCCTCAAGGGGCCACATAGTTGGTGGTAGCCAGCACAGCTTTCGCAGGTGCCACCCAGTCAGTGGTAGCCAGCCCGGCTCCCACAGGGGCAGTAGCAACACTGGCCAGCAACATTCGGGGGCATGCCACTGGTCTCGGTAGATGTGAGCAAGATGGCAGATGTGTATTTTAAGGACGCATACACATGCCATGCCAGCCCTCGGGATTCATCTGCTAGTGGAAGGGAAAGACTTAATTTAGGCTGGGGATAATGTAGAGTTGCTATCTCTGCTTCCAGGCTACTGAGAAGTGCTGGCGAGGTCTTCTAAGAAGGGGGAAGCCAAAAAGGAGGACGTGGAGAGTCACCTCTTACCATTGACCTTTTCAAATTGCCTACAGGCCTTTTCGATTTTGGCGGAATGGGCTGGTGCGCCTATGATGAGCAGTTCTGACAGATAGGCCAGTGTCCTTTTACAGGGGGGCCAGCGGCAGGACTAGCTCCAGTGTGCCAGTGGGTAGCAAGAAAGGCGCATGTTGGGCCTTTAACGAGGACCAATGTAAGTTTGAGGGCTACAGATTCCGGCATGACTGTTCCTGCTGCGGGGGCACTCGGCATCCAGGTGCTACCGGAGGAGCGGGCGCGTTGCTGGGAGAGCAGCACACCGCATGTTATTCACAGTTCGAGGCCAAACTTTTTTATTTGGCATTTACCTTGCCCTTTATCTTGCTTCCGTATGGCAGATCATTCGGTCTAACATCGTTCGCAGGGAGCTTTGAAGAGGGACCCGCACTGACTATGTATGTACGGACGGCAAGAGTGAATTGCGCATGCGTGGCCGGCTACAGACGATCCGGCGCATGCGTGATCGTCTCTTGCCAGACGTGCATGCGTAATCCGCTCTTGCCAGCCGCGCATGTGCTGTCCACTCTGGCCTCCTGCACAAGCGTGATAAGCGTGGGCAGTTTGAGCGAAAACATGAATGGCAAACAAAAAGAAACAGGATGTTTTGCCACTTTTTAAAAAGCCATTGGGACACTGGAACACAATGCCAAAAACTGGGACAATTCCAGGAAAACCGTGATGTCTGCTCTCCCTATTGTATACCCATATTCCACACAAAGGACCGTACATTTACTATTTAACATACAGTTAACCCCTGGTTTTCGTACTGGAACCAGGCTACAGAATATAATATCAGCCCAATGTGGACACAGTACACAGATACCAGATTGGTACAATATACTGTACGTATATAAATACACACATCATATTAATGACAGGTAATGTCAGGCTTAAGCTTTATTTAAGAGCAGCCAAATCTACCCCAACCGTCACACCGCTTTATTCCCCCCAACATTTAAACTGTAATTGCCGGGGGAGAGCGTGGAGTCCCTGTAAGTGCCGGTACCTCCTCCTGCTGTCATGTGACGACACTTCGCCATGACAGCACAACATGACATGACGCCGCGTTGGCATGACAATGCGACGTAGCAGGAAGAGATTCCAGCTCCGGATAACTTAAGAGGCCCTGCCAAACTACCAGCCGGCACTGTGTGTGTGTGTATGCGCACTCGCTGTAGCTATAGTCCACATTGTTATGATGCCTTAACTGTTGATTAAAGGATGTGCACCTATACAGTGATGTTGCTTTTAATTCAGAATTGAAATATTGGTTAGAGATAAAAAGAAGATACACGAATCATGTGCTGTGCATTCCAGCATTATTATCTTCTGATAAAAGTATATGCTGGCTGTAACAGGGGATTTATCTCTGTTCAGGAAATGTGCCTCTAATCCAGCAGTATGGTGGTTAACTGCTAGTAGTCAATTAACCAACACCACCTGGCTGATTAGGTTTGTTAGAAAAGCCTGCCTTTGAGTCAGGAAGTGAGATTGTTCCTGAGTCTCACAAATTGTGGGACTGACCATAGGAACAGGTGTCTTGAGCTGCAGAGGGACTAGACTGCACGCTGCCAGCAAGACACAGGGGAAAGTACTTCTAAACCTGGATCCTGACATTGCCTTATCGCCCAAAGGTGTGGACACTAGAAGAACAAAGGAGCCTTTCCCTACAAGAAACAGATAAGACTTTCCTTTCTAAGACTTTTTATATATCTGCACATATCAAGATATATGTTTGGGGCTGGGAGACATGCTAATCTAAAGGGAGTTGTTGACTGCATAGGTTTAACTAGAAATACTCCCAAGTGGAACAGAAGCTTTGTTTGACCCCTTATTTTCATACGTTTGGATGATTTTCTTGTGTTAAAGAAACAGGCGCAATAAAAGCCTTTTTTGATTTCACCTTAAAACAGTCTCCATTGCATACCTCTGCACATGTCCTCTTACATATGGTGTCACAAGTGGATTGAGGTGGCCCTTGAAGTAAAAAGGGGCCCCGGAGATTGCCTGTGAAATTTTTTTTGTGCTCTTTGCCTACAAACAGCCTGAGCAACATAAACAAAGAATCTCATGCAGCAGAGACCAGAATTAAAGGGATACACATCCAGGCAGGAAATCTACACTGCACTGAAGAAAGCCACAAAACCACAGATGGACTCTTTTCCCCAATCCCAAAAGGAGAGAGAGAGAGACTGCTGAAGCAGGTAAACCTTACTTGCCTATCACAATAAAGTGTAATATGGTCGTTGAAATAGGGGTTTTGCCTTCCAGCCGTAGTTAGGGTTCAAGAAGTAAGTTAGCCCTTAAAAGGGATAGGCGTTTGTTGTTTTCAAATGTTTCGTTGAAGCAGTGAATACAGATGGTGACCCATGAGCGGTACTGATTCTGCAAGTAAAGGCTACCACACTGCATAGGACTACGAGCTTTGAATGGAGTATATGCAGAAAAGTGTGAAAATTGATGCAAGACTGTGCTGAAGCAGGGGAATTTTCAGCAAACAAGTGCTGAGGGTAAAATTGCCCTACTGGGGAAAAAGGAATTGCTGAACTGTGTAAAAGGTATCCCAAAGCCAATTGCTGAGTGTTGAGTCGCCCTGCCAGGAGTGAAAGAAATATTCCACTGCAAAGAATATATTTTTTTTTCTGCAAGTAAAGTCTATCTATGTATCTTGGGAGTAAAACAGGCACCCAAAGTGTGAAGAGTGAATGTCATAATACCCAAAGATGAGACTGAAAATTACTGAACTCAAGCAAAAAAACAAATGCCTTTGCTGAAGCCAGAAAATGGGCAGCTAGCAAGCATTATATTTAAAGAAATAGAACCCTGGGAATGTAAAATGGCCACCCAGCTGAAGTCAAATACAGACTCTGCAAAAATAGGGAAGGAAATTTGTTCCTGGTGTAAAGAACCCCACCACACGGAGCAGTGTCCCTTCAGGCCTTATTCAGACGATGAGAGTGAATGCATGCACAGTAATGCTAATATTGTAAAACTTACCCAAGGGAAGAAAAAGTCTACAGAGAGGCCTGTGAGAGCTACGACCTCTAGAAGCAAAATATGCCCACCTGTAGGACTACCACAATTGGGGGTTCTAGCAAATACAGTGGCAACAGCTGCAATAGCACCTCCTGAGGTCAGGAAGAAAATTACACCCAAAATGGAGAACAAGATGCAGCGTTCCTGTAATGAACCCTACCCCACGGAAGAGTAGCCCTTCCAGTCCAATAAAGAGGAAGACATCTCTTACGGGGAACCCGAACCGAGTCACACCCACAAAACACCCCAAGAATGGTGGGGGTGCCTGAACTCGGTACGAACCGAAAAGACCGCTCTCTATGATGACGAATATGATCGGCAGTTGAAAGAGCGGGAGCAGCAGATCACCAAATATTTCTGTCAGCTAACGCAACTGCAAGAAAAGCCTGGCGTATACAACGAAGATGCTGAAGTATCAAATAAAGAAGGAGACCCCAGTATTCCTGATGGGACGGAGTCATCCAAAACAAAAAGGCGGAAAAAGAAAAGCGGTTCTTCACTTACCGTGCAAGGAACAGACACGTCCGCAGATCCTGTGGAGAAAAAGGGGGACCGAGATATCCTGCAGCCTAGAGAAAATGGAGAAGTCGTCCCGCAGATAACCAAATATCCAGAGGCCCCAAGGCAGAAGTCGTGTACCCCAAAGAAGTGTCTGTCCGGTGCCAACAGTGAGGAACCCTCAACCAACCATCCCAGGGAAGCAGAGCCGGAACCAGTGAGTGTCGATCCCTTGACCAGCCCTGAAGATGCCCTGAAAAATGCCAGGCATGACTGTGATATGCTCCGTGAACAATTGAAACAAAAGAAAGATGATTACACAGAGCTACAGAAAAATAACGTGAAGCTACAGAAAGATGTGCTCACAATTTACTCTTTGGTCAGGACAGAATTGGACGATCTCAAGACTGAGCTAGATGCTGCAAACACTACAAAAGCCACCATGGTGGAAAAGCAGAGCCAATCCGATAAAATGATGGCTAAGCTGAAGCGGAAGTATGAGGAGGCACTGAAGGAGATTACAGTCTTTCAGCAAGAGGTTCACGGTCTTCGCCTAGAACTGAATGCCTCACAACAAGAGATCAACAGTGTCCGGACAGAGGTGGACGTATCCCAGAAGGAGGTTCATACACTCTGCACAGCACTGGATGCCTCACACCACGAGATCGGCACCTGCCGCACAAAACTGGAAGTCTCTAAAAAGGAACTTCACAGTCTCACTGAGGAGCTGGACATCTCTCAAAAAACTAACCTCAGTCTTAATATGAATCTCAAAGTCTCTCTGAAGGAGCTTCAGACCCTCAACCTAGATATGGAAGACTCCCGCCAGGAGACTGTCATTCTCAAAGCAGATGTGCATAAATGGAAGGAGGGGTACATGGAGGCCCTGAAAATTACAGAGACTTCAAAAAGAGAAAACTTAAAATTGAAAGAAGATAATTCTCATTTGACAGACTACGTCAAGGAAAATAATGAAAAGCTGCACGAGCTTAAAGAAATAAATAAACTTTTGGAAGATGAGAAGTTTGAAGCAGAGCACTAACTGCAGAACCAACTGTAAGGTCTGCGTACGCACCAACAGGAAGGTCGAGGAGAAGCAGCAAACTCTGCAGGAAGACAATCTGCAGGCTGCTAAAGAAATACAAGTGTTGCAGGAACGTCTGATTACCCAGTATGTCCCCGCAAAGCAGCATGAGAAACTGAAGGCTACCCTGAGCATCACCAAAGCAACGCTAGAGGCCAAACTTAGAGCCCAGGTGACTCGGCATAAGAGGGAGCACAAGAAGTTCCAGAAACTGAGACAAGTAACTGTGGCCCGAGCCAAGAAATTCACAGTGCTTCACAATACAATGAAAATGTGGAAGCAAGCTCAGAGAAAGCAAAGTGTGCAGATAAATTCCCCGAGAAGAAACTTGCAAGACGCACTCAAAAAACAGGGATCTCTCGCGGATGAGATTACAGTTCTACAAGGACAAGTATTGACCCTGACCAAGCGTCAGTATCCCACAGCCACAAAAACCCATGAAGACAAGGGTACTGTGAGAGCTGGGAATACCGCTCGTCTGAAAAACAAGGTTGCAAAATTTGAACCACCTAAACAAGCACTAGCAAAACCTTCAGCCACACAACAGGCAACAAAAAAAGGTACACGTGCTGAATCAAAAATCAGAAGAATCCTTAGCTGATGAAGCTGAAAAGATGGGACATTCTCTGGACGTGGATGTGGAATTGCAACTCAATCCCAAAGAAGCTGAACTAGCAACTCCATTGAGTGGAAAAAGTGCAGAGAGAGAGCTTCAAGAGCGGAAAACTCAAAGGGCTGTTTTTAAACGCTCTGCAACTGTTGCCATACAGTCTGCCTACAATAAGAGGAGCACCAGACGCAAGGGAAATCTCATGACCGCGCACGCAGTAAAAAGACTATACTTGGAAAAAATCCTCCTCGAGCGACTGAGGAGTGCTGATCTCAAGCAACTTCGGGAGGAGACACGAATAAACTGGAGAAAGGGCTCCAATCCCAGCAGGACTGAGGGTTCTCTTCCTCCATCCACTCTCATTCAAGTCACAGAGATATCTCGAATGAGAGTGGAAGGATGGGCTTTGGCCGTGGCAAGCCAGAGCTTCCCACAAACAGGGGAGGTATGTAACAGGGGAGTTATCCCTGTTCAGGAAATGTGCCTCTAATCCAGCAGTGTGGTGGTTAACTGCTGTTAGTCAATTAACCAACACCACCTGGCTGATTAGTTTTGTTAGAAAAGCCTGCCTTTGAGACAGGAAGTGAGATTGTTCCTGAGTCTCACAAATTGTGGGACTGACCATAGGAACAGGTGTCTTGAGCTGCAGAGGGACTAGACTGCACGCTGCCAGCAAGACACAGGGGAAAGTACTTCTAAACCTGGATCCTGACATTGCCTTATCGCCCAAAGGTGTGGACACCAGAAGAACAAAGGAGCCTTCCCCTACAAGAAACAGATAAGACTTTCCTTTCTAAGACTTTTTATATATCTGCACATATCAAGATATATGTTTGGGGCTGGGAGACTTGCTAATCTAAAGGGAGTTGTTGACTGCATAGGTTTAACTAGAAATACTCCCAAGTGGAACAGAAGCTTTGTTTGACCCCTTATTTTCATACGTTTGGATGATTTTCTTGTGTTAAAGAAATAGGCGCAATAAAAGCCTTATTTGATTTCACCTTAAAACAGTCTCCATTGCATACCTCTGCACATGTCCTCTTACACTGGCGTTCAGCCTTCAAGACTTATACATATTTAGTTAGACTGTTCCCAGGAGAAAGGCACATGCATTCAGAGTCTGAGAGACAAAGAGGTATGTGTAACAGTGGGGCCTTTGTATATAGAGTCACTTGAAGTGATTTTGTTGTAAGACAGATGCACAGAAGTTATCAAGTTTGTTTGTCTTCGAGCGCCACTGTATAAAACCATTTTACTGTGTTGTGCAGTGTCTGCGTCAACTTTTTCACGAAGAATGAAATGACGCCTGGGGTGAAATCCGGTTCCGGAAGAAACGTGTAGAGTCACGTGGTGAGGAGAGACATACGGTGGCTGATTGGGAGCCATTCTTGCCAAGGAGCAGTGGAAGTGTAGGCTGCCGTTTTCATTGGGAACATTTGTGTGTAACAGCACTACCCTATACTTGGAACTCTAACACTACGATCTCTGTGTGTCGGGGGACTCTTTACTACATTACACTGACAGTGAGGTCCCAGAGGTCACGTGTTCCGGCGGAGCAAACAGACGGCGATCACTGCAGCTGCTTTGGCGCATGAGTATAATCTCATACCACGCTTTATTATTATCATGGTGAATTTGTGAGTTTGAATTTGTCTGAACGTCTTTTTTATTAAACCTTTTGTTATCTTTTATCACACGAGGATCGGGCACTTTTTTCTTTCTTTTCTTTTTCTCTGATATATATATACAAAAAAACAGACATCCAAACGCAAATAAACACATAGATTTAAATATACAAGTAGTCCTCGTTATCCAACGTTTCACTTTACAACGAATGGCATATCCAACGCTTTACAATGCAACCCTATGGGCCGTTTTTTGACGCCGGGAATGCGTTATCCAACGCTCACCGCCACTGATTAACATGGGACTCACTTTACAATGGTTTCACTATCCAACGCTACATCCAGAACGGATTCCGTTGGATAACAGAGGACTGCCTGTATATAGAAAATGTGCAACACCCATAAGGTAAGTATGTGAAAGTGAATAAATACTGGTTCCTGGAAATAGTGTTGCTCCTCGAAAGGACTCAGTCCAAGACAGGAAATGTAAATCAGCATCCAGAGCGCAAATAAGTCCAGCATGGGAGTCACTCAGAAACAGTCGGGGAAGAGTCTGCAGCTGGAAGCCTCACTTCCCTCGGTGGTAACGTCACCCACGAAGTACTGTATACTTGTGACAGCGGGAACACCGCTGTGAGAGGGAACGCTGCCATTCTCTGCCTCTGACCCTGGGTGGTCTAAATTGTCTGATACTGCGTATCTTTGTGAGCGTGATACTTAGATTTTAATATTTTAATTGATTTAAAGCAATCAGCACTATTGTTGCAGTTTTCTGTTCTATGTGAGAATCCTCTTCCCTCCCTCCCTCCCTCCTTTTGGGTGTGATGGATGACTGACGAGGGTGCCTAGAGGATCATATGAGTTGGTCACTCCTAATAACCACGCCGCCTGATTTACTCACGACAAATGTGAGTGGGAAACCTTTAAGACATAATCTCACCAATTGTTTATACTTTGTTGCACTATATTTTGCACTCTTTATTTGCACATAATCCTGGATTTATTACACAAATATATATGGTGGAAAGGTCGCAGCACAGTTTTATTAAAATAACCAGTAAAACGACAATTTGATTTCCAATATGTAACATTAACCTCTCGCCTCCCAGCCAAGATTTTAAACCGTGATGCATACTGTACATAGCAATGGTTTCACCCATTAGCCACGAACCAAAACACCTTCATAACAGATCAATAACCTCATGAATTAACCATAACACAGCTTTTAACACATTCACAAACTCCCTCCATGCTGCAGCAAATAAGACCAATTATAAAGAATATATAAATACATGTGCTAATACAACATTTCATTCCAAATTATAGAGGAGATGGGAACAAACAAGGAGGTTCTCACGTCTGTATTTTTATTTGTATATTGTACCAGGGGGTGCTCAACTCCAGTCATCAAGCTCCCCCAACAGGTCAGGTTTTCAGGATATCCCAGCTTCACCACAGGTGGCTCACTCAGAGGTCGAAGACTGAGCCTCTGAGTGAGCCACCTGTGCTGAAGCAGGGACTGTTTGAGCCACCTGTGGTGAAGCTGGGATATCCTCAAAACCTGGCCTGTTTGGGGGAGCTTGAGGTCTGGAGTTGAGCACCCCTATATTAAATTATAAACTACCTCTGCCTCGCGCCGCTCCCCCAAACCAATCACAGCTCACTGCTCACCTGCAGAGCAATCCGCTGCTGACCTGCACAGCAATCCGCTGCTGACCTGCACAGCAATCCGCTGGTGACCTGCACAGCAATCCGCTGCTGACCTGCACAGCAATCCGCTGCTGACTTGCACAGCAATCCGCTGCTGACCTGCACAGCAATCCGCTGCTGACCTGCACAGCAATCCGCTGCTGACTTGCACAGCAATCCGCTGCTGACCTGCACAGCAATCCGCTGCTGACCTGCACAGCAATTCGCTGCTGACCAATCTGGGACGCCCCATAAAACATCTGCCTGGTATCAACATTGTTTCAACCTGCACCCTGCCCTAGCAACAACCCTTGTAAAAATAGGAGTGAACAAGGGGTTATCCATGATCCAACGTTGCCCTCACTGCTAATTGCCTCTGGGACTTCATGACGCACCCAATGCAAAGATGAAGAAATCGTGCACCAAATGTATCACCTTTATGCTGGTGATAACCAAATCTACAGCTCCTCTCCTGACCTCTCCCCTGCTCTCCAATCCCGTGTCACCAACACTCTTTCTGCTATCTCCTCATGGATGTCCAATCACTATCTTAAACATGTCTAAAACTGAATTTATAATTTCCCCTCCTTCCCACTCTACACTTATACCGGATTTCTCGTTTGCAATAGATGATCCCACCGTAACCTTGATACCCCATGCTGGATGCCTAGGTGTCATTCTTAATTCTTCCCGCACATACCTCTCCAAATAATTGTGTTTCCACTTCCGCAATATTGCTAAAATGTGGCCCTTCATCAGGGAACAATCCACTAAAATTCTTACTCACACCCTCATTAAATCCCGGCTGGGCTACTGCAACCTGCATCTACTTGGTCTCTCCCACTACACATACCCTACAGAGTCAAATTCAAGACCCTTGTGCTCACAGACAGAGCTATGAATACCAGCGGTGGCCCCTCTACATCTCTGACCTAATTTCAGAGTACACTCCCACATGCAGTCTACGCTCCGCCATTGATCTACACTTTTCCACCTTCCTTATTACTTCCTCATATTCCCGCCTCCAATACTTTTTTCCCATGCTGCTCTCGAACTCTGGCATTCTCGACTACGCACAATCCGACTCTCCACTACCATACATACAAGACACACTTTTTCGAAGAGACTTATCCAACACCCTCCTGATGTTCATAGCCAGACCTTTGCTAAGGAACTCACACGCACTATTCCTTGTGTCTCCACACCCTTCCTTCTAGATCAACGTTTCCCAAATGGTGGGTCGCGACCTGGCACCGGGCCACGGAACCAAAATTGCTGGGTCGCAGTGAGGCTGGCCGCGCGGTGTCCCCCCAACCCCCCCCCCCCCCACCTCCCTTTCGCTCAAGATAAAAAAAAATGGTGGCGATTCCCACGCGGTCCCGCGCGCTTGCGCAGGGCAAGCAGGGGCTCCCCCTGCTCCCGACGTGGGACGGAGGAGGAAGAGTACCAGCTCCTCTGTGGCCCGCACGTTAGGTGGGACGGAGGGGGAAGTACTAGCTCCTACTGCGGCCCGCTTCCCCCCGCGGCCAGCTTCCCGCGCTCCCGCCGAGCTCACTTCCCGTGGTCCCCCCTCCCGAGCCCACCTCCAGCGACCCCAAGCCCACCTCCTGTCCCGGGCAGCTGCCGCGGGGATATTGGGGGCAGCAGGGGAAAGCGTCCGGCAGCAAGGTAAGTCACCCTACCCAGTCACTGTCACCCACCCAGTCACTGTCACCCAGTCATTCTCTCCCACCCAGTCACTGTCACCCACCTACCCACCCAGTCACTGTCACCCACCCAGTCACTGTCACCCAGTCACTGTCACCCACCCAGTCACTGTCAGCCACCCAGTCACTGTCACCCACCCAGTCACTTTCACCCACCCACCCAGTCATTGTCACCCAGTCACTGTCACCCAGTCACTCTCTCCCACCCAGTCACTGTCACCCACCCAGTCACCCACCCACCTACCCACCCAGTCACCCACCCACCTACCCACCCAGTCACTGTCACCTACCCAGTCACTGTCACCCAGTCACTCTCTCCCACTCAGTCATTGTCACCCACCCAGTCACCCACCCACCTACCCACCCAGTCACTGTCACCCACCCAGTCACTTTCACCCACCCACCCACCCAGTCATTGTCACCCAGTCACTGTCACCCAGTCACTCTCTCCCACCCAGTCACTGTCACCCACCCAGTCACCCACCCACCTACCCACCCAGTCACTGTCACCCAGTCACTGTCTCCCACCCACCCAGTCACTGTCACCCAGTCACTGTCTAAGTCACTATCTAAAGTCAGTATCTAAGTCACTATCTCCCACCCACCCAGTCACTATCTAGTCACTATCTCCCACCCAGTCACTGTCTCCCACCCAGTCACTGTCTCCCACCCACCCAATCAGTTGGTGCGGGAGATGGTCGCGGGGGCGGGCAATGGTGGCTGCGCAGTCGCTGGCGGGCAGGGGGAGGCGGTGGAGCCGCCTGCTTAGATCGCCGTCCTTTCCACTCTCCCCCGTCCCCCACCCCCCTCCAGTCACTCACATCCGTCGCTGCCTGTAATTCACTGTGTGTGTGTAGGGGTGTGTGTGTGTGTGTATCAGTGTCTCTGTGTGTGTGTGTGTGTGTATCAGTGTCTGTGTGTGTGTGTGTGTGTGTGTGTGTGTGTGTGTCAGTGTCAGTGTCTGTGTGTGTGTGTGTGTGTGTGTATATCAGTGTGTGTGTATCAGTGTGTGTGTGTGTATCAGTGTGTATCAGTGTGTGTGTATCAGTGTGTGTGTATCAGTGTGTATAAGTGTGTGTGTATCAGTGTGTGTGTGTGTGTGTGTGTGTGTGTGTATCAGTATCAGTATCAGTGTGTGTGTAGCAGTGCCTCTGTGTGTGTATCAGTGCCTGTGTGTCAGTGGCTGTGTGTGTGTGTATCAGTGTCAGTGGCTGCGTGTGTCAGTGGCTGCGTGTGTGTCAGTGGCTGTGTGTGTATATATCAGTGGCTGTGTGTGTGTGTATCAGTGGCTGTGTGTGTGTGTATCAATGTCTGTGTGTGTGTATCAGTGTCAGTGGCTGCGTGTGTGTCAGTGGCTGTGTGTGTATATATCAGTGGCTGTGTGTGTGTGTATCAGTGTGTATAAGTGTGTGTGTATCAGTGTGTGTGTGTGTGTGTGTGTGTGTGTATCAGTATCAGTGTGTGTGTAGCAGTGCCTCTGTGTGTGTATCAGTGCCTGTGTGTATGCGTGTGTGTCAGTGGCTGTGTGTGTGTGTATCAATGTCTGTGTGTGTGTATCAGTGTCAGTGGCTGCGTGTGTCAGTGGCTGCGTGTGTGTCAGTGGCTGTGTGTGTATATATCAGTGGCTGTGTGTGTGTGTATCAGTGGCTGTGTGTGTGTCTGTGGGTCACGAAGGAGAAGTTCAAAAATAACCGGGTCACGGAAAAAAAAGTTTGGGAAACGCTGTTCTAGATTGTAAGCTCCTTGGGGTAGGAACCTCCTTCCTATTGTCTCAGTTTGTCTTAACATATATGTACTCTTTTGTCATACAATGTTATTGTCCTCCCTCCTACTTTGTACTACGCTGCAGCATATGTTAGCACCATATAAAGAAATTATAATATTAATAATAATAACAGCACATAAGAACATGAATAATGATGTACCAACATATGTCACTAATGATTTTAAGGTAGAAATAGTTTTTTTAAGCAATATACAATATACAACATTTCCTTTGTTTTCAAACATAGCCCGGCTGCAAAATGACAGTACAAAACTTCACCAAACTTACCACTAAAAACTAAATCCAATTTAAGGCAATGGGATTATTTGAAATACAGCAACCAGGTGATGAGCGCTACTCCTAACTACAAAGAATACATATATATTTATAATATACATATACTGTAAATGACAAACAGCTAATGCCTGAAATATTATTTATAAATACAAATAATAAGTGCAAATGCCTAAAATTCAAAATGAATGGAATTACTACAGTAGTGTCCAGGAAGCTGCCAGACAAAGTCCACTGATTCTTGTCCAAAATCAGAAATGTCCATATCCCCAAAAGGACGTATAAGGCGCTAATGCCCATTCAAACGGATATAAATGAATAGAGAATTGATAACGTATCTGGAACTATCTCCTGTTATAGTTCCAGATACGGATCAGTCCTCTATTCATTTACTGTATATACGGTATCCATTTTTAATGGTCATTAGCGCCTGATAAATCCTTTTTGGCATAATGGGATTATTTCCATTCATAACATTTGGTGCAATTCTTCTGACCTCGTTTTGCAGCAGGGAGACGGTGATACAGAGCCCTCAAGCGCTTCTCAAACATTTTGCTGAATGAATAGTGTAATCTCCCTTTTCATTATTGGCTTTTCATTTGGAATAAAAAAAATAGCCATTAGGGTTGAGCAGTCAGAAATGTAAAAAAAAAATGTAGTCTCTGTTCTATAATTAGACAAAGCCCTGTCCAGTTGTAAATGTGCAATAATATTTAGCATTCCTTAATATTGAATCATGGTCATTTTCTTTGTGCTCGTGTAGTGCGGGGAGTTTGCATACCAGTAATTCACATTTAAATTATAGTTTCCCCATATGTTTACTCTCCTTTTGTTAAAAGTGTAGTTAGGGACACAGATGGCTGTCTATTAAGAGCCAAAATGTCCACAATTTAAGTCAATTACAATAGCGAACAATGTATTACAGCGTTGTGCCCTTATTTTGCCAGATTGCCAAATTGTGGCGCGCCATTAAGGGAGTAGTTATATAAAGTAATATAAGTAAAATAAGGAGTTATCATCCAACATATAATAATGAGACAATAGATACAGCACATGTATGCCACTTCTGTTTAAAATTGTTTTCGTGTTTAGTATAATTTTCTTAACATGATAAAAAATAGCATTAATAGTCACTTTGATACAAGACCTGTTTAATAATGTTTCTTTGATTTTTTTTTTACAAAATTACTTTTCGGATCCTGAACTCTTCACTAGAATATAGTTTGTTCAGATCTTTTGATTGGTGCATTGACACCAGATGACAATTAAAATAATTTTGTCTTACAAAGGGAAACAAGAAGTTGCTTTAAAGTAACAATAATATTTTTGATGCTGACCCTTCATTTTTTATATCCATGATAGCTTTGAATATTTGTTTGTATGTGTATGTATGTGTATGTATGTATATTGTGATATCTCAGTCACACTTCAGGGTCTTTTGTCCCATACTAAAGGCAGGAAAATGTAGGATTCGCTTAACAGGTTTTATTTAAAGGGCAAAACAAGCCCTAAGCCCATAAAACAAAAAGGACCTAACTCCACTTTGGAGCTCTAACTAATACATCGTAGTTACTCACTCTAAGTGGGAAAACTAAACTCTTTCCCCACTCAGAACCTCTGTACCTGGACATGAACCACAGTCCTTCTTGCAGTCTCCCACTGAGGCTGTCAGTGTGTGGTCTTCAAGATCAGCAATCCCTCTAGCCAATTAGGCGAGGGATGGCCATGACCGGGGGGCACCTCACTAGGGTCTTTGGGGGAATAAAGTCCTGAAGAACTCTTCTAAGAGCAAATTCCTGTGGTGGCCATCCACAAAAAAAACCACTGTACAGGAGTTCAGACGTCTTTGGCAATCCTCCACTACTACCTCTGCTCTGTCAACTTGTTCCTAGCTTGATTGGTGTCGCCAAAGTGTTTTTTTGTGGATGGCCAGAAGAGTTCCCCTGGGACTTTATCTCCCACTCCATAACCCAGGGGGTCCCACCGCTCAAGATACTTATTTTACTTTATCCTGCCCCTTCAGTGGATGATCTACTACACCATATGAGTTGGTTACTCGGGAATAACCGAAATGTACTGGTATGTACTGTAATGGGGGTTATAATGTACTAGTAAACTCTGTAATTGTTGCTATAGTGTACGGGTAGTTGCTGTAATTGTGATTATAATGTACTGTTATGCACCATAATGGTGTTATAGGGTGCGGGTATGTACTGGAATGGTGGTTATAAGGTACTGGTATGCATCGTAATTAAACTTTTAGATCATTGAGATGGTAATATTAAAGGACGGGAATGGGCACAGTTATACCAAAGGTTGTGTATATATTAAAAAAAAAAAAAATACCAAAAAAAAAAAAATACATGGCCCAAGTAACACCCCTCCTCCATAGTCCATTTGCATATACAGTAAAAAATAAATAAAAGGGCCACGTGTTTTTTTCTGTTTACAAGTGGTAGAAATGGGAGGAGTCAATAGCCACATGCTGGTCGGTTACAAGTGTTGGGATTGGGAGGGGTTAATCGCCACAGGTAATTTTGTATTGTGTCTTGTAAGACGGGTGTTCCCTTCCAGGGTCTTATGAGACAACTTCTAGAGGGAGTATGCTGAATATTCAGGTCAGGGGCCGTAACATTATGAGGTCTATTAAATGACTGTGGAAATGTTAAAGTTAGTATGCTTTTGAAGTGTCTGTATGTAGTACGTTTACTATAGTGTCTGTGAGTAACTATGAATGTAGGAGGTACAGAAAGGGAAAAGCATGATCTGGTTATATATATAAAAAAATAAAAACCCTACCCTTGGGTTAGGGTTGGATGTCGGGCACAGTTGGACAGGGAAGGGGATCCGCCTGCTATCAAGATGTCTCGCGTACTGATGATAACATTATAATTTCATGTTTATTTCAGTCAGGTTGGTACTTTGTTCAAGTAGCGATTCTGTTTTCGTCTCGATTCGGGATCATCTCTGTCGACGGCTCTATACTCCCTACACACACATGACAATTGGATAAACAGCACATATACTTTATTTTTCTTCACAAATTGAGACAAAACGCAAACCCACCTCTCATATTGCCTTATCACATAGCACATCTGTAATAATGTCTTTCGTAGACCAAATCATACAACTACAGGCAAAGGTGCGAAGCAAGGAGGAAGGCTGGTTCCAGCGACAAGGAGGCGTAAGGGAAACACTGCAATGGCAGGGTGTAAGTTGCCAGGGAGCATGTTGACATGGAGGTTTTTTGAGACCATCGGCAGTCACGGACGAGCCAGTGGTTAGGGTGTCAAAGCACCCTCATTCTGTAATTTCTGTTTGTGTATTTGACCGTCCGGAACCGCTGTCGGTAGGTCACTGGGGTGAGGCTTAGGTGATCCAGAATAGCAGCCTTTAGTCACTGATAGTTCATGGCCTCGTCTGCCAGAAGAGCCTGGTAGGCTGCCTAAGCTTCTCCTATAAGGAGTGGAGCCAGAGTCGTTACCCAGCGATCAACTGTCCAGCCATGGGCCGTGTTTACCCGTTAAAAAGTGATGAGGAATGCTTCAGGGTCTTCTGTTATTTGGAATCTCTGGTCTAGACTGAGGTTGGACCTGGAGGCAGCATTTGGAGGAGTTTTTCTGTTTGCTGAGCTTGCATCTCATCTCGCTGGGCTTGTCGCTCAGCTTGCCGAACCTGCATCTCATCTCGGTGGGCTTGCTGGTGCAGGAACTGAGAAAAAAATTTCCTCCATTTAAAAAAAACATTTGTGTGGCCATTTAAATACAGGGGCCGTCCGATCCAACTTCTGACACCACCTGTGGCAGGACGGCCTGTAGGCGAGGTCAGACAATAGTTCACAGGTGCAGTTTCAGGGTAAACCAAATGTTGAGTGGTTTTATTTCTCCACAACACAAATAAACATTTGGGCACACTGTCTCTTTAAGGCAAAACAAAACTCATAAAAAGAATGCCTACTCCCCATAGGGAGATCTTGCTAAACATACCAGACACTATCTATCGGGCCGGCTGGCTTTGTCCAGTTACCAACCCCTAAACATATACCACAATAGTTATGGAACAATATTAAAGTCCTTACGGTATCTTTGTTTGGGAATCTCTGTCCCTAGAGAGCGTTAGGAAATCCTTCTGGATAGGAGCTTGCACTGGACAGCTCTGTAGTCTGAGTCAGCTACCTATTACAAGCAGTAGCCTTCTTATCAAGCTGGTTGTCAGCTGTCTCAGCTTACTTCCTGATTGCCCAAGTATTCTTACTGGGTTAACCTTCTGAGTGCTGGATGAAGAACTCGGATCTATGTTTCCCAGGCATAGTTATCAGTACCTGACTTCACCCTGTCACAGAGCCCCTTCGTAATGAAGCATGTATATTTCATAAAATATCCGAGCCCCATTTCAAATGTGTTAATCTAGCAAAAAGTGTTAAAAAAAAAATGGATGAGATGTTCCACCATCTTAACACATGCTTTCAATGTTGCATATTACATTGCGAAAAATAACAAGCCATTCAGGCCTGAGGCGTTAAAGATTTGGCATACAAATTAAATGTTGAAGTGCGAGATGAGTATAACGCCTATAAGCAATGTAGCGAATTACGTGAAACAAATTGAAAGCGTGAAGATGTTTTGTCAAAGAATTCAGATTACTGTTACATGGTTCAACTGATAGGTCTACTACTGAAGAATTAATTATGTATGCAACATATTTAAAGCTGCAGCGCAAGCAATATCCTACATGTGTGTTTTTATTTATTTAAATAAATCAGTTCTGTACTATGAGAAAATACTTGTACAGTAGCATTTGAAAAAAATGAAAGACATTTTTAATGTATTCTAATATAACAAGCATTTTTGTTTCTATAGAAACCATTTACAAAATCACATCCCTTTCCTCCTCTGGGACAGGCTCTGGCACTTGAGCCCCGCCCTCTCTCTAGCAGTGCACCAATTATATCTAGTGTCTGCCTGGTCACATGATCTTCAACACAGAACTTTGCATCTTGGGTACTATTGTGCAGTCCTAACAGTGAATTAAATAACCCCCAGCCGAATCATTGATTACAGGAGAACAGATCGATCGGCAACTTAGCTAATCACTTGTCAGTGTGCAGATTGTATTGATGCACGTATTGAATGAAAAAAAAAATGGCAGCTTGAACTGCAGCTTTAAAAAAATATCAGCGTCAAATAATCATTTTTAGTAGTAGCTCCCTGTCAGAATAACACAACTTCAGCCTACAGTATCTCAACAGCATTGAGAATGATCTTAGAAAACGAGGCTTAGATTGGTGGAAGGGAAATGGTTTGTAGGCCTTGGATGGGGCTGCATCAATGATCTGTGCCGCTAATGGTTTAGCATAAAAAATGTCAAACAATGTCAAGCATTTAGTAAAAGTTGTGTCGCTCATAAACTGCAGTTAAAAATGTGCCATTTATTGAATAAGTTGATTGTGTACTCATATCACTTTTTTAATTTTATACCTACTGTATTCCAGTGAAAAGCAGAGGCAAGTGACAGAAACTGCAAAAACCCTCTGTGAAAAATTCTTACAGCTACGCAAATTATACACGGTTTGGTGGGTAGCAAGCAAAGTAGAAACCATGAGAGCTGTAGTAATAAAACTGGGCTATGTGTATTTAAAGAAGTACAGCTGACAGGAGTAGAACAACGACAGCAGAGATATGAAGCAGACAGGAAGAAGGAGCTATTGGAGGATGGAATGAGAAGTCTGAGTTCATGAGCTTGACTACTAATGATCTGGCAAAAGCTGCAGATGTTTTTGATACATTCACTTGGCCAAATGACAATTAAGAAAGTTGCTGTGTCCATACTGTATCCACCCCCTGTGACACAATACAAGCACCTGTTAAATAATAGCAAAGATAAGCAGAATTTAATTCAGAATACATTGACAGAGTGGTACAAATGTAAAGTGTGTGGTCAGGAACTGGCACTGAAAGATCTAGTGGATAAAGCCACATCGAGAATCAACAGGTTTCCTCTGGGAACTCTGTTACAAATGCTATCTGTTTAATCAGCATCAACAGCAAGTTGTGAAAGAGGATTTAGTCAAATAAACCTAATTAAAGACACATTTGATCTTCATTAGAAACTGAAAGCCTAAATTATCTGTAACGGGTATTCCACCCCACCCAATTGCAGATATAGTGTGGGTGCGAAGAACATACAGTGTTACCAGGTGTGGTGCTTTACCTGTTAGGCTCACGGGAGGGCTGAGCTTCCGCCACGGGGAACCTGGGGCAATTATATTAAGAGTAACACGGTACTCGGTGCAGCGCCTCCACCTGCGATGGTTCCTAGCAGAGCAGGAATTGTTCCTCGCAGGACACATACAATAACTCACACACCGTAATGTATAATAACTAATACCTTTACTTGGGAACATAAGAAACAGCATACAACACAAATAGAATATCTACGGGTGTCCCTCTCTATAGGCGACACTGACTACGGCGTCACGCAGGACGCTTCCCCAACACCGGATGATCCCACCCCGTTTCCATAGGATCCCCACCCAATGTCCCACACTCTTGCAGAGAGAGAGAATATGGGTGACTGCGCAGTCACTATTAAAGCTAATGGCCAGTTGGTGCACTTGTGGCTTTAAAGTACATGCCCGAGCACTCCAGTGCTCGGATCAGCGACGGCTTCGCAAAGGATCTGTCGCTCAGTGATTCCGTCTGATCCCAAGCTGGTTCCTTGCACGCTGACCCCAGGGGCGATCCCACACTGGAGATAGTCTCTGTGGGCCCCGACTTGAGCCCTAACATCTTCACAGGAAACGCAGCCTCCGCTGTGTCCCTATCTAACACTAGCACTACTGTGACAGGATCCCTAACCTAGGGCCTGTCCCTGTAGCACCGCAAACTGGAGAGTGAGGACCTCTCTGGGACCTAAGGGGTTAATAGCCTCCTCCGCTCTCCTAACTCTTCCCAGTCCTGACTCTAACCGATATTAACAGCTCCTGCAGCAACGCACTGCAACTTAACACTATGCCCTCTTGTCCGTCCTCACAGCACTGACCGCTGTGACCGGACAATAAGGCACCTCACGACACTTCGGGCAGCGTCCCTAATCTAGGGCCGTCCCTGGTCAATTACCCACTAGCCTGAGAATGAGTTGAGGCCTACCTGGGATATAGGGGACCTGACGCGGTGCGGGAGCTTCACTCGCTCCCTGCACCCTTCCTTCCCCTACAGCTCCCCAGCTAACGTAAGTGACAGGGTCCCTAACCTGAGGGCTGTCCCTGGCAACACTCACTCTAATGGGTGAGTCAGAGCTATCTCGGGCCTTGGGGGTTGCTGGCCTAGTACAGGGAGTCACTGACTCCTGTACCCTACCTCCTTCCCGTGGCTGCTCCTGGCTCTGACTACCTGCGTAGCTGCAAGCCCGCGAAATGTATCCTATCTCTCACCAGAGCAGTCCTACAGCCCTGTTGGCTCCTATGAGGCACCTGGTGCCTGCCTCGCTATGCCCCATGGGAGTTGTAGTCCCATGGAGGCTATAAACACATTGGGGCCGCGTGCGCGCCTTCCCTGCGCATGTGCGAGTCCCTAATGGCCGCTGCAACCTCTCCTGGGCTGTCCCTAACTGTCTCGCTAGTCCTGCGCATGCGCGACTCCGTCAGGCCACCGGGGGCTTACTGCGCATGCGCGAACTGGCGCAACATGGCGGCGCCCTCACAGCCCTGCTCCAGGAGCGCCGGGACCTCGGCAACGTGATCGCGGCCCTAACAACGGGCCGCTCGCGTCCCCAGCAACCCCCGAGCAGGAGCCTGACCGCCCTCACCCCTGCGATATGCTGGCTGGGCCGCCATTGGACTCGGCGGCACCCGCGCTCGCCAGCTAGGTGAGGGGGTTGCTGACAGGCTGGGGAGACCTGGCTACATATCTAACAACAGTCTCATTGGACCATCTGTTCTGCAGTTTAAACTGAGAAAGACAATAGATAAGTGATACTTTAGTGGCATAAAAACTAGACATACTTCCGGAAATACTTCTGTGCCGCCTGCAGCTGGTGCAGAACGCTGCGGCCGGGTTGTTAACTAACCAGACCCGTTCTTGCCACATGACACCTGTTCTCCGTTCTCTGCACTGGCTGCCTGTAAAATGGCAAATGTATTTCAAGACAGGCATGTTGACATTTAAAGCACCAGGGTCCCAGCTATCGGAGAGAGCTTCTAATTCTCTACACTCCCGTTCGCTCACTTCCATCTGCATATGAAGGACTCCTAACAGATCCCAGAATCTCCTTGACTTCCTGTGTGGCCCGAGATTTTAGCCACACTGCTCCCACTCACTGGAACAGTCTCCCACTCACTGGAACAGTCTGTCTCATAAATAGCACAGTACCGTCCCATCCTGTACTGTATCTTTCCTTGTATTTGGTCTCTTTGATAACATTAAATGTTTTCTTCTGTTTTCCTTTTTGTAACTGTGAAGTGCTCTGAGTCCCATTGGGAGAAAAGCTCTATATAAATATAGTTATTATATGTACACAAGCACCAGCCCTCAGAAAATCAAGATGTCCCAGAAAAATCAAAAACGTATTAGCAATAAGGAAAATTGTATACTGTTTATTGTGAAGAAAATAAGGTTTTGTTATTTACTGTAAGTGTAGGACAGTAATACAAGTGTAACTTGTGGTAGACTTTTTCCTTGACTGGTGAATCTCAGTGGTAATTTTCCGGTCACACAGTGTGTATACATACAGACCAATCAGTCGACTTCCAATCACTTACATGATTTTTACGAAGATGCTCACTAATCGGCTGCAACAGACCCTGGACTTTGCATAGAAAACAACTGGATATAACACAGTGGAACACATCCAAGTCGGGCAAGAAATGATTTCTCATAGTAATGCATAAGATCTACCACTCATTTTAGAATTTGTAGATTATGAAAAAGCATTTGAGTCTTCACCTCGGTGGTTTTAAATGCATTAAGAAGACAAAGCGTCGATGAAGCGTAGATTGATACAGTATTATATTGTATTGTATGTCTTTATTTATATAGCGCCAAAAGTGTACTCAGCGCTTCACAAAGAATACAGTACCGGGAATTATAATAATACAATAAGTGCAGCAAAATCAGACAATAGGAAAGGAAATCCCTGCCCCGGAGAGCTTACAATCTAAGTGGTATGATGGGAGACTTACTGAGACAGCAGGTGAGGGAGTAAGTTCTGTAGATGGCAGTGCTTGGCCACAATGGGTGGTAGGAGTGACTGAGTGTGGGACATTAGCCATGAGGGCAGGCTATTGGGATGCTTTGTGGGGTGAGATTTAAGGTTAGTCAGTATTAAATCAGAGAGGTTAACACCATTTACAGGGGAAGAGATGGAAGGGAGGCGTGGGTGAGATCAGGTGTGTATGTCTGGGTTCAGGCTTAGGGAAGATCCCCAGCAGCAGGATGGAGTAGATAGAGGGTGTGAATAGAGGATTTGTGGGGGTGTTTTTATTGAGGGGTAAATACGTTGTTGGGAGAGAGGTGTATAAATAATGGTGCAGTGGGGAGTGGGGAAGTTGGAGTGAACAGATGTTCACAAAGGAGAGAGGAAACCGTAAACAGAAAAAGCAATATCGAGGGCATAGTGAGATGCAGGAGGAGAGACTCCCACTTATTGGAGAGTGCAAATAATCACAGCATTTAGAAAATAAAGTTTTCACAGTTGCAAACTTGTTGTTGTGCAGAGTCCAGATCAGACCTTATACTGTATAAGGAACATTTACGAGAATGCCACATCAACCATTAGATTACATGAAGATACATAATGAAAAAATCAATTAAAATCAACGGTCAATAATTGAGTCACTTATAATTTCAGATGACATTGTTATTTTGCGCAGAAAGACCTCCAGCAACAAATTGGAGAACTCGCTGTAGCAAGTAAGTAGGCTTCCATATGAATCCTCAGCAAGACTAAAGTGATGTTCAACTAATCTGTCAAGTCTGCAAAGATCAAAACAAATGGAATAGAACTAGACAAATTAGAAGACTATGGGGGCTATGCACTAAGCTCAATGGGTTTGCGTTCTGATGTTCAAAAAAAGCACGTCCGTTAAAAAGTGAGGCCGGGGACGCGATTCACTAAGGCCTTGAGCCCATTTTTTAACGTACATGCTCAAAACAACCACAGCATACTTGTTGCTTTTTTCCCCCCTGCTAGCGTTCTTAAACTTCACATACGCTAGCTGATAGAAAAAAAAGCTGCATGTAACATTTGCATGGATATTTGCCATCTCCATGCAAGGCTGTTACAGGCGATCGTACACTAATTAAAATCATTTTAATAATAGTGTACATGAGCAGGGGGTCTCCGGAGCTGAACCGCATTGGTTTCAGGTCCAAGGACCCCCTACTTCAGGAGATACAGCCCCCGTTATGTTGTGCCGGTATCCCCTGCAGAATTTAAATGTCCCGGTCACGTGACACGGAAGCTTGAAACTGCAGGGGATACCGGCACCCCATAAAGTGAAGCAGTATCTCGGGAAGCAGGGGGTCCCCGGACATAAAACCAACGCGGGTCAGCTCCGGAGACCCCCTGCACATCTACACTATGAAACACATGTATATTAAAAAAAGATTTAACAAACATCAATACACAACCCCCCCCCCCCCTCCGCCCAAACCCATACAGTACAGTAATGTGCAAAATAACTATAATCCAGGTATGGATAATAGATTAATTGCCCATTCTTAAACACTGCATTAGCATACCTAAATAAAGTAAATAAAAACATTAGCCAGCTAATCCAATGAATACAAGCAATAACAACATCAACAATGAATTAATTAAACTATTAACCAATGAAACCAATTAATTCCTAAACCAACTCAAAATGAATAGTAACACTAACCAATCAAACCAATGAATTACTACAACATTAATTAATGTAAAAATTAAAAGACAAAGAAATACATTAAAAAAATCTCTGAAATAACCATAAAACGCATTAGCTAACATAATACAACATTAACTCCAATGGAACACCAATCGCAAACATTTTATTAGCATTAAGCAGGAAAAAAACAAACAATCACATCCACATAAGAAATTGAAATTAAAACAACCAACAGCAATACCAAGCCAGAAATGCCCCCCAAATATTGTCATAATAATGTATTCATCTGTACCCTAAAGTGGTACAGATTAATATATTATCAGTCAATGTGCCTCCCCAAAAAAATCAACAATCACATCCAATGAACAAACCTGTAAAAAGAGACATTTACAAACATTGAATATATTACTTACCATTAGAAGCGGTGGCCCTCCGACTCCCAGGGTAACAGGAAGCTCACGTACCTTGAAGGCCCCCAACAGCATCCGATGCCATCCGCCATGAAGATCCGGATCAGGTACCCAAATCTTCTTTTTTCTTTCTTTGCTTGTATTCATTGGATTAGCTGGCTACTGTTTTTATTTAGTGAAGTATGTTTTTTTGGAGTTAGGTTTTATTATTGTGTATCTGGTGCATTAATGTATTGTAATTAGGGTGCCCATTGAGTGCTATAGAGGCTTATCATGCCCATATTATTATTATATGTGTATGATGTACCACTATACTACTCAATGGGTACAGGGTGGGTATAGTCAGTTCAGGGTGGGTGCTTAGGCCTACCGGGTTTGTATCGGGGCAGGGTGGGTTAACCCCTTAATGACTATAGCGGTTAGTAACCGCTAAGGTGATTAAGGGGTTAGGGGCCATTAGAATGTCTTTATTATGTATATACTGTATGCTTTCTTTCAACGGAGGACAGAGGGACCTGCTGTTGTGGTAAGTATAACTGTATTTATTTACTTTATTTATGTATGCTAATGCAGTGTTTAATAATGGGCAAATAATCTATTATCCATATCTGGATAATAGTTATTTTGCACATTATTGTACTGTATGTGTGAGGGGGGTGTATTTAGTTAGAAATAATGTTTAGTATTTTTGTAGGCACAACATTGGTACCGCAGGCCCGCGGGGACCCCGGGACTCCCGCGGGGTGTTGCGGATGCAAAAAAGTAAAGCAAGAATTTTTCAAAGTCCAGCTTTTTTTGTGTCTACCTTGAGCTGACGTGTTCTTTTGAACGCAACTTTCGCGTACGCTAAGGTTACGTAGCTTAGTGCATCCCTCTTAAGGGCAGAATTTAACGCAAACAGGGTAACGAACGAGCAAAGTTGGACTTAGAAAAAATTCCTGAAAAAAGTCAGTTTTAGAGCGCAAAGTGCCTGTTTGTGTGGCTTTGTGCATCGTGTTCAGCGCAACATCACGTTCTAAGAGCACTTTACGCTCTAAAATGACTTAACGGAGCTTAGTGCATGACCCCCTATGTCTACCTTTGCCGGCCAGTAACAATGTATGGAAACCTTCTGATTAAAATCCATAGGAGAATGAAGATGGGATGGAACGCATGTGGAACAAAGACAATCTTCCAAGGGAACATTCCACTGTGCCTCAAGAGGAAAGTTTTCGACCATTGTATTCTGCCTGTGCTCACTTATGGATGTCAAACTTGGACCCTAAATGCGAAGATAATTTAGAAGCTTCAGACAACTAAGTACGGAGAGATGTATGCCGAGTATTACCCAAAGCGAAAGGAAAAAGAATGAATGGGTTTGAAACCAAAGTCTGTGACATCATCACACGGATGAAGAAATCAAATTTTCGGTTTGTGGGACATATCGCAAAAAGGAATTACCATCGTTAGACACAGATTCCAAGGGAAATGAAAAGATCAAGACGATGACCAAATGTAAAATGTGAGGATGAAATCAGACAATTTGTTGGAACAACGTGCAGAACAGAGGCTTGCATTCGCAGTATCTGGAAGATTATTCAGGAGGCCTTCATCCAGCAGTGGATCGACAAGGGTTTAATAAAAAAAAATATATATATATTATTTTTTATCTTGTACTGATTATTATTCACATTATTTGATATATAATCATATCGTTACATTTCACAATTTCATATTATTAATATATATATTGGTTTAGCACTAACATTTTGTTTTTGTTATATATATATCTATATATAGATATATATATATATACATACAGTGTGTGTGTGTGTGTTTGTGTGTGTGTGTACATTCTTACACATGCTGTACAATATTTCCTCGATTCCAAGACGCACCATTGATTTAATAACAATTTTCGGGGGAAAGAGACACACCACATTAAATGTACAGCAGGGCCCCGGGAATACGGCGGGTTCCGTTCCAGGGGCCCGCCGTATTGTGAAAATCGCCGGAAAGCGGATCCGGCGATTTTCAGTTCTGTGCATGCACCTAACGGCGTTTTCGCCGTTCTGCGCATGCGTGACCTACGGTCTGCACGCGCAAACTACGGTCTGCGCGCGCAAACAACGGTCTGTGCATGCGCGCCGGGCACAACAGCCCGTTCTGCGCATGCGCGACTCGGAATTAAAGATGGCGGCCCCCTTCTCTGTGCCGCCGTATCAGCGGATCGCCGAAATGTTTTTACTTTCAATGCTGCATCATAGTGAAGTCTTTTAAATGAAATTTGCAGTAACAATTAGGGATCCCTTCTATGCACATGCGCAGGAATGACAACTTAAATGAAGACACCTTCAGCCTGTCATAGGGCAACCGCAACCTCCTGCTCAGCACTACGGGCGCTGCGCTAGGGTTGGCAGCATCACGTTCTAGGAACGTCATTCCGTAGCGTAGGCGATCACGTGATCCTCAGTTGACTCGCATTAGCAGCCATATTGGTACAGGAACCATACCCATTTTTCGATGTCATCGATTGAAAGACGCATCCCGATTTCAGAAATGGTAAAATGTGGGGGGGAAAAGTGCATCTTAGAATCGAAGAAATACAGTATGTACTGTAAGGTATGTATAAGCCTGTACATGGATGATGTTAATCACTGTCGCATTCTTTCATCCCTCCTTATTACACATCTGACATACTGTTCATGTTAACGTACTGTGTAAGACAGATGAAGTGAGGCATATAGCCTAAAAATAAGTTGAAGTTGAGGGACAAAAGAAGAAGTCCAGTGAGGAGAGAGCAGCCTAATGTACCGGAGTTTTGTGCGGATGTCTCGGAAATGAGAGGCTTGGATTCATTCCTGGCATATTGATCCAACGACAGTTTATGCATCCTGACATTCATAATCGCAGCAGCCTGGTGATGCTTCAGATTAATGGGCCCAGGGGCCGTTCATCTGTCTCTCCACATTAATTACTGAAGAGGTGTTTTTTCAATGATTTGCCTGACATAAGCCAATGATGAATCCGGCTCTACCTTTCACCTCCCCCTCCCTTCTCTTAGCGAAGGTGGTATGATAAATCAGACCGACACGCCCATCCTCACCGATCTGCCATGAAGTCTCAGGAGGAAGTGACCCTCAGCACCATGTCTTTCAATAATATAAAAAAGTGATGCACATTTATCTTAGCAGACCTGCCAGACACCGGTCCTAATGCCAGCCAAACATGCTAAATCTTTCACATGAGAGTGCTGGAAAGCTATAGGAAGCAGTTTATTGAACAAATAGTCCTTTGGATGTTGTTACTTGCTTATACCGAAAACAAATCCATGCTGCAGACGCGTGCCGCTGTTTACAGAAGTAAACATGACATAGATTTATTCAAAGTCACAACACATTTTCTGCCCCATTTTGCAGATGAGGTTGAATTGTTTATTTGCAGGCAGACGTCTATAAAGACCCATCCTTCCAATTATTTATGGAAGTAAAGGTCAAGCAGACAGATCATGCAATGCGCGCCGCTTTTGTGTGGCATCCACTTACTGTATGAAACAAATTTGCTTTGAAGTACAGGTCTGGGATTGCTGCACATTTTAGTTAGATAGATGCCTTACAAAAATGACATTTGCTTGACAACCTTTTACCATGATAAATTATCCCCAATGGGGGTTATGTATGGAGCAGCAAAAGCTGGCACTTTTCCTGTGCCAATGGATGGTAATTTATCAAGGTACTTTAAACATTGTTGCATCTGCTTGTGTTGATGCATACAAACAGTCTCTTAAATTCAACAACATGTGCACCCTCTGCATAAATATGGTGAGAGATCTACACAAACGTGAGAAGCTTAGTCAACATTGACAATCTGCTTCTCTAATGCCACAGAGAAGACCATTACATGGTCATGTCACTCACTGTTTAGGTGCTTGTTACCTACAAATGATGGCAGCTGTGGTCAGCCAAGGTGCTGTTCACCTCCAGTATTATAAGGTTCCAATTTCAGACAGCCTAGTCAACAGATTACATGTATGCCAGTTTGCGCTGATAACCATTTAAATGACTTTAAGAGATCCCTGGTCGTCGTTTCCTACGCTGTTTTATTTTTAAATTCTGATGCTCCATCCAGGAGATATGAGTTTGAAATATTAAGTCTCTGGGGAGCTGAAAATGGAGTTCTCCCCGGAGCCCAGGGCAGGCTAAAGGTTACCACAGTAACCTGAGAAGCTAGAAATTAAGAAAATCATGATTTTTTTACACTGGTTTGTTATGTGTTTTTTTTTTTTTTTTAAAGAGCAGGACATACTCAGGGGGCTCAGATACAAATAATATTTGAGTTAAACTGATATAGGCTTCTGGGGGTTCTCTACTTATGAATAAAGTCATTCTCTTCATTCCCAACTCCCCAAGATCCTCCATGACGTGCCCTGATGATATCATCACGTTAACCAGTGGATCGGCTGCTCTGAGGATTTCCCCAGCGGATGATAGGGAGCTGCCGTTAGGTTTTACCCACAAATCCTTTCTTTCTGGAGGATTTGCTGGACGGTTTCCAGCTCAGCTGCCCACAGCTTACCCTGCTACCTGGGACTCCCTAAAAGGTACTCCGGCGGGGCACTGCAATTGGGTCATTAGACTTTCCACATATTAGGTCTGCCATAACCTGCCCCTTTTCAGTTACTGTGGTCACCAGCTGACGGGCGCGCTAACAGCGCTGATCCCGAATCAGCAATCTGGGGTTCCCCCATATGAATAGAGGGACTTACATATACTGATTTGGAAGTTTACACTAATACCCATAACCGCTGGAGTGCGCTCAATATTCTCCCTTTCACCGCTACACCAACACGGGGTTCTGTGGATTATTATTCATCTACCTACAGCAATATCATTGGACACAATCACTCCTCAGTTTTCATTAGCCCTCAAGGCTTGAACTTTATATACTGTACGTTCTATATACAGCTTCACTGGTTGACTTTATCTCTGCACGTTTATTGCTCTTTAATTATTTGCGAGTGGACCTTGTTGTCCTTTTATTTTTTAAATAAATCATGTCATATTGTATACATGCAATAGGAGTGTGCGCTTTTCATTGATTGTTTACACACACACACACACACACACACACACACACACACACACACACACACACACACACACACACACACACACACACACACACACACACACACGTGTAACAGTGTTTCCCCCACCCGGTGGTAGAATTGTCCATTACTACGGTGTATGGTGCATATACCTGCTGGCAACAGGAGGGCTGAGTCGTCCGCTGATGGTAGTGGGGACAAAGGACCAGGCTTCTGGGGTTCATACCTCACATATCTCTTTAGCAGTGCAGCGCCTCCATCTGCCATAGACTTCAGGAGCTGAAGGTGATCTCCCACAGTAGAACTTATTACCTCTCCCCCCAGTAAGGTCACGCACTAGGCAGGAGGTATATAACAACAGGAACGGTTTATTCACTCTGTACAGCCTAGTTACTCGGCAGGCTTCTGCCCGATGCAGTACTCTCAGTCCAAGCCCAGGGCACCCGCAGCCGTCCTAGCTCTTCCCCACCTCCCTAGCAGAGGCAGAGGTATGGTCCACACTCACTCTTCCCCGGAGCAAAGAGCACAAGGGAAGGCCCCAATCTCAGGCTCCCAGTTGTGTGACCTGCCTTCCTCAGAGGGGGAAGGACACTACTAAATTTAGGGCGGTACTGCCTTTAAGTACTGGCTTTAAGTACTGCCAGAAGGAGGGCACCAGGCCTGGCTCATGATTGTTCATGCCCAGGCCTGATGTCACTGCTTCCCGCTGTCACTCAAATGCAGCTATTCAGAGGGGGAAACCCCCATAGCAGCTACTGGCAAGGCCTGCTTGTACCAGGACTTACTGCCAGGGGGGAGCAAACTAGTAGCCAAAGGTGGCATGGCTACATATACTGTATATATATATTAAAATAAAGGGCACGCCCCATAGCGTAAAATTGTACAACCCTTTAATAAAATGAAGGGGGAGGGAAACAAGTGCACTCACAAGGGAAGGAATTTAAAAGCAGTGTGTGATATGATCACCAACCAGCAATCCCACAGATGTAGAACCGCAATCCTGGCAGTCCTCTCATGGAAGATGGCAAGGCAGGTCCACCAGGGACTCCATGTAGCAAAGCCCCAAATGGAAGGCACTTTGATTAAACATTATTCTAGTTCAGCATACAAAGAGTTGATTGCCTTATTATTGTCCGGTGTGCTGTTGCTAGACACTGGCTGGCTATTTAAAGTGTCTACAGATCATGTTCACCTTCCCTGTAAAAGTCACCATCTTGTGATGAAACGCGTTGGACTACGGCATTACGTCATCACGCAATGAGCTCGACGAGGCCGTGTCTGTGTGGTTCTAGCCGCGAGATTAGAATTCTCATTAATCAAGAACTTTCCTTCTATTTGGAACTTTGCTGGATCGAGTCCCTGGTGGCTACTGATTATACAGTATCACAAACTGCTTTTAAATTCCTTCCCTTGTGAGTGCACTTGTTTCCCTCCCCCTTCACTTTATTAAAGGGCTGTACAATTCTACGCTTTGGGGTGTACACAGTCTTTTCTTTTAGATTCCCCTTCGGATGTGGTTCACCCTATTGGAAGCAGCCGTGACCTCTTTCATTTCCTGGGAATTCATCCAGGAACAAAACTTATCTTTCATTATATGGGACTGTTTTGTTTTTTATATAAACTATATCATTTTATTTTTCTAGCTTGTGTTGTTATATTCCCTTTTCTTCAAAATACAGGGGGGCAGCAGGGGAGAAATACAACAGAAAAACAGAAAACAGATCTTAGTGTAGATGCAATCAAATAGAGTTATTAGGAAAACTTGGCTCTCATGTGCTGCCTACTCACAGTGTGGTAGGTTTATATGGGCACATCCAAAACTGTGGCAATCTGTTGTTTATATGTTGAAATCGAGTTGCTGTTACTTCAGTTAAAAGAACCATTGCGCAGATCAATAAGGTATGTACTTTATATAAAAAACGGTATAAGAATCGTGCTCTCAATGTGTGCAATAATAAAAAGCATTTAACGCATAAAAGTGTCCAGAGAGGGACGGTGGCGGTGAGAGAGTTCACGTCATCGAGCACCATACACTTTTATGCGTTAAATGCTTTTAATTATTGCACACATTGAGAGTGCCATTCTTATACCGTTTTTTATATAATGTACATACCTTTTTGATCTGCGCAATGGTTCCTCTCTCTTCTTTTAACTGAGGTACCAGCAACTCGATTTCAACATATAAACAACAGATGGCCACAGTTTTGGATGTGCCCATATAAACCTACCACACTGTGAGTAGGCAGCACATGGGAGCCAAATTTTCCTAATAACTCACTACAGGCATACCCCGGTTTAAGGACACTCACGAGTAAGGACATATCGCCCAATAGGCAAACGGCAGCTCACGCATGCGCCTGTCAGCACGTCCTGAACAGCAATACCGGCTCCCTACCTGTACCGAAGCTGTGCGCAATCGGGAAGACTATAGAGCCTGTTACAAATGCGTTATTTACATCAGTTATGCACGTATATGACGATTGCAGTACAGTACATGCATTGACAAGTGGGAAAAAGGTAGTGCTTCACTTTAAGTTCATTTTCGCTTTACATACATGCTCCGGTCCCATTGCATATGTTAATGCGGGGTATGCCTGTATTTGATTGCATCTACACTCAGATCTGTTTTCTGTTTTTCTGTTGTATTTCTCCCATGCTGTCTTTGGATTTTGAAGAAAACTTGCATCCTTTTGGGACCCTCGAAGACAGTCCCTACCAGAGGTAGGGTGACCAGATTTTCAAAATGAAAAACCGGGACACATTAAAAAATTATTTATAAAACAAATTACATCACATGACGCACCCCGTTGTCATGACAACGAGACACTGACGTCAGGCGGTGACATGTTGCCATGACAATGTGGCATCATGTGATGCCTCGGCGCCATAATGCGTCCCGTTGTCATGCTAACTTGATGCCGCGTGACTTCATGGAGCAGCTCGTTGTTATGGCAATGGGCATTACGTGACGTCGCGCAGCTATGTTAATGGAATTTGGAGGGGAGGATACAGCCAAAGGCAAGATAAATAAATATATAATAAATAGATCTAAAAAAAATTATCTCCACACAGAGCCACTGACCCACACAAACAGAGCCACTGACCCACAGAGTCACTGACCTACACACACACACAGAGCCACTGACCCACACACCCTCACACCCACACACAGACCCACACCCACTGACCCACTGACCTACACACACCGAGTCACTGACACCCACACACACGGAGCCACTGACCCACACACACAGAGCCACTGACCCACACACACAGAGCCACTGACCCACACACACAGAGCCACTGACCCTCACACACAGAGCCACTGACCCCCACACACAGAGCCACTGACCCCCACACACACACACAGAGCCACTGACCCACACACACACAGAGCCACTGACCCCCACACACACACAGCCACTGACACCCCCACACACACAGAGTCACTGACACCCCCCCACACACAGAGCCACTGACACCACCACACACACAGAGCCACTGACCCCCCCCCCCCCCCCCCACACACACACACACACACACAGAGCCACTGACACCCACACACACACAGAGTCAGTGACAGGCACAGACAGACACAGACAGACAGACAGAGACAGAGACACAGACACAGACACAGACACACACACACACACACTCTCTCTCTCTGTGTGTCCTACCTGTCACTGTGGAGCATGGAGGGGGGGGGGAAGCCATCTTGACTGGCAGCAGGCACCTCACTTCCGGCTCTCACTGCTGAGGCTCCGCTGTCACTAACCCCGCCCCCACCCTCCGCAGCTAACCCCGCCCCCACAATCTGCAGCCAGACCCCGCCCCCACCCTCTGCAGCTAGCCCCGCCCCCACACTCTGCCTCTAACCCCACCCCCACACTCTGCCTCTAACCCCGCCCCCACACTCTGCCTCTAACCCAGCCCCCACCCTCTGCAGCCAGACCGGCCTCCGCTCTCCTCTCTGCCTGCATTCTGTTCTCTCTGCTGCCCCCCTGCTCTGATGGCCAAATCTGGAACAGCCACATAAAAACGGGACATTGAAAAAAAATGCGGGGCAGCCGGAACAGGCATTAAAAAACCGGGACAGCCATTAAAAAAATGGGACAGCCATTAAAAAAACGGGACTGTCCTGGCTTAAACGGGACACCTGGTCACCCTAACCAGAGGGTCAGAGCAGGGAGTAACAACCTTACAATTTAATTAATTCACTATTGTTTTTTCACTGATCACTGTGTATTATATAAAGTCACATATTTTGTCACTTGATTCACTGCACCCATCACACTGGCTGTATAGGGCGCACCTACATTTTTTTCACCTTATTGTGTGTATGTTGTTAGGCTGCGGCCCGCTGGCGCTGACCGCACTCATGCTTGAGATGTGATGTCATCAACTCTTCAAGCATGAGCGCGGCTGTCCTGCAAATTTTGCGAGCGCGCACGCACGCCGGGGGGTTGCATAGGGGGCCTATTGAGCTCGCTTCAACACTTTTTTGACTTCCCAAACGCCAAGCTTGGGAAAGCATGTGTGCGTGCGCGCACGCGGGAGTCGCGTGAGCGGGGACGTGAGAATTCACTTTGCACAAAGTGAACTCGGCAAGCACCGCCCGCTCAGCGCTAGCGGGGACACAGCCTAATAGTCACTTACACTATTTGTATTTATTCACTTTAATAGGCACTTAATTGGGCCCATATATTTAATATAACACACTATCACTATATTTCACATATTAGTTCTCTCTCTCTCTCTGTGGGACCAGCACAAGCCATTGTATCAGTGTTAACCCTTTCACAACCAGCAGGATCTGCACCGCATTGTGGTTGTGACAGTATTAATTTGCTGATGAAACAGCCACATGGAAATGCATTAGGCAATGTGAGCAAGTTTGTCCCAGCTGCCTCCCTGTAGCCGGGTGACATCATGGAGTCATGTGACCTGGGCTAACACAGGAACACTGCTGTACATAATAAGGAGGCAGGAAGAGGAGCTGTGAGCTGTGAGCTGTGCAAGTGCATGTGATATGGTATGTACAGTACTGCATACCCACTGAGTCCAGTGCTGCTTACTAATAGGTTATTACACCTGCATACTGTATGTTCCCTCTCTCAGGAATATAACTGTATCTGTTATTATTATTATTGCACCTACTGATAACGCAGAATGCCACCGATTTTACATAAGGTTTAACCTGTTGAGTGCCGCAGGGGTTGCCGGGGTGTCACGTTCTTTCCGGCGCTCGCGGTCACGTGACCGCTCTGTCGCTGATTACAAAAATGAATAAGTAGATCAGTGGTTTTTAACCTTTTTTTTGGTTAGGGAACCCTAGAATTCGATTTTGAAATTCTGGGGAACCCAACCCTCGTCCCCCATTATCTACCCTCCCCTGTTTCTCTCTCTCCCCCCCCCTTCCCGTCGCCCCGTCTCTCTCCCCCCCTTCCCATCGCCCCATCTCTCTCCCCCCCTTCCCGTCGCCCCGTCTCTCTCCCCCCCCCTCGTTGCCCCGTCTCTCTCCCCCCCCCCTCCCGTTGCCCCGTCTCTCACCCCCCCTTCCCGTTGCCCCGTCTCTCTCCCCCCCTTCCCGTTGCCCCGTCTCTCTCCCCCCCCACTTCCCATCGCCCCGTCTCCCCCCCCTTCCCGTCGCCCCGTCTCTCCCCCCCCCCTTCCCGTCGCCCCGTCTCTCCCCCACCCGTCGCCCCGTCTTTCCTCCCTCCCGTCTCTCCTTAACGCCCTGTGACTCAGGCACCAAAAACACGTAAAACTAGCAGCGCTATACAAGAACATGTTAGCATTAATATTATGTTATTGGTATAGAATTTTGGTTACAAAACAAAAAAGGCATCAATCACATGGATTTAATTCACTTGTCCTAGGTAGGATTGCCTTTTTAAAGCATACTCTGCAGGGTACGGTTCTCATATCTTGCTTTTGCCACCAGGCAACCAACGGCTTCCTGCAACACTCGCACATCAACGACTGAACTAGAATCTGCGTCAACCACATTTAAAAAACCGCTGTCGGAGGCGTCTGGGGCACCGAGCAGCTGAGCAGTGGGTGCAGCTTGATCGCTTCATGCACAGTGGCACAGACGTGAAGTATGTAGTTTAGTTAGCATGCTGGATCGCTGTGGTGAAGCGGTCAGTGGCAGGTACTATATCTCCATTCACTTCCAGAGTAACAATGCTCTGTCTAACACAAATGAGTATCTTGGTATAAAGCAGGTGCTCAACTCCAGGCCTCAAATAATATAAGTCTAAAACAAAATTGGTGCTCAATTCCAGGCCTCAAGCCCCAGTCACCTTAGCTGAAGCTGGGATATCCTGAAAACCTGACCTGTTGGTGGGGGGGGGGGGTAATTGCGGACCGAAGTTGGGCACCCCTGTTGTAGAGAAGCTTAGAAAAACGTAATGAAGCTGGCTGCTGTATATAATATACCGGGCATTACCATTATACACTCCGTCAGATTAATCAAAACAGGCATTTAGGGGGGAAAGCAGATACATTTTGATGCGAGACCAGTGCATGTTTTATTATTTTAGATGCCGTAAAAAATATATTTGATAAAAACGGGACGCGTGAGAGGAAACAATAAACAGGAAAAATAAATTCTTTCATTTAAACATCCTTCGAAAAAGATGAAGCCTTTGTCTGCCAGATGAGCCTGCAAATGCATTGCAAGGTCATTTTTATTATTATCTTTAGGAAAAAAGCATCCAACATCCATATGTTATACAATATACAGTATTAAAATGTCTCCGCCACAGTAGTTCCCTGAGATAGCACCTTGATGTAATCATGAAGTGGGGCCCTGAGCCAATGTGGAATCCTCCATGAATTGTAGGCTCTGTTTGTCTTGTTTTTTCATGTTATCCTGATCAATTGAAGGGTCTATAATTCATGCTTCTAAAGCCTTTCGCCGGTGCTAAACATGGCTGACATTTCTTTCCATCAGATGCAGTATTCTGTGAGATAATTCCAATGTGAATACATTTCGGTGATAAGAGGGTAATGGTTTTGAGATGTTTTTTTTCAGAGGCTCTGCCCACCTGTGACATCACTGGAATGGGTGGGGGGGCGGATCACAATGCGGCAGCAGCTTCTGACCAATGCGTAAAATTACTCTTTATACAGATGTAGAAAGCAGTAATATCCCAGTTAACGCAAGAAATAACGTGGAAAAGGATGCATGGATTTACTACAATTGTTTTCAATGGAGCCGCGTTATTTCTTGTGTCACGGAACCGTTAACGGGAGCAGTAGTGTCTGTTATATCAGTACCACAGTTTGGATGTGTCTAAATTCTGCTTATACACAGCAGTTTATGAGCTATTTATGCCCTCTCTTCCTTCTCTTGCATCCCTCTCCTCTTCCCTGCGCTCTCCCGTATCCCCCCTCTGCGCTCTCCCCTATCCCCCCTCTGCGCTCTCCCCTATCCCCCCTCTGCGCTCTCTCTCATCCCCCCTCCTCCCCATCCGTCTCTCCTGAGCTGAAAATAACGGGGTTTGCTCCGGAGGACCCCCTGGTTGTAGTAAGAAACATATAGGTTGTTGTGCAGCTTATTGTGTATTCCTCACCATGCTGTTTTTGTTTCAAGCGCAGTGAGAGAATACTGCATTTTTTCACATTGAGATTGTTGAAATTAACATGCTACAGGTAGTAATGGTGGCAAACTTCTTTTTGTATTAGCATTCTCTGGTTCCGCAAGGAGACATCGATTTCTGTGCTGACTCCTGTAGCTTCATTATAGCTCTGCTAATTACATAGGCAAAATCTATCACACGTAGATTATTTAGTGCTGATAGAACTCGATAATGTGTCATGAACTTGGAAAGGAGAAATTGCAGACAGACTTGGTTGTGATTTTCACTTGTACAAATGCAGAGACCGTTCCAAGTCCATGCACAGTCACGTGGGCTGTATACAGTTCTATATCGAGTGGATATATGAAATCTCTGGCTTTCTGCAGGGACGGCTTGGTTGTTTGGTGCAGGGCCTCAGCTCTTACCTTCTCCGGCGTTGGCATCATCCGGCGGCATCTCCCCCTGCATGGTACCATCAAGATGGCTCCGCGACGTCAAATTGCATCGTGTTGCCATGACAATGGGCCGTCACTTGCCGTCACGTGATATCACGTTGTCATGGCGATGCCATTTGACGTCACAGTAGGCAGGGGGACTGGAGTAGGCAGGGGGAGATGCCGCCGGATGATGCCAACGCCAGAGAAGGTAAGAGCGTTAAATATATAAATAAAAGCCTAGAAAGGGAAGAGGAAAAAAAGTCTCAGGGTTATTATTCATCAGAAGGTGGTGGCGTAGACTTGGTACATTACAGAACATGTTTACTAAGCAGTGCTATTTCGTACAGCAAGACACGAATGTGCAGCGCTTGAAAGACACCTTAGGCTAAGTCCATAGAGGGGGGAGCCACGCTGAGCCGTGCGGACGCTCCGCGATGAGCCCCATCATCCTCTATGAGGATGTCTTGAGAGGGGGCTCCCGCGAGCATCCGCAAGCGTGCTGAGGCACAGGGATTTTCAGCCGACAGCAGAACCTGCTTCTGAGCGCGCTGTCGGCTGAAAACTCAAATCAGAGCGAAGCAGCGTCAACGTCACGGCGCCGTGACGTCAGCGCCGTGACGTTGACGACGGTGCTTCGCGGGCTATGGGCCCAGTTACATCAGTGCCCTTCCTCCCCATCGTGCACGCTGGCTCGTCTGCTAGTTCATGCAATCGCTCCTGATTGCGCAGACGAGCCTCAGCGTCAGCGCGGAGGAGCGCGGCTCCCCCCTCTATGGACGCAACCTTGTGGACCATTCAAGTAAATGAGCTGTAAGTTGTCTTGCTGGTTAGCTCCACTGAGTAAACATAGCCCTTTGCTTTCCAAAACATTGCAGCACTGCACAACGTGAGGATAGCTTGCCCTTGACGGCTAACTTCAGCAGGTGCTGTTTAATGCAGGTGGTGATTTTTATATAGACCCTTTTTGCAGCCAGTAGCAACGTATTGCGATTCATGGGAATGACTTCTGGCATCCTCTGGGAGGGAATCATTCCCTTATCCTTTAGTTGCAAAGGAGGAGGAAAACACACATGTCACTAAATGCCAGGGAGTTTCCTTAAATGTTAGTGTCGACTTTCCTCTGTATTCATATTTAATCTCTCACACCACGCTCAACAAGCGGGGGAATCGGTTTAGTTTGGTTGTATTTTGACTAGGTTGATGGTTTTTAATTCATGCTACTAGTCCTATACACTCACTTGGGCTTAAGCCAGGGGTCCTCAACTCTAGTCCTTAACTAACCCTCAACAAGTCAGGTTGCTCACTCAGGCTCAGTCGAAGGCTGCATCTCTGATTGACCCACCTGTGTTGAAGCAGGGTCTGATTGAGCCACTTTTGCTGAAGCAGGGATATCCTGAAACCTGACCTGTTGGGGGGGCTTGAGGACTGGAGTTGAGAACCCCTGGTTTAAGTTACAACTGTGCGATCACAACTTTTACAATACAGTTTACCTTGATTTTGTAGCATTCCCCATGGTACCAGTGTATGTTAATGGCTTATTTTTTGGTGGCATTTTCTAATCCTGTGGCTTTTGCTTTATAAATAAAAAATAAAACTAGCTAAAGCACCCAGCTTGCAGTACTCTGGAGTCATCTTTTCCATTGCAGACTTGAAACTGTGAATCAATCGATAATGGCGCTCTTTAATCCGATCAATAATTCCACCTTGCAGTGAGTAAGGCTGCACCCCCAACCCAGTTACTAAGACTCCCACACCAAATTGTGATACACTTCCTCAGTGACCTTTCCCCTCAGTAACATTCGTACCCCATCAGTGACCTTCCTCTGTTACACTCTCCCTTCTCATCCTTTCCCTCACCAATGTATTCCTCTCCCCCTCAATCTTCCTCCCCATCTCTCACTCTTCATGCCCCCCTCTCACACCTCTGCCTCCTCCTCTCTCACACCTCTGCCTCCCCCACTCTCACACCTCTGCCTTCCCCAATCTCACACCACTGCCTCCCCCACTCTCACACCTCTGCCAACCCCCTCACTCACACCTCTGCCTCCCCCTCTCTCACACATCTGCCTCCCCCTCTCTCACACCTCTGCCTCCCCCTCTCTCACACCTCTGCCTCCCCCTCTCTCACTCCTCTGCCTCCCCCCTCTCTCACTCCTCTGCCTCCCCCCTCTCTCACTCCTCTGCCTCCCCCCTCTCTCACTCCTCTGCCTCCCCCCTCTCTCACTCCTCTTCATTCCCCCTCTCTCACTCCTCTTCATTCCCCCTCTCTCACTCCTCTGCCTCCCCCTCTCTCACTCCTCTGCCTCCCCCCTCTCTCACTCCTCTGCCTCCCCCCTCTCTCCTCTTCATTCCCCCTCTCTCACTCTGCCTCCCCCACTCTCACACCTCTGCCTCCCCCCTTTCGCACTCCTCTGCTTCCCCCCTCTCTCACTCCTCTGCCTCCCCCCTCTCTCACTCCTCTGCCTCCCCCCTCTCTCACTCCTCTGCCTCTCCCCTCTCTCACTCCTCTGCCTCTCCCCTCTCTCACTCCTCTTCATTCCCCCTCTCTCACTCCTCTTCATTCCCCCTATCTCACTCCTCTTCATTCCCCCTCTCTCACTCCTCTTCATTCCCCCTCTCTCACTCCTCTTCATTCCCCCTCTCTCACTCCTCTTCATTCCCCCTCTCTCACTCCTCTTCAGTCCCCCTCTCTCACTCTTTCACCCCGGCCTCGCCCCCTTCCCTCTCTTACACTCTCACAGCCTACGCTCTCCCCCTAAGGCTGAGTCCCCAGTCTTCACTGTGACACGCGCGCCCTGCGGGGGGGCGGCGCGTGCACAGCGCTACACCGCGATCTGCGGTCTTGGGGGAGAGGGAAGGTTTACAACGGGTGGGGGCGTGGCTGTGGGTTTGCGGGGGCGTGGCCATGACGTCCCGCGGCTGATTCGCCCTTATTGGCTGAACCGTCGGCGGGGGCGTGGCCACGCCCCAGTCGCAGATGTTGAGGTCAAATTCCCCTGCCTCCCTGAAAACCTGTCGCGCACCGCTGGGGAAAGGTGCGCGACAAGGTAGGGACTGGGACCGGCCGGACTGGGGGGGCGGGGCTTGATACACAGCGGAAAAACAGAAATAAACTGTGCGCTACTATCTATCTCCTTATAATTGAATACAGTGCAGTGACTAAACCATATATAAATAAAGTAAACCACAATACCACAGTGAATAAGTGATTAAATAATT